>NC_056556.1:4886675-5486675 GCF_910596095.1 Thunnus maccoyii
GTCAAGAGGCTCAATCTAAATGCAGGACTTTAGGGTTCAAGTCTTGCTTTGACTTTAAAGTCCTGACCACACTTTGGAAGCTAATAGCCAGAGAAAAGGCTCCACTATGTCTGTTTGTAGTTCAGTGAGTTCAGATGATAAAATGACGATTGGTGATCAAGTTCAAGTTCTGTTGCTGCTCTTATTTTCCTATTTCGAGATCAAAGCCAAAACAGCAAAAAGGCTAAAAAAGAATCATAAAAAGAAGCAAAAATGGAAAAAATCAGTTTAATAAATATCTTTAAAATTCCTGCTTCGGTTTGCTTCAGTGATTTTCAAACTGAGAGTTTCTGAAAAGTCTCAAAAGTGCTTAAAAGGCATAAAAGATTAAGTGAAGCCATGATTGTTTGATGACACAGATGTAAAAACGTTGTGTATGATTAATATTTTGGGGTTAAAGTCGTAATCAGACGTTCTTCTCTCTCTTCTAGTCTAAACCAGGGTCTGTTGTTGGAGCAGGAGAGACTCATGTCAGACTACGACAAACTGAAGGCTGAAGAACAAGAGAAGGATGCAAAGCTACAAAAACTCATGTAGGTACCAGTGAACGCAGGCTGATAATTTATTTATCTTGACGCAAAACAGCTTGAGCAGCTAAATGTCTGTTTTTTTCCGACCAGGCTGCTGAATGAACAGAGCGAGCAGGCCAGGGAGGACTTGAAGGGCCTGGAGGAGACTGTGGTGAGTCAAACCTGCCATGTGGCTTAAGTGGAATCAAAATGTGTTTTTCATGACAAAGGTGATGGGATTTAATAGCGTGAAGGTTAGCAGAAAGAGCTCATGATCACAAGATCACTGGCTCAAGCCCCGTTCCTGCACAATCAGTGTTCATGGGGCAGGTGTGAACAGTCAGTCTATCCAAAGCAAACTTTTTGTAATATTAAGTGTAACATCAAGAAGCAAAACATATTTTTGACATGTGGATAGCATCGCTCAGTTTAAGAGATAGCTCAGCAGAATAAGCTGCAGGTGATTGACACCTGTTGATCTTCTGATTGTTGGTTCAAATCCTGCTGCGGGCAGCTGATATTCTTGGTTTCTCTAAGTATTCAACATTGGCTTCTACAGTCAGCTCCAATCAAATACAGACTACCTTGGTTCAATCCAGTCAAACCATTGAGGATTGAAAATATCAAATGAAAACATTATGTTAGTGTGAATCTATAGCTCACAGTGCTGCACAGTGAGTCTGCAGTTTGAAGGCTGTGGGTTCAATCCTGAATCAAATTTTGAGTGTGACAGCCCGCATGACTGTGCACAACAGCACCAGTGAAACTCCCCAAAGTACGACACAAACTGTTTTCATTAGTTAAGTGTCACATAAAGGGCGTTAAATGTATTTGAGATATGCAGCACAGGTTCCCTCCAGAGAGATAGCTCAGCAGGATGAGTGACAGGTGTTTGTCTCTTTGCAATACTAGAGTTGTGGGTTCAATTCCCACAGCAGGATCAATATACTCTTGTTAACAGAGTCCTTAACATCGACTCAAAGAGCGTTGACACTGCCCCCTATAGACTGTGTCACACAAATACAAGTACACAGAGAAGTTAAAGTGCCACAGGAAAGGAAGAGGATGGAGAGTGTCATTTGAGAATTTTGCATTTTACTCCGATAGGAAGGCGGTGGTTTTGTGTATTAATAATGACACAACATAATAAGCAACAAACATGCGATGGCAAGAGACTTCCAACATTTTTAAAAACTTGTTCGCACCTTCATGCATCAGTAAAACTTCAGCTGGACAGGACTTCCTCTTTCATAACCCCCTGTGTACAGACCTGCGAAACATCGGGGGAGGACAAGGCCCCCCCCTTACCCACCCATGTGGGACACAGTTTTTTTTGCTCCAGTTACTGGTGAAGGAGAGGGATCGAACCAGCCACCTCACGTCCGCAGACGTATCTGAGATCTGTGTTGACGAAGCCGTCACTCCACCAGGTCCCCTTCGCACTCACACCTCTTCTCTGAGCGCTTTTCAACCTCTCCTCTGAGTGATGTCATTCAAAAGTCTCAGACTGACCTGGGATCGAACCCACAACCCTAAAAACACAAACCTGCTGTCTAATACTCTGAACCACACAGTCAAACCCTTTCTGAAGCTTTAGTCATTGGTTTTCAATCTCACCACCAAGTGATGTCATTCAAAAGTCACAGACTGATGCGGGATTGAACCCACGACCCTAAAACATGAATCTGTTGTCTAACACATTGAGCTACACAGTTAGATGTTCAACATGTCTTCATGAGGTTTTCAGCCTCCAGCTGTGTGTCTTACTTAAAAAAACCTCAGTGAAAGTTGGGATTGAATCAACAACCTTGAAACTTCCTCACAGCTGAATTTGGGCTTTTGTTGGCTTTTCAACCATCAGTCATGTGACTCAATTTCAAAATTCATTGACAAACACAGACTTGAACCCACAACCGCAAAACCTTCACACTGCAGCTCTACACGTCAAGCTAGTGGACCAGCAGGATGTCATGACATCATTGCCAAATCTAACAGAAGAGGAACACAAGCTCATCAGGTAGTTTGTAGTTTCAAGTTTAAGTTGACACACCATTTCTTTTTAGAGAACTGCTGGACCATGAACCTAAAAAGCATTTTGACAGAATATTTAAATCTTTGTGTATAAAATTCACTTTAAAGAGAGACCCTTCTCTGAATTGAACCCACAATCTTAAAGCTACAGTGCAGCTGTTTAACACTCTGAACCACAGAGTGAAACTGCTAACAAGAGGTTTCACCAAAGACTTTCAATCTTCATCGAGGCTGCTCACTTTCAAAATTCACTGATTGAATCAGGATTGATCTCGCCACCTTAAAACCTTAATGGTAGTTTAATCCACAGTGCACCACAGGCTCAGATGGTATCAGGGTAATGTCATTAAACAATTTCAATCTTAAGTGGTGTATCTTTTGTCTCACTTTTAAAAAGTCCAACTAATTCAGGGTTGAACCCACAACTTCCTAAACTTCAAACAGATGCTAAACAGACTGAACTACTGGACCCTGACAGTCATCATTGAGGATACTGGCTTCAATAAATCTCCAAGCAGCTCTGGTTTGAACCTTAAAACCTTTGAGTAGCATAATTAAACACAGTGAGCCTCAAGGGTCAATCCTTTACCAAGGGTTTTACATCTTAAATACAGCTGCTAACTTTAAAAACTGATTGATCAAGTCAGGATTGAACCCACAACCTTAAAGCTTCAGTATTGCTGTCAAACACAGTGAGCTAAAGCTTCACATAGCTTTTTGGCTCTGGGTTGAACCCACAACTTCAATCTTCAGTCAGAAAGCTACCACAAGGGTGGGTAACACCCCACTCCACGCAAAACTGCTTCAGTGCAGACACCTGGTTGAACCACTAGGACCAGTTTGTCCGTAACACCGGGCAGCCTGGCTGTGAGGTGGCTGCAGCTCCCAGTGTCACTAGTCTGGTGACCAGCAACACAGCCAGCAGTTTAACCTGTAGTGAGGTGTTACCCATCCTTTTGGTAACTTTCTGACTGAAGATAGAAAACCTGAAATGAAAATGTTTTTCAACCGGTGTAAAACTTTATCTCACTGTACCTTGATGTAACTTTCGCCACCCCAGCAGAATTAAAAATATCATCCTTGGAACAGGGTGATTTTGACACTGTAATGCTAAATCAATTCAAATGTTTTGGTTGAGAGCACAAACAGTTGCACCTGTAGTGTCCATAAACAAGCAGGAGACAGTGATGTGGCCTCACTGAAGCAAACCACCTCACAGCCAGGCTGCCCGGTGTTACAGACAAATTGGTCCTGGTTGTTCAACCAGGTGTCTGCACTCAAGCAGTTTTACGTGGAGTGGGGTGTTACCCACCCTTGTGGTGACTTTCTGACTGAAGATTGAAGTTGTGGGTTTGACCCAGAGCCAATCAGCTGTGTGAAGCTTTAGCTCACTGTGTTTGACAGCAACACTGAAGTTTTAAGGTTGTGGGTTCAATCCTGAGTTGAACAATGAATGTTTAAAGTTAGCAGCTGTATTTAAGATGTAAAGCACTTGGTAAAGGTTTGACCCTTGTGGCTCACTTTGTTAAAATATACTATTCAAAAGTTTTAAGGTTCAAGCCAGAGCTGCTTGGATCCTCAATCTTCAGGAGTGTGTCTGACTTTAAAAAAACTCTCTACCAGTCCCCACCACGTCCCCTTTGCTGAGCACTTTCTAACCTTTCCTCTGGGTGATGACTTAAAGAGACCGGGGATTTGAACCCAGAACCTTAAAACTTCAATGAAAGCTGCCTAACACAGTGAGCCACAAAGTCTTCGTCAAGACCATGTTCATCAGAGCTTTTCAGTCTTCATCAGTGTGTCTGTCTCCTGCCTGTTCATGGACGATACAGGTGCAACCGTTTGTGCTTTTAAATATCATTTATTGTCAGACATGTATCAAAGTCTCCTCCAACATATTTTAATTGATTAAACATCACAGTGTCGCTGGTTCGAAGAAAAGGACTCGTGACCTGAAGATTCTGGCTCATCTTCCCTCTGAGCGCTTATCAACCTCTCCTCTGAGTGATGACTTTCAAAAGTCACTGAAGGACTGGGGATCGAACCCACAACTTTAAAATCTGAGCATAGTGGTCAAACCCAGTGAACCACAGAGTCTTACTGCTTGTAAGACTTTTCGTCAGAGCTTGTTAATCTTTTCTCTGGATAACAGCTTCTGAAATTCATTGACAGCCACAGGATTCAAGCAATATTTCAGGGTTTTCATTGGATGTTTTCAATCTTCATCAGTGTGACTGACTTTCAAAATTCACCGACTGAGCTGGGATTGAACCCATGACCTTTAAACTTGAGTGAAGTGGGCCACCTCAGTGAGCCACAGGGTCATCTGGCTCACAAGGGTTTTCATCAGAGCTATTCAGTCTTCAGTGGTGTGACTGGCTTAAAACTCACTGGGAGCCATGGGATTGAACCCATGAGCTTAAAATTTAAGTGTAGCCGCCTAACACACCCAGCCACAGAATTGAGCTAGTGGCCAAGATAATTGGAAATGCATTTTTGTCATTTCATTCTTCAAACACTGACCTTTAAAATTTGCCATCAGAATCAGGATTCAACCTATAACTTATGAACTATCTGTCAACTTAGTGAGCTACAAAGTCTCACACATCACACATTTACATGAAAGGGTTTCCTTAAATCTTCTAAACAACTTCAAACTTTCTTTTTTGGATTTAGAAACAAAGATATGTCACATTAAATTAAAATATAGAATATCATCAGAGGATAATGTCTGTCGTGTCTAATTTCTTGTTCTCTCAGGCCAAAGAGCTGCAGACTCTGCACAACCTGCGTAAGCTCTTCGTTCAGGACCTCAACACACGGGTGAAGAAGGTATGTCTGCAGTAGAGAAACAACTTTCCTTTACTTGTGCACACATTGTTGTTTGGTCTTATTTAGAACCATTTTTCTGAAAATGGCAGTTTAACTTTTCACCTGTATTCTGTTTTCAGAGTGCAGAGCTCGACTGTGAGGAGGGACTTGGCAACGTTGCCCAGAAACAGAAGATTTCCTTCCTGGAGAATAACTTGGAACAGCTCACCAAGGTCCACAAGCAGGTAAATATAACACACTATAGATATGTGTAACTTCCTGTACATAAAATCAGAAATGTACGCTCAATTTTAAATACTTTGCTGTCCTTCTGTTCAGCTGGTCCGAGACAACGCAGACCTTCGCTGCGAGCTGCCCAAGCTGGAGAAGCGTCTCCGTGCCACCGCAGAGCGAGTCAAAGCCCTGGAGAACGCTCTGAAGGAGGCCAAGGAGTCCTCCATGAGGGACCGCAAGCGCTACCAGCAGGAGGTGGACCGCATCAAAGAAGCGGTCCGGGCCAAGAACATGGCCAGGAGAGGATACTCACAGATTGGTGAGCTGACAGTCACACACATGGAGGACTTGGACAGATGGACAACAAAGGACACAGTAATGAATAACTGCTTGTTTGTTTGTGTCTCAGCTAAACCCATCCGGCCGGGGCATCATTCACTGTCATCCCCCATCAGCAGCTCCATCAGAGCTGGAGGCGTCCACACCCACAACAACTGAAACCACAACAGCAAGTTAATCCTGTGAGTTTCTATCTGATGAAAGTGACTAGATTGTAAAGTCAAGCTTTAATTTATGAATAAATTTCAGATTTTGGACCTTGTAGAAAGTCATAAAGTGTGACAGCATGTTAAATTTGTAAATGTCTTTATATCCTTTTGTTGTTCATATCAAAAGGTTATGTCATAAAAAAATACTTGCTGCTTCTATGTCTTTATTTTCATTTTTATATCACAATTGCCTCTAAATTTGTATACTTTTATTTACATTTTCTTTCATTAAATGCTATAATAATATATGCATTTGTTTATGATTTAACTGAACATGATGAAAAGTGTTTGTTTCTTGGAATAATCAAAATAAAACTAAATGATTTGTTTCTTTCTGCAGACAGACCATGAGCAACTCAACGCATGCCCACCACCCCAACTGGAACCACAAGCCCCGCCCCTCCTTTTGGAGCACCAATCGGAGGCCATCACGACAGACTGTCATCGCTCTGAGAAGCAACATCCAAACATACTGTACATATTGATATGAGATGTGAACATATTTAATTTGCTGGATGTAGATATCAGAGGCCTCATTTATAAAACGTACGGCTTTACAGTAAATTGTGCTTTTCGGGAAAAATGATCAATCAGTACAATCGATCAGATCCAATTTTCTGTGATTGTTTCATTTGTAGTCATAATTATGCAACAGAATAAAGTGTAACATTTATAAATGAGGCCCTGAGTTTATTAAGGTTAAGACATGAATAAGAGGTGGTGAGAATCAAGGCCACAAGTTTAGAAGGTGACCTGTCGACGATATTTTGTTTATGATTTACGATTGCGACTGTTTGTTACTGCTTTCCGATGCTTGAAGAGCCAGTTAGAGCAGATGGACCTGTAGATTTATAATTTAATCTTAAACCAGCATTTAAGCATATAAAAATTTCACTTTTTTGGGATTAACAGTCAATGCCTTTGCAGCTTACGCAGGGCCTCTGCGATTAAAGCTCGTGTTATGAATAATTTTAAAAATGAAATGCAGTCAGCTCCTACAGACAAAAAGTCACGCTTGCAGCAAAAACATACAGTCACATGGCTTGTAAACTCTTAGTGTGATTGGTCACGAATGCCCCGGTTGCATTACAGTACTAACATCCTGTGTTGTCTTTGGAGTTTTTGTTTTCACATTTTACCATTTACCTGTTTTGGTGACAATCTTAAAAAAAAAACAACAAACAAACGCTAGGAAGCTTGAAAAAGTTAGTGCTGAAATATTTTTCACTGAGATGTAGAAGGTGAAAACTTTAACAGAATGTGCTTCAAACAGCCAAAAAAGTCCTGATTGTACTGTGTTTATTTAACTGCAGAAGGCCTCTAAAAAATTATTATTTGAATTCCTGCGACATATAAGTTGAAGTTTTGTGACTCTTAACGCTGCAGGGACGCTGACCAGCCAATCAGATGTTCCCTGAACTAACAGAGCTGCACTACAGTCTGGTTTGGTTTGTTGTGTGATGATAGAAGACTGCAGCAGGAACAAATACAAGTTTAGTTCTCTAAAAACTTCTCCTTAAACAGCCCTAAGAGTCTTGAAATGTTCTGCACTGCACTCTGTAAAACTCTCGATCAGCCAATCAGAGCTTTTAAGAACACGGAGATGCAGACAGAACAATCTGATTGGTTTAAAAAAAGTCTGTTTTTCACTCTGCCACACCTCGTGCCTTTGGAAACATCTCATCCAACAGAATTAACAGACTTCCACTGAATTACACTTTGTTTAGCATCTTCTGAATCATGATATTAACACATAGGTTTTGCAGAGTAACTTCCACTTCCTCTTTCCAAATTTAAGGCAAAAGATTGTAACTAATGAGACAACTTTACCTGCTAATCGAAGATATATTCAGTGTCTGTGCTGCTTTCCTTTGGGCTGCCAGTTGAGCATGTTTTTGAATGTACATTATTATCTCCTTTTGTTTATGCAAGATGACATTTTCAGTAGCAACAATTCCCACGAAGCTGCTTCGGGATTGTTGCTTTTGTTCGCCCCCAGAAGTTGCCGAGGAGCGTCACAGCTCAGAGCCTGATTATCAGCTTCCCTGATTTGACGTTTAATTGTAAACCGGCTGCCAGCTGTTTGTTTAATCGTGGCTGTTTTGACTGAGCAGGACATGACGAAGATGTGAATGTAACTGCATGGACTAGAGCTTGTGTTAAAGGCATGCTCAGGGAGGACAAACTGAGGTGATTTGTACACACTGTGCGCATTTACCTCATCATCATGTTATTATTTTTTTGTTTGTTTCCTTGTTTCTTTTGGCTGTGGCATCATATCTCTAAATATACCTACAACTGATGCAATTAAAGCTAATAAAGATATATCTATTTAACTTTCATCTTTTTTTGTCATTTTGTGTGAAAACAGAGCCCATGACTTCTAAAATGTCTTGTCATGATATAATCTTTAATCCCTATACATATACAGTATTTCCCTCTGTAACATTGCACATTATCATCATCAGTTTTTGGACAGAACAGACAGATGGGGTATTTTGGTCAGGTCACAAGTAAATTAATAAAAATAATCAATAAATAATAGAAAAATCTTCTTCACACAATCACATATAAAGTTCTACATATTGAATACAACAATGTAACAGGACGGTTAAACCATTGTATCTGTACAAATAGATTTTCACGTGTTTTTTTCACATATTTCACATACTTTATGATATACTGCACTTTTGGCCAACATACAGAAAAGCGGAGGGTTACTCCGGTTCTCTGAGTCTTTTAAAGGTTCCCGAGAATGAAGATGCTCATGAGTAAGTTTATCATCTCCGAACCTGGGCCAAATAATATTTTAAAAATATCTTTTGGGTGATTTTTATCCTGTTTGGAGCAGCATAGTGGTTTTATGGTCATGCTGCTCGTGTGGTTAATCCCTTCTCATAATCTGAGTTATTGGTAAATATGATTTGTCCCAGGTGTGATCTTTTTACACGACACTCAGCTTCGGTAAGTTCCTTTTCTCTCGCGTTCAAGATGACGCTGGCGGAAGATATTTATGTTATAAAGCCAACACACTGCACACTTTTACCGCAGAGAAAAATGAAATCAGTGGTGACGTTAACAAACACTCTGGTAAACAACAAAGTCAGGGCTAGGTTTTTCAAAAAGCACCTTTTGACTAGGCCCATCTTTGTGCTGTTCACTGACAATGGAGTAGATGCTACTGTACAGCCATGTCCATAATAATGCAGATAAAGCTGAAAATGTTGGTTATGGATGAGGAAAAATATGTCCTGAATAGCATTTTTACATTTTTATCCAAGCTTTTTGCAATATTAACAAAATTTCAATGTAATGTGAGAGGAGAACTCACACACTGTCTGGCTTATACTGGTGTCCAATGGGAGACTGTCAGAGAAGAATGGTGGAAAAGTTATCATCTCTGAACTCTTGGACGTAACTTTACTCTCAAATCCTACTGAAACTTGAGTAAAAAATCTCAAGCATATCAAAAAATATCCAAAGGAATGTTGATACCACGTTAGAAAATGAATATTGTGATTATTTACCTATGTAGATTGTAGTGTCCTACGATTAAGTGCAAATGATTTGTTCCACATTCGGTCTGAAACTACTGCAAATAGGCAACAGTTTTCTCACACATTAGCCTTAAGAACTTATATACTCTATAGTCATGTATATATTTCTATATATATATATATATGTATATGTGGACATACTGTATGTATGTCATGTACGGAGCCCAGGAGGGGCCTCAGATAAAACAAACTAATTTGTGCTCTCGATTTGACAATTTGTGCACACGGATTATTTAATTTGTGACAAGGAATGTTCAGATGTTCACATGGTGTGTACCTCAATAATAGCACAGAACAATCTTACTGTGCGTTTGATGCCCTCTACAAGAGGGGAACAGTCAAAATATATAAATCAAGAGCACTAATTAAGTAAACTGTGCACACAAATTATTAAATTGAGAGCACAAATTACTAAATGGAAAGCACACAAATTAGTTCTCAATGGCCCCTCCTGGGCTCTGTAGTCGTGGTTCTGTTGCTGTGAGTTTGGGTCTTTCTGTCACTACAGATGTAGTGTGAAATCTCTCCTTCTGAACACGTGTAGGCATCTTATTCCAGAGGCTTTAAATGATTTCCATCGAGTTGTTTTTTTCCACTTGCTTTCATACACTGTTTGCTGTTTACAGAGCAACTGTGAAAAAAGAGAGCACCAGCAAGTTCTTAAAAATGGTTAATTGTCAATCGCCTTGACACAGCGATCGCAAAAATGTCAAAATGCTCCATTTCAGACGTCCATACTTCTGCACCTTCAAAAACATTATATTAGGAGGATATGTTTTTTTAAGTGTGAAGGGATTGTGGGTCAAAGTGGACGAAATAAAACATGATTTTTATATTTATCCGCATTATTAGCATCTGGTCTAACGTAGTCAAAAGCTGCACGTGGGAAACCGAGCCCTGGTCGTTCAGCACAGTTTCAACACAGATGCACACACATTCTCATGCATCCTCGACCTTTCACACAACCACACAGCACACTCACCCACGTGCACTCCCCACACACAAACACCCACAGACACAGACGTACACGGTGTCCGTTTAGTTTTTTTTTTACACCCAGGAGTCGGGGGAGCCGGTGAACTTGTTCGCCCTGTTTGAAGGCCTCCGCGTGGTGGAGTAGAAGTCCACGTAGTTGGTGTTGGCTTTGAATCGGAGCGTCTGGCTGGCGTAGCCGTCGGGGGAGGAGGGGGTCAGGTGGGCCGGTTCGTCCTCGTAGGGCTCCTCTCCGTAGCCTTGTGGGGACGACAGGTACATTCTGTAGCTGTTGTAGTTCTTCCTGTTGGGTTCGTCGTAGAATGGCTCTGGGTGCTGGGAGAAGAAAAATATGTGATTTATCGGCCTGGAGTTGTGATTATGTTGAGACTTCACTGCGGTGCCACCATACATAACTATAACCCAACTAAATTGTGTAGTTTCATTATCTTTGACAAAAGAATATCTCATTTTTGTTAAAGTGTTAAAGCAAATAATCTCAAATGTTCTAAAATCTCAAAAATTTGGGAGAAAGTGTCTTTTTTTTATCATGTTTACTTGTTTGCAATAGTATGACAGTGTCCTGACACTATCTGCAGATGACGGAGTAGCTGTGGATGCTTTTAAAAGATGTTACCAATGTATTTTGCTTCTTAACTTTTTGTGGCTTAACTTTTTAGGTTGCAAAATTTTCATGAAGTCAGACTCACAGAATTTTGATATTTGCTTTGGGGAGCTCCTAAAAATGTTATATTATATGTAAATAGTGAGACATTTTGATTGCAAATACATATCAGTGTGTGTCTGACCCCACTTTTGAGAAACACTTTTTACGATTTTAATGAAATAACTTTAATAATCTTGCAAATGATGATGAAAGTCATAGGCATGAAACTGAATAAGAAGTAGCGCCGTAAGTAATGATTATTTTTATTATTCATTCATTCTGATTCTTGATTATTTGTTTGGTCTATTGCTTGGTCTATTAAATGATGGAGAAGAGTAAAGAGTCCAAGAGCCCTTTTCTCTCTTCAAACTGCTTGTTTTTCCAAATATTCAGTTTCTTAACATGGGAGACTACTACTTGTCTAAAACAACCACATAAAAGGTTGTCGGCACAATATCTCTCAATTATGCTGCTTTTATCTACTTTCAAGTAACGTTAGTTCATGTTCCCATTAATAGAAAAACAAACCAGCATTCAATACGTTTGTGGCTGACTTTTCTTACCTGGGACCTTCTCAAATCCTCTCCTGACTGGGAAGAGTACGTCCCAATGAAATATGGGGTTTTCTTCTCAGACCCTAAAGTAGAAGGTACCACACAAACACAGACAGGAGAGGTGAACAGATGAGTTTTAGACATAAAGCACCAAATCTGTGTATTAATATCCATTTTCTGTATGAATAAGTGGTTAGAAAAGAACACCAGTGGTCCACACATAGATCCCTGAGGGACGCCACAAAAATCAATACAAACCTGTGTACTGCCGTTTGTGTAAACTGTTGTCTCCATAATACGTGTCGAGTTGCATAGATGACTGCGCCCTCTGGTAATTTGAACTGTGTCTTCTTATCCCGAGCATCGCTGGCGAGGATGTTGCACTACCACCTGAGAAAAAAATATAAAAAGATTTTATTCAGAATGGTAATAAATTCATCACAATGACTTTACTGTCATGGATTTTCCTTATCTTTTGCTGACAGGAATCTGTTTTAGACATATTACAAATGTCAGTTCGACCTCACTCACCGTCTCTCTCACCTGATTGGATGACAGGGGACATCTGTAGAGGGCTGGTGGGCAAGGTCGGCTGTGAGCGGTAACGATCTCGCTCCAAAGTGGAGACGGGAGTGATGAAGTGAGTGTAATTCCATCCATCCTGAACACACAAAAATCATTCAGTCATGTTTGATCTGGAGGTTTAAGTGCAGGAATTTAATATTATGACAATAATAGTTGATATTTAGACAGATAAATATGTTAAATTATTTCTACGACAGGTCTTTTCAAGTTAATGTGACTATGTTTGCTCATGTGATTAAAGTTGAGGACATTTCTACACCAAATACCTATAAAAAAAACACATAATAGTTGAAGATTTTGTTAGATCTGAATTGAAAGCTTTTTTTTGGATACGTCTGGTGGTCCTGACCTGTTTGTAGAGGCTCCTCAGCTCTCTGTACTGCCACAGCGTGTTCAACACCTGAGCTGCTGCCTTCACAACCTTCATTGAGTACCTTCGACATCAGGACACAAACCGCATATTACACTGTTTGTCTGTATTATTAATCATTTTCCGATATTATCCTGTTAATGTCTAATGTCAAAACACAAAAGGTTGTAATAATTCCCCACAGAAAGACCCCAAACTCCCCAACTAAACTGTGCAAAAGCAAATTATTCCTAGTTATTCATTTTATTACAAGTAAACAGAGGTTAAAGCAGAAAAGAAGAAAAAAACAATTGAGTATTAACAATGCTAATTAAATTAAAACAGAAGTTTATTTAATAAAAGTTAATTCAAAGTTTAATATACTAAAATATTTGTACATCATCTGCTTCTGCTATTCTTTTATAACCAAATTACAATAAACAACAACAGAAAAGAACCAATTTAATTACTATTTGCAGTCAAATGGATTTCTAAGACTTTACCCTGAATGAACCCTGCAAAAATATTTCTACATATAGTTTTTCTGCTGTTTCGTACCCTTTTCCTCGTCCTTTGCTGATGTCCACCAGCTTCTCGATGCCTCCACTGTCGGCTAAAGCTTTGGCATTCTCCATATTGCGGCTGGTGACCTCGTGCAGCGTGCAGCAGACCGACGCCACCGTGTCGTCTGACAGCACTGACGGACTGCCGCCAGGCAGCCGGTTCACCAGATCCCGCATGGCATACTTTCCTGCAGGAGGAGACACAGAATAAAGAATATTTTAAGCTTCCTGCAAAACCTTGCTTTACAGAAATTGTAAAAGTTAATCCTGCAACTCTTTAAAGAAATCCCTCTTTACTAGATTAGAAGATTTTTTGTTTGTTTGTTTTGAAAGGCAGCAGTCCTGGATTTGTGTGTATACAGGAGTAAACACGAGGATTATTCCACCATCTCCACAAGTGTTGTCCACAAGGGGGTGATGTGTTATCACTCTGTCACAATTGTAATGAATGGACTTATGACACACTGTGATGTAATATGAAAACCTGTCTTGAACAAGCTGTTGATGTTCCTGCCTAAAGTGTGAAGATGTTCTTTTCACAGTTTGAGTGATATGTTTGTGTGTGTGTGTGTGTGTTTGAACCTATCAGCTCCTTGTTCCGGCCGTCCAGCGCCATGTTGCGGAGAGCGGTGGCGACAGAGCAGACGACCCGGTCGTTGTCCATCCTCAGCAGCTCCACCAGGATGGGCAGACCTTTCTCTTTACGCACCGCCGCTCGGATGTAGGCCGAGAACTGGACACACAAACACACACACAGACATGCACAAAGTTTCATGCTGAAAGAGTTGACTTGACTCTCCACTCTGGCTGTTAAATGGTGAAAAGTAGACTCTATTTATGGATATTTTTCTGAATAACTCTTTGTGTGATATCAATCCACAAAGATTTTTATGTATTTTGCTGCCTTCAGGTTAAATCGTTATAGCTTCAAAGTGTCACGTTTTTGCAAAAACAGCCTTTTTATCCATTTTATCCTGCAGAACAGCATGTAAGGTATAAAATCCTTCAAAATCTGAGTCATGATGTTTTTACTCAATAATAAGGATGACAAGGATGCTGCAGAGGAACAACAAAGCAACTCAAATTTGGCAGTTTCATGTGAGTTTCTATTTCAACTGAAGCATAAAAATCTTCACCTATGAGCCTGGGAAATCTACAAATCTAATATTACTTAGATAACTGGTTTGGCCTTTCTATTGTAAGAAGAAGATGAAGAGTCATACCTTCCAGTTTCCAGCAGAGAGGTTCTGCAGTGATCCAGCGGCGCCCTCCAGCGTGGCGGGGTTCGAGCTCTCAGCCAGCAGGTTGAGGTACGGCTTCACCACCATCGGGTGCCACAGCAGCTCTGCTCCCCTCATTGTCTGGGAGAAACCTGGGATCGGCCCAATGCCGTCCCACTGCACGAAACACACAAAGCAACATGCAGAATATATTAGCAGGTATGTTTTAAACTCTGCAGATCTTCCTACTTTAGTTTAGCTTGACCGTGCAGGTAAAAGTAGTAACTCTGGTGGCACCAGAGAACCACGCAAAGACATTTAAAAAATAAAACTCCATGTCCTCAAACAATCTGCATTGCTCTTTCCAAACTCATGAAAGTGAGTCATGAGGCTTTTGTTTACAAGCCCTGGTTCTCCAGTCATTGGTCCTTTTGAATCTATAACAAGCCAAATACAAAACTCCAACAAATAAACTCAAAAAGGCAACAAACAACTGAAAGCTGAGGCCAATGCAAGTGCTCCAAGGTGCAGTTCCTTTAATATCCACTAGATGCTGGCTACAAACAAACTGTATTGAAGTGAATTAGAAAACCTCAAATGTTTCTCTCTCTTAATTTCACTTCCTCTAATCTTTATGTTTGCAGTTTTCTTATTAAGATATGAAGGATTACAGAGAGGTCTATTTGTGGGTGAGTTTTTTTCATTGATAGATACATTATCTCTGTTTATCACACTCAACCGTGGTGGTTACAACTCCACTTAGGCTCGAACTAAAATCATTCAAATTTGGATTTTGTTCCACCAGTAACTGAAGATAATACAGCATAAGAAGAGTAATAAAGCAGAACTCCAGGCTTCAAAACGTCACTTTAGACACATTTAGGTGACGTCACAGAAGCTACATCCATCTTTTACTGAAATTAAGACTCAAGAAAACAAACAAAACAGTTGCATGTTTAATATCACCTTCTCCTTTTTCATTAAAATGTCAGTTACAACTGAAGCAACCATTTAATGATCAAACTATTAAAATTCGAGTCATTCTTGAATTTGAACTGCAGCATCTACGAGATCTGACACCAGAGCCTGGCAATTACCTTAGCATAGAATCAGACAAAACAAATCTCAATTATAACATCGCAAACATGGAAACAAAAATATCTCTTCTAAATAGACATCTGGTACCACATATTAAGGGAAATTAAGATCTCAGGTTTTCTCTTCTTACTTAAGAGGATTTTTACAAATAAAAGTACCACCTGCTTCCACTTCAAAAAGCAAATGACATTAAGGAATCTGCTATGAGACGCTGAAATGTGACTCCACTCATCCCAGAAAGGCATCAAAGTTTACCAGTTTAGAGTCAGGGATCAAATTTGATGGATTAGGACTGACAGCACAATGTACGGTATTGAAAGTTCGGCTGTAAAACAGAGACAGACAATACAATTTTAAAAGCCAGGGAGCTGGTTTAATGAGGAAACACATTTACTCAGCTTAACAAATCAGACAAAAACATTTCTCATGCTGTCTAATTAGGAGTTCAAATCGAGCCGTTCCTTGAGAAAACTCAATTATCTTCACCTTTCAGGAGGTAAATAATTGCATTTACTCCTGTTCAAAGCTGGTAAACAACTCCCAAAACACGCCTGGAATAATCCTCAGTTTTCCATATTTTTACAAGAATCCTGTGTTTGTACCTTGTCGTCAGGCCAGCCGCCCCTCTTCCTGCCGCGCCTCCTCTTGCCCCAGCAGAGGTAGTCCAGCTCCTTGGCCGGGGAGGAGAAGCCCAGCAGGGTGTCCAGCTCCTGGTTGCCGAGGAGACGAGAGGAGGGCATCTCCACCTCCAGGCGGTACGAGAGGTTCCTCAGGGTGCACACGCTGTTCTCCACGATCTGAGGCAGGAGACAGAAACATAAGAGTGTTAATATCTTTGCAAAAGTTTTAGCCTGAACATCCACATAAAAATTCATGCAGTGCATCAATAAGATATCTGACCATTAGGATTCAAAATATAAAGGGTTTATCCTTTAGGGAGCTTGAATGTGCTGTGGAAATTTCGTTGCAATATGCTCGACATACTTTCATATTACTTGTGTTGAAGAAATGTGGAACTTGTTACATGATGTTGGCACTAGACGCGAAGGTGAGTCACCAAAATCACAAGAATTCATCCACTGGGGACCACAAATATCCAAAGAAAATTTCATGATAATCTGGGTTTTTAGCAGTTAACATATAATTTAAAGCCTCTACTTTGCACTACCCACACTCCCATTTCACCCCAAGTTTTAATTTGTATTATATCTTGCAACTGACTTTTTAATTTCTTCTTGAGTGCTACTTTAATATACTTTGTCCTATTTTATTTCCAGATTAATTGTTTTATTCTGTTCTAATTTAAGATATTTAAATATCTGTAAATAACATTGTCTATGTGTGTAGCGTAGACAGGGCTATGTCGGAATTTCATCAGGCAATCCTGCATTGTATAATGTCAATTAAAACAAACCTTGAACCTTCTGTATGTGTGGACTTTTAGAGTGTTTGTGGCATCTTTCAAATCATTTTAATGGCACAAGTTTGCAGAAAAAATAAGAACAATCCTGTTAAAAATTGGGGAGGTTAGCAGTGTGAATTGTAGTTTCTTTGGTATGACCACTGGAAGAACTTTGCCTCCTCGCCCAGACTCTACAAACAAAATCTGCCCTAAAACACGGGTCAGGTCTTTTATAAACATCCCGTCACAAGAACTCATCAGATAATCACATAACAAACAGCATGTTCTCTTCAAGGAAGGAATTCAACCATTAAACCTACCTGTTCCTACAGCTAACAGATCCTTGCTTCACAAGGATCCACACTGTACCTTATAATACCAGTAGCTGTGTTAAGCTACGAGTTTCCAATACAAGGATTATTAGTAGTCAAGTCAATTTCAAGTCAATTTTATTTAGATCAATATTACAAATTGGCACAAATTTGCCTCACGGGGCTTTACAATCTGTACTGCATACATCAACCTCTGTACTGAGATTGTTTGACCCAGATAAAGCAAAAACTCCCCCCAAAAAAACATTTAATGGGGGAAAAAATGAAAGAAATCTCAAGAAGAGAGACAGATGGACAGATGTGAAATAGATGTCATGTGATGGCAATAGAAGCAAACATATTAATAGCAGTTTGTAAATATTTCAATGTGGGGGACAATAATCTGTTCACACTGTGGGGGCTCACCTCCCATTCTTGTGACAGAAAGGAAGGTCCCCACAGGGTTAATTTAGATGTTTTAGGTTTAAGAATTAATTTTGTGAGGTTGACGTTTCCAGTGAATTAAAGTAACTCGGTGTGACAGAAGCATTTGCGTATGTGTGTGTGTGTTTTTGTAGCACCTTGCTGTCGTAGTCGGAGGTGTTGACGCAGGCTTTGAGGACGTGAAGCAGCGAGTCGACCAGACCCTCACAGCAACGCAGCTGACTCCTCGCCTCCTCCCCTGCTGAGCTCAGGTTCCTCACACACACACACACACACACACACACACACACACACACACACACACACACACACACACACACAGAGAGAGAGAGAGAGAGAGAGAGAGCCACAGATTAATTCAGACTGAGGTGCAGTGTGTGGATTCCCCCACAGGGTGGCTTCAAACCTGCCCGGATACAGTAAAGGAGGGAGCTGATCCTCCAATAGGAACCTTCAGCCGCTGCTAATGGAGAGCTGACATGAGAAGACTGCACAACAGCACAGAAATCCCACAATGCATTTCTATACCATCAATCTACAGCCTCAGTCATTCTTGGAGTGTAAAGAAACGCTGGAGGCTTCTGTGTACAGAGATGTAGTTTCCCTGCAGCTCAGAGTCACTATAAGAGGAAATACATGATCAATAGTTAAATATAGACATGAAGAAAGATGTTTATGAAGTTGTTTTGTTTTATTTTGTTTGAGGAGTGAAATTTGAAGTTCCTGCATTTCTAAAAAGCCATTATTTTCATCTGTCTTGAGGGAAAAACACACTCTGACTTGTTTCTGATTGGCTCTCGACACCACAGATTAACACCCATCCAAAACAGACCAGTCTGCAGAAACTGAACCGGGAAGTCTCCACTCAGCAGGTTCGCTTCATTTAATTTAGAGGCGCTGTTGGCTAATCAACCAATACTGTGAAGCATCGTTAACAGATGCTGCCTCTTTTATTTTCCAGACAGAAGTATTGCATCTCCACTGTCTGCATTTGGTTGTTTGCAGAAATTCAGAGATTTTGGAAAAATGTCCTTAAAGTTTAATCAACAATTACTCAGGATTATGTATTCTGTTTCTGAGAAAATGGGGACTTTCAGCTATTTGCAGACCAAACACACTATTGTTTGGTCTCATTGTTGTTTTGTGGAAAAAAACGCTGAGAGACATTTCCTGCAACTTGGCAATAAAATAACTGTTGTTTGCTGCAAAAGGGAAATATGGAGCCACTTTATTTAATTTTTGGAGAGTTAATCACTTAGTAACAAATGTTGATATCAGTGAGAAATAACCCCTGGGCGTAGGAATAACTGTCTTTCTGTAGGATGTCAGAATATATTGAAAACATTAAAAATTAAATCTGGTTTCAGGTGTGGTTACTCCTCTGCCAACACAAAGAGACTAATGCTACATTCACATCATGTAGGATGGATGAAAGAGATGAGAAAGATTTATTTTTTTTTACGACTTTCACTTCATTGGAAAACTCCAGACGGCTGTATGACTGCAGAGTTGATCGTGTGTCTTTTATTAAACATGTAGCTGCTACCATGAAGGCTTTTTAACTTTTGTTTCTTGACAAAGCAGTGTGTCCTGACTTTTTTGGGGGATATATTCCCCTTTTCTGAGGATACTTAAAGTCAAGCAGCCACCTTGAGTCACATCGTAGTGCCACCTTATTTGTTTATTTATCAAGTATATCCTCTAAATTTGGGTTTAATTGTCTTGAATGACAGACTTTTGTTGATGTAAAGCTATGATTGTTTGGTTTCCCAGTCGTAATTACAACTCAGATGTTGACATGAACACTATTAACAAGTCAGAAACTGGCAATTAAGGTAACTCCGATATGAAACGATCACACCCACTTTGTGACAGAATGCCCAATTTCGGCCGTGATGAGCTTTTAAAGTCATTACGGAGCCTCATCGTCTTCTTCTGAGGTGAAAGGTTTAGACAGCCTCTTATTTAACTGCCTTTACTGTTTCTGACCTCATCTGGGAGGTTCCAGTCTTTATTAAACATGCTTGATATTTTAATTTCCCCAGATTGTCTAGTCAGTGTCTCAGCACAGATATTAGGCTACGTAATGTGAGATATTCTCCACCTGAGAGTCAAGAGTGAAATTTTAATTGTAAATTGCTCCCTCTGGAAAAAGCTGGAATTAACAATGTTAGATTGCTGTATTCTTACTTCTTTTTGGTTTTCTTTGGTAAAAAAACATCATAGACAGGTCTGGTTGGAAAAAATAAGTGTGCTGTTGTGTTGTGAATGTAAACCCTCCTCCTGAGCTTTGACTTTTAAGACACAATGATATCATTTTCCTGTTGCCGATGTGGACAAATACATACTTAAGACCTCATGCCTGCATAAAATCTCCATTACAGAGCCTTGTATTGATGGATTATATAGCTGTGATTATGTGCTGTGGTTTTACAGAATCATTAAGATGAAAAGCAGACACAAAAAACACACACACACAGCAGCACAGACGACCAATAAATCCAAGAGTCATCCTTGCATTTCAAAACGAGAATCGATGTAATGAGCTAACGGTACGCCTGGTAACTCGACGGGCTTAGGAGGCGAGGCACTTTGTTAAATCTATTTTTGTTAAGAAATGAGAATGGATTTTTAGGTTTTTTCGGGGGCAGTTTTGACTGTAAATGGTTGTACTGTGTAAATGTGAAGCAGAGAGGTGATTAATATGTATAAACATGTTCATTAAAGCTCATGATTAACTTTGATAAATAACCACAATAATGGAAGCGTTGATAATTAGAGTTATCATCCAAAATAAATGGAGAAGTAAAAACTCAACAAAACTCTTCCACGGACTCATTAGCGTTCGAGGGTGCGTTTGATTCGTTCCTCACCTCAGACAGCCGGTGGTGTTGCGCAGCAGAAGCGAGGACTGGAACTTGACCTTGTGTTCGTCGCGGTGCGAGACGCTGCTCCAGCCCGAGTGGGGGATGACGACAGTGTTGGTCAGCGTGGTCAGAGCGTCCCGGATGATGGTCATCTTCACCGCGTCGCACGAGGAGAGGTTCCACAGGACGCCTGCAGGTGCAAAGAGAGAATAAAGAAGGATTCGGGTACATCAAATAATCTGAAAGTTTCTCTAGAATTCAATTTCTTGTGCAGATTGGACTTTGTTTTTGCTTAATATGTTGAGTGTTGATTGTAGTTGGTAAATAACATATAGTATGTTTGTTTAGATGGGCCAAGAAAACACATTTTTCTTCATTTTTTCAGACTTATTCCTACGTTTCCTACTTTCTCAGACCTGCAAAGAAGCTGATACTTTTGTATAAATTAAACAAGTATGATGTCATGCAATCATCTTTATTATAAATCAGCATTACCATTCAGGAAAGTGCAGTTTCATGACTGATTGTGCCAAGTTGTAATTCACTAGAAGCCATTTCAGAGGTCTCGTTCTACTTAAATTTAGTATTTGGCTTATAAAATATTGCCTCTTTGAACAGCAAATTTTAAAACTGATGCTTTCTCTCCAGTTTTATTGCCTTTATGTTATGGATTGTGTGCTTCATTCTCCTTGTTTTTATATATTGTGCTCTTTGTACCTTCTGTTTTGAAAAGAGCTATGTAAATAAAGTTTGCTTGCTTACTTATATACAATAAAATGATTAAAAGCCCCAAATATTTAAAGATGAGGGCAAAATAAAACTCAAAAGACAAAAAAAACCCTGATTAAGATAATCATTAATCATAAAGGCTTCCAAAGAACTTTTTACTGACGTATTTTTAGCGTCGCTGTGAATCAAACCACAACAGTGTTAAAGCCTCGCTCCAATCTGCAAGCTGCAAGAGAGAAAATGTATATAAAAATACATTCATGTCATCTGTCTATATCACAAAGTGTTAATGTCAAAGAGAGGAGTGATAATTACGGGACATTTTTAGTCAGGTGGGAAAAAAGTCGACTTGGAATTTAATTAAAACTAGAGCTATCCTTTTCTTTTAAAATATGGAAAGATAGTGTGTTTATTAAACATTTAGGTATATTACTATAGATTAGTTAGTGTGCCTTATTCAGGGATACAGTAAAGAACGTTTTAGATGAAAAGACAAAGACAGAAACATCCTGCAGCCATTTGAGTGCATCAAAGTATGAAGTGCAGCTTTAATAATCCACATCCTGACCTGAGCTGTAAGAATACAAACTTTCCCAAAGCTTCATAACAAAATGAGGAGTCTGCTCTGTGTTTTGCTCAAGAATCTGAGCCGTCTCGCAGCTTCATATCTCCTGGTATTAAACAGTATGTGTGGTGTGGCTGCAGAGCTTTCAGCGGCATCCTGTTTCCAAAGCACATTATCTTAGCATCTGTCCCGAGGACTGTGCCGAGATCTGTTCTGTCAACACTGCGCGCTGAGTGTTTAAGCCGCTGCCGCTCTCACCTCCCACAGAACAGCCGATACACAGATTAATACACTGCCAGCCAGTCAGACGGCAACACAGACAGACACGCCGCCAGCCGGACGCCGGGGCGACCAATGAACCAAGCGAGCAGGCGAAACACCCACACACATATCACAGAGAGATTTTAATGTGTCACGCTTTGCATTTGGAAAAATGTTTTTGTCAATGTGGATGCTGCTTTCACCTGAATTTACCACTTTAGGTATAAAAAGATGGATCTGAGTTGACAACTTTTATATCTGGGAACCTGCTTGATTGATTTTTATTACCTCTGACTCTACAAGTTTTGTTTTATATCTTTCTTTTTTAGCACAAAACCAGTTAAAATGAGGCCCAAGAAAGATGATCTTTGCTGTGAATCCAGGGCAGTTTTGCTATTTTCTCATGAACTACTGCACTAACTTGAAAGAAAAATATGCCCCACATGTCCCATGATGATCTAAAACTAAGTATATTTTCATGCAAATGTCCAGATTAATATATTCTGAATGTGTCTATTATTAAAATAATAAATTGAGAGAACTGTGCAGCCTTGGTGGAGATAATCACTCTCAGAGTGCTTTCTTGTTTTTATCTCCTTTACTTTAAAGAACAACATGCAGGTTGAACTTCTTACTGGATTTACAGTTTATGCATCATGAAAATGATCATGTGAAAAGTTAATTAATGATTTTATTAGTTTAATGAGACATAAAGGCAGGAATTCAAAGGGAAAAGTAGGCGTCTTGAGCAGTGCCACGTCATATAATGACACATGAGGCAGTCGTTTTAGTGAATCTGTTTCATTTTTTAACATTTTCTTGGTTAATTTTTTTGTTTTTTGTCTGTTTTGTCAGATTGTATTCTCTGTATTTACTCATGAATAACCAACTCAACTTCCACGCAGGTGAATCAGACCTACCGGTGACCAGCTCGCGCACTTCGTTGTCGGTCGTCTTCCTGAGGAGGCGCAGCAGAGCGGGGACGCCGCCGCAGTTCCTCAGTGCTACCTTGTTGTTGTCGGTGGCCTTGCCGTACACCAGGTTCCTCAGGGCTCCACAGGCGCTCTTCTGCACCTCGGCTACCTTGTTATCCAGCAGGTCTACCAGGTGCTGGATGCCCCCCAGGTGACACACCTGCAGACCGGGGACCGATCGCAGAGGAAGAAGTTTACACAGCATATACACCTACACAGTACACTTATTAAGGCCTCCTGTCATCTGCTATCATCACGAATATGTAAATTATTATTGCTGAAGGATTTTCTGTGAGAAAAGAGACTCTCTGAGATCCAAAACAATTTGTCCTGCAGGACAAAAAAATTGCATCACCACCATCAAGTTGACAAGTAAAACGAAGGACTTTCCTTGTCCGATGTCAGATCAAAGAACCATGAGAAGAAATATAAGACTGCGGTTTCCTTTTTTTAGCGCATTCAGAGCGAGTTTTGGATTTATGCCTCTCAAATTCAAAGGGATAACTGTCACTGGGATGATGAGACTATAGGTAGCAGCCGTCAAGAGTACAAATTAGATTTTGACACTAAATCTGCTAAATTCACGTCATGGTCAAGGTTCAGAATAGGTTAATGGTTAGTGGTGGTTTAGATAAAATGTATAGTGTTTTATAATAAAAGCTTTCAGAATTGAATGGAAACTACTAAAATTAAATTAATTTCTTGTTTTTTGAGGGTTTGTTCCAGGTGATCCTGGGTAACAGTATCAGTTGAGGGTAATTATGATGTAATTATTACATTTTTATCTTTCTTTGCACAGAGTACACATTACATCACCATTTTAAACAAAAAATGGAGCAATAGATTTCTGAAAGGGTTTTGTATTTAACATGGACTGAGACATGCAGAGCATCACTGATGGCGTGTTCAAAAACGTTCTCGTTTCATCTCAAAATAAACCCGTCTCAAGAGAGCAGCAGACGTTCCCCGTTTCTCTCTTGATTCTGTGTTCAAACCGTCACTGAAAACATTTGTTTCTGGCTAAACGAGCAGGCGTGTGTCCAGGCTGCTCCAAAGGCTAATTAAAAGCTCATCACCAAACAAACCAAACGGCACTAAAATGGCTCTTGCGTGAAGCTCCACCATCGTGCTGGAGTTATTTATTTCACGGGAAGTAGAGCAAAGAGAGAGTGTGCCGTGTTTGTGCGCGTCGGAGCGCCGGCACATTTGGCACTAACGTTACCCAAACTTTTGTTGGAGCAGATGGCGCTTTGGCTCAGAGTAAAGCAGCCAGGATCTTAAAAAAAATAAAAAAGACAAATTTCAAATGTAAGCTGGGAATTCACTCTTAGAGATACGACAGTGCACGAATACAACAGGAGACATCTGAGTCGGTGTAAAGGAGCAACACTGGCAGCAATATGAAATGAGATCAATTAAAAGTCTAGTCAATATTTCACAGTGTATCTGTCAGTTTACAGCTTTAGAGTAACATACTGCTGCTGTTATCAAAAAACCTTCAAACAGCAATGTTTTAATCTCTTAGTTTAAGTTAGTTTTTACTCTCTTTGCAAAAAAAATACAAGAAAACAGAAGATTTAAACACTGGAACTTGTATTTATGTGTAAGATAAATGTGCAATATGTCATTATTTTCTTTCTTTTTTTGTATTATAAAGTAAATGTGCTCATTAAATGACATTTTTGTTGATATATGATGGTTGTTTCTATTTTTTCTTTATATTATTTGTTTTGTATCTCCTCTAAATCACAAGTCTAATCCTCCAAAAGATCATTACACTGAAATATGTCATACTGTATAATGACTTAATATATTATATATATTATATATCATGCAGGGACGCAATTACTGCAACTATTATTTCCATTATCAATTAATCTGTTGATTATTTTTTCAAATAATCAATTATAAGATGTCATAAAATAGTGATTTTTGCTTCTTTTTCTGTTTAATGTTTTCTTTGGGAAACTGACTAAACATATTTCAGCTGAAAACTACAACGTCTGTATAAATTATTAAAGTATTATAGTCTTGTGCAGTGGAACCTTTAAACGTGGCAGCACCTTCCTCCACCTGAGGAGTGAGTCATGACTGTGACGTCCGTCTTGTTATTTTTACCCAGGCAGCTGCCCTGCATGTCTCCTCACACCTTACCTCCACCTTCACCCTGTTGTCTCCGTAACACAGGTGCTGCAGGTAGGCGGCGGCGTTGGCCTGGACGGAGGGGAAGTGATGCTGCAGCATGTGGATGACCTCCGGCAGCTCGGGGTCACGCCAAGCAAATTCCCTGAGACGAAAGAAAGAGAAACTTTTTACTTTTCGCCTTAACATTCTCTCCTTTCCTTTCATGGTGTGCTTGAATGCTGCAATCCACTGTAAAATGACGGAAAAGTGCAACGGAACAGTCATTCGAGGCAAAATTCCAAGTCGGCAAGATCCATCTAGCCCGAGATCACTGATAGAAACACGCCTGACGTCACAGTATGTAGTGTTTGTGTTGTGAAATGTGCTGTAACAACTCTGTAGTTGCCGTTTGATTTGTGCTCAACAGAAGTCTTTACGAGCATGCAGTACTTGTTTGCTCCTCCTGCCTCTTTTAAGGCGAGCTAATCTGTTAAATCAGCTGCTGCAGTGTTGGGTTGGTGCATGTACATGGCCCTCCGAACATCAGTTTGCTGCAGGCGTCCATGTTTTCCCGAGCAGATGCACTGGGACGCATTTAGATTGGAAGTTGGGAATACCCACTCAGAACTTCCGATTTGCAATGGATTGCGGCATAATTAAAGGCTGAGAATATCATTAATGCTAATACAGTATTAGCATGTAACTCATTATTAGGGAAAATTTGATGCTGTAACATGATATTCAAGTTATGGCACAGATATTTGTCTTTTTCCCTTTAAGTCACATTCAGAAATCTGAAAATCAACCTTCTCAAATACATCAGAGTTTAATTCAACTTAATTTGTCTTAACAATATGCAACTCTACAAGAAATTCATCTAAAAGCATTAAAACTATCAGGAAAAACTAATCAAAAAATAAGTAAACAAGCATTTGATACCTTTCAGCACTTGACAGTTTTTTGAGACAGATTTTTTGGTCGGCGCCAGAGAAGGTCTGAAAAGTTTCTAAATTTAATTCTGACAGTTTTAAAACTTTCCAGAGTTATGACAAAATACATCTGTATCCATAAGATAAGATAAGATATACTTTATTGTCCCTGAGGGGAAACTCGACTTGGGCAATAGTGCTGCATAAAGCTCCAATCAACCCAAATACAGTATGTGACCAACAAATGTCGAAGACACAATAATAACTTACATACAACAAAAACACTAAATGAGATGAGAGTGTATGTAAATAATGTTGATGTATATACTGTATGCACAGATATTGATATGAATAAAGATTCATTTTAAAGTGTTTAAAGTGTTTTGTATTGATCATAATAACAGTTTTAAAGCCATCGCTGGTTAACTTCCTGGTTTCCTTTGTGAAATGCTTCCTCCTGTCTCTAACAGCTGTCAGATCAGATCATCTAGATGGATAACCTTCAGGATCCCTTGAGTCTGCAACGTCTGAACTTGGTAAAACTGCATTTTCATATTATGCAACCTGGGCATGGAAAAGTTTCAAGAGGAAATGAGGCCGGCTGAGTCAGTAGCTTCTTTTAAATCTAAGCTCAAATTGTACTTTCATCACACAACCTTCCCTGATTTTACTTGGTGCTAGTTTTATTCTGTTTTATGGGTTTTACTATGTTTTATTTATTGTCAGGCTGGCTTTTCAATGTTATTCGTTTAGCACTTTTAATCTTTTATTGCTGTGTTTTTATGTGATTCTTGTGAAGCATTTTGTACTTTTTTTTGATACGTGCTATATAAATAAAGATATTATCAGTATAAGATAAACTTCACCTGGAAACACTGCCTTCATATCAGGCATTCAATGTAATAGTTTTAAATGTTTTATCTCGCTCATATTTCACAGATCCTGTTTACTTTTGACCACATTGACCGTGTACCTGGGGTCTTTGTGGATGCTCTCGATGGACGGCGTGCGCGTGGCCACCCGCTCCACCAGTCCAGAGTGCCGGTGGGAGAAGACGGGCTCGCCGGAGACCCTGTAGGAGTCGACGTACAGAGCCGCAGTGCTCAGCCCGTAGCTGCTTCTTTGGTACGGCAGCGTGCCGCAATGGCTTGTGTTCCGAGGGAGGGTCTCCATACCTGAGGAAATGAAATGATGATACTTCTGAAACAGATCATAATTTTTAAAAAATGAGGCCAGGTTTTGCTTTATTTGGGATCCAGAATGTGAATGACTACTTTGAGCAGATTGGAGGCAGTTTATAGCAATTTAAAAAGAGCAAAATACATCCAATGTCACATAAAAAGGAAAGTAAAGTTATCTTACATAAGTACTTAAACAGTCACTTTAATAGCAGCAAGTTGACTCACAGGCCAAACCTGTTTAAGTCTTTACTAAACGCAACTAAAATGGCTCCTTAGATCCTCCACTATCAAACTCCGCAGAGCTTTCAGCTTTAAATAATTCTGCAAAGGCTTCAATTAAGAAGCGGCGGAGTACATGAAAGGTTTCAGCCTAATTAAGTTCTGACCTCGGGGAGTGATAGTAACAACAGTTCCTGTGCCTGTAAACCATGATTTCCACCACAGATTTTTGAGGAATTATCTTCTGAACAGATGTGAAACTGAGACCAACTTCTCAACCTGGGGACCGAGGCTCCTGAGGGGGACGCTGCTGTGAAAAATGGGGTTGCTTGCGTAATTCTCTGTGATTATAATAAATCTGCTGAAACTCATGTGAAGGAATCTGCTGAGTTATGAGAAATGCTTTGGAGGACTGCTGTTACTATTTCTGTTTTTGCCAGAATCCCTACCACATCTCCTCCTGTACCACTAGTACTTCTGTTAGTATTTAAGCTAGTACTTCTACTGCATCTCATAATCCAGATTTTTGGTACTTTGTTTGATTTTTTTGCTGCAAACCAGCCAGAGTCTCTGTTTTTAGGCCCCTTTAATGCTTAGGGACCAATAATACAAAAATAGTCTTTAAAATAGTAGAAAAAACTCTAAAATAGTAGATTTTTATGTTGAATCATTAATTGATATGATCTGAGGGGACACAGAAGACAAAGTACCTGTGCTTGTCCTGTAGAGGGAGCCCTGGGGGTCGTGGGTGGGGCTGTGGTACAGCGGGCTGTGGAAGGAACGCTCGTCGAAAACGGGCGTCATGTGGCAGTCTGGAGACAACGCCGCCCGCAGCTCTGGATCTATCTGCCCCGCATGACCACCGTATGAGCTGTGAAGCCCTGCAGGTACACAAGCAAGGACACAGGACTAAGTTTATTTATTTACAGTGCAGATTTAATTTAAGATGCTTTTTCTTTTTAAAATGTGGCTTCTCAGACTTTGAGGAAGGCAATTACAAAGTAAAGAAGCCATAAATTAATAGTTCATAGCTCTGAGATATTTGTGTTTTTTACACCACTGTAATGCAATATAATGTAATTCTTAATTTAATTAAAAATGCTGAGTTTTTAAAAATTGGCCAAAGTACACAGGGTGAAATGGTTTCTTCTGTTTCGGAGATGTATGGTGGCTAATTTGCTTAAATGAAGGGGTACAAGAACACACAGTATATTGAGAATATTACAATAATAACAACAGGTACAGTATCTCTACAAAATCTTAAAAATGTTGTCACAATGACCAACAAACACTACTATCTACTGTGCGCATTTACCATTGTGGAAGGTGGAGAAAGCAACGTTTTCATGGCAACACTGACAGAAAAACAGACGACACAAGAAGCCAAGCTGAGGCTTTTTTAAAAAAAGATATTAAGAAACTGAGGTATATTTTAAAAATGACTCTTCAGTCACTGCTGTTCTTGTTGAACTTTCTCATCAAGGGAATGAGAAAATGTATTTCACATTGCTAACACTGCTATCGGCAGACACGAGACGCTTTACATCAAGTGCAATTTTTGTTCAAGTGCCATTTTATATATAATTTTTCATTGCAATTTCCTTGTAACCTCAACTTACCGGTGACTATTTTTGTCTCAATACACCGTTTAGCCACTATTTCTGTTGGTATATGCAGTATTTAGTATGTTTTATTCATTTTTTGTCAGTAGATGCTCATAATGTATATAGTATTCTAGTGTTTTAAAAGCTACTTATCTGTTCACTTCTGCTGCTGCCACGCTTCAAATTCCCTTATTTTTCTTATCTTATTATTTCATTAGTTGTGAAGATAATACCATGCACTCAGATACCTTTGGCCCAGATAGTTGTACTATAAAATCTTGTGGCAGATTAAGACTCTTTGACCAATATTCAGTGGCGGTTTCTGCAGGGGTGTGATTATTGTTCTCTATCATAAGGCGACCAAGTGTAGAATGCGCAGAATGAAAAGAAAGCTGATTAAATCCTCTTTCTGCTTTTCATGGTCATACATAAATTATATGTGTATCTCATCATTTGGCCCACAAACAAGTCATCTGTAGGTGAGGCAATGCAAATCAAGATGGTGCCAAATACTGTATTTCATAACGCCAACTCATCCCAACTGTTGTTGTGCTTATGAAACGCATGAAGACTTTGGTCACTCAGTATCTGCTGCAGGCGTCGTCATCAGCAAGTCAAACAAGCAGAGCAGAGGGTTTTACCATCCTCCAATCTCAGAGCAGATCAGTTCAAAGAGCGCTCCAATTATAAAGAGGCTTTAGGGCACGAGGGGGGCAGCCTCACTGGATCAGTCCAACAGCTGAAGCACACAATTTGCACTTAGAGCTTGTGATGAAGGAGCTATTTGCTTCTGCAGTTCTCTTTTCTTGATTTAGATAAATAGTGAATAAGACGGAAACTCTGGTCTCTTATCCCAAAGAAAATTCATTTGGAGGAGAATAAAAATTTGCTCTTGTGACACGGTCCTGCTGAATAAATGTCTTTCTCAAGGGCTCTTCAGCAGTGAGGCACATAAACCAAATTCATGATCTTCTGGTTAGAGGATGCTTAAGCTACCAAATGCTTGAAACTTGCCAGAATCAAACAGAATCATGTTTTGAGTAGCATGTAGAGGTTTTATCAAAGTTCACTATTCACTACAATAGTCCCCAACCTTTTTTGACTGATGTATTTACAGCCTTGTCAGATTAACTTGAGTACCCTTTCTTTGACAATACACGTCATTTGATTGATTTTAAACTAGATGTAGATGTGATTTAGTAATCATAAGTGGATTTATTACTACTACATTTTTTTTCATACAATTGCACCCGTCTATGTTTATGTTGCTTTGGTCAAGTTTGCATTCTTACTGCTAACCTTACCACCAAGTGGACATTTTAGCCATTTATCCATGACTTTTAGCTAGCTAACTGTTTCAACCATTTATCAATTGCCTTTAAGCTAGCAAACTGTTTCAACCATTTATCCATTGCCTTTAAGCTATCTAACTGTTTCAACCATTTATCCATTGCTTTTAAGCTAGCTAACTGTTTCAAGTATTTATCTATTGCCTTTAAGCTAGCTGTTTCAACCATTTATCCATTACCTTTAAGCTAGCAAACTGTTTCAAATATTTATCCATTGCCTTTAAGCTAACTGTTTCAACCATTTATCCATTAGCTTTAAGGTACCTACCATTTGAACTGTTAATTCAGCTTGGTCTCACCAAATAGTGTATGAATAACAGCCAATTTCTTAAGTCATTTCATATGTTATCACCACACATTTTTCGCTTTTCATGTGGAAACTGCCTGCTTGGGTACAAGTACCCCTAGTTGGGATTCATTGCACTGTTACACAAATACTAATTAATCTATTTTGCCTACTTTCCACTCTCCACTGTTGCTCCTTCTCCTCTGTTATGACTCGAAATTCAATCAAAGAGTTCAAAACCTCAAGCATGTTGGTGACACTGAAATTTTTAAATAAATGCCAGGGAAAAAAAAGAGCTAATTTCATAGTTTATGTTTGTGTTTTGGCTGCTCGGTTTCACTACCTAAGCTACGAGTGTCACTGATCAGCAATAGCATAATCTTGTATATCCATCAATTGCTTATCTCCCACATGTAATCTGGGATTATGTTGGATCTGCAGGATAACTGGGAATAAAGACTTAGGCGACATATTAGGCCACTTAGCAGCACCGCAGGATGAAAATCACTGGAGAATAGGAGGCATTTTATTTAGTTCACTGACTCTGCCTCCCACATACATGAACACAGAAATACACACACCAATCCTTCTTCCATCTTCTATTCACACATGCACAAAGCACAACACAAAAGGTGCATAAATGCAAATGCACACGTGAACAGTGCAGAAACACACATGAACACACATCATATGAAAATGCACTGAATTAAAACAGGCATACGCTGCTTGCAATATAATAAAGCTTTCCAGTGCCGTCAGCTGATAATCACACGCTGATGCTCCGGGGGGCTTTGTGATAGAAACACCCCTATATGGGTCAGTGGGAGCGGCTTAGTAAAGTGACAGAGGGCAGGACGGAGGAATAAATCTGTGTCGCTGCAGCATCAGCAGCGCTTCGGCGACAGTAAATCCTCCACCAGCAACGCAGCAGTTGACAAGCAAGGAGAAAGTTGTTGACGACCAGTTAATAAGACGGGAGGAGCTGTGATTGATGTGGTTTTTTAATGTTCTGATGTTATTTGCAGAAGAAAAGTCAGGTTGTTTAACATTGCCAAGAACCTGATCTGGTTTAAAACTACAGTATGAAGGGTTTTTATGGTTTGAAATTTGCTCAAAAGAGTCCTCAAAGGCGTCTGTAAGCCAGGCTCATTGAACAGCCTGGCTGCAGTACAGAAATAATCCCTTCTCAAGTTTCTCAGCCAGCCTCGGCTGTCTTAACCAATCACAGAAGCTCGAAGTCAGAGGTTGGATCTCCGGGGATGTCAGTCAAGTTCACATCATTATTGTCATAATTAAATCATCATGCACTTCACGTTTAGCATTGTTGCGACCTTGCTAGTATAAGCTGCTTGGAAACTTCACAATGAAAGTGGTGCTAAAGTGATTAATCAACAACAATTTTGACAATCGATTAAGTGCTCAAGTAATTTATAAAGCAAAATGCCAAACACCAAGTGTTAGCATTTGCTGCTTTTCTCTGTTTTATGTTATTGTAAATTGAATGTCTTTGGGTTTTTGACTGTTGATGAGACAAAACAAGACAGTTGAAGCCATCATCTTGGGCTTCAGGAACTTAAACATCATACAATTAAGTGATACATTGATCAAAATGAAAATAATCTTAGTTGCAGCCCTAAAGGACTTGTAAGCTCTCCATACCTGCATTGGCTGAATCAGAGCACACTGGTTCTCTGGCCAACTAGCTCATTAGTTGAATTGAATTCTCCTGGAGTCCCAGGTGTAAATCAGTGAAGACAGAAAATGAGCAGAGTTGCAGTAACTCAGGGCCAGAGCTTCACTGCATACGGTATATAATTATTCTAACCAAGCTTTGGGTGTGGTGTACAGTATATTCACATTTAAAAAAACAAATGGATTAAAGTAAATGGAGCAGTTACTTGCAGTTGAAAAAGCAGTGATAATTGATAAAAATCCTTTGTAATGTATATTTTTTTGAGTTTTCCAATTTGAAATTAGTATTCTGAAGTCAGAGGCTTCTCTGAGGTCTGTGGCTGCAACTAATGATTATTATCAGTATCAGTTAATATGCTAATTATTATCTCAATTGCTTCATCAATTGTTTGGTCTATAAAATGTCAGAAAACAGTGAAAAATGCACTTTGCCATTTCCCCAGAGCCCAAGCTGACATGTTCAAATATCTTTTTTTCAGTCAGTCCTCACAAGAAAAACGTCAGAACAGGTCTAAACTTCAGGCCAGCAAAAACAACCTGTAGTTACGTTTACACCTGGGAAGTGATGCAGTTCATATGACATCACTATAAGATGATTTTGCCTTATTAGGAGGTTGGATGGATGGCTGGATAGTTAGATAGCCAAAAGTGGACTTTGCTGCAGGAGACCACTGTTAATTTCCCATTTTCAACCATGAGTGTCATGTTTCCAACTGCAACAATGATTTGTAACAGTTTTGGAAAGTGGCACATTAAGCTCTTATGGGTCATTCTGGAGTGCATTACTATGGCCACTATTGGCGTAAACGTAACTACAGGTTGTTTTTTGCCAGCTGAATTTTTAGACCTTTACTGTCCTTTAATTATGAAGATGTGTTGCTTCTTTTGTCTGACAGAACAACAAACACCAAAGATGTTCAATTTACAATCATAAAAGACTAAAAAAACCAAGCAACTATTCATTCATCTGTGAAGCTACCAGTGAATTTATCAAAATTGTTGCCAAATAATTTTCTGCCAATCAACTAAACTGATTAACTGACTAATTGTTTTAGCACTGCTGAGGTCCTTTAGTGTGTCTTGTCTCAGAAAAATGATGTATTGCATTAATTTCATGAGGATAAATGAATAGTATTGACATTGAATATTGGGATACTATTAAGTATTGCCTGGGAAAATCCATCCTTGATTAAACCAACCAATCTGTACTATTCATACATGTCATGTTACCATACAGCAATAGTATAGTATAGCAAGACACCTACTGTAAAAGTATTCAGCAGTCAAATGATCCTGGAGCTCATTAAGAAAACATTATACTGTACTGTATGTGCACTGGTTTGTAATCAATCATCCATTGTATATAATCAATTGCAATGTGCAGCTGCAGGAAACATTTCTAGAGGAAACACTGTAACCACCCGCTGCTTTCTTTTGCTTCCTATCAACTGCTTCTTATTAGGACCAATAGATACTAACATGGTTTGTTCTCCCACCAATCAATTTGTTGAACAGCACAAGCGAGAGAAATTCTAGTGGAAGCACTTTCCCACGGGCAACTGTGATCCACTGAATTGCGTTCATGTGTACTGTAGATGTGTGATTTTTACTTTTTCTAGCTCTCTAGCTGCACATCAATCACCCAACAAGATTAAAAGCAAGTCTGAGTTCAAAACATCTACCTGGTACAAGTGAAATCCTCCTTTCTTGAAGATTACATTCCTTATTTTTCATTCTGGCATGCATCAAATAAATTTTTATCAAACCCAGCAGCATTATCTGCCAGTGCTGCAAGATAATTTGACTAAAAACTCCATGAAATGAGCTGCCTAAGCCTGGATACGAGATAAAATCACCTGCCGAGCTTGCAGTTTGCCTGAAAGTTATTTTGTTCAACGTGCAGCTTTATTTTAATGATTCTCACTGCTTCACAGAGATACAGGAAACTTCCTGCTCAGTAGGAGTGTTGTGTGCGACAATATTAAATCAGTGCTGCTCAGTCAACTTTCCCCGGACAAAGGAAAGGTTATTAATTCAACAGAGAAAATGGTGTCAAAGCTGTGGAGCGTGGCTTTGTTTATATTAACTGGAAGCTTTGCTGAAAACACACACGCTCAAACATTCAAACCGTCTTCTACTGCAGCAGCGAAGCTTCAAACTCTGCAGCAAAGCTCTTTGCTCCCAGTTAAACTTAACCTGAGTTTTTTCGGCCCAGATTTTGACCTGATTGGATTTGACCCGGCAACCCTCCAGGGCACAAACTCTCTACCCGTTATGTTACTGAATCAAAAAGATGGAGTGCTGAAAAGAGGGCAAAAAAGAAAGACGGCTCCTTTCTGTCAGTTTGCATTATTGTGTCTTCGATGTCTGCATCAAAACCACCGTAACAAAACAAAAGCCTGTCGATCCCAGGGGTTCACTTACACGCACAGTTCAAAGATAAATATGACACAGAGGATTTTTTTGTATATTTTATCATTTTTCACAGCTCTAATTGAAGAATGTAGATTTTTATGCACGCTTTTTCTCTAGTGTATTTTTTAATGTGACTATTTGGGTTTTATTATGTCATTGAATTAATGTGCTTCTCATATGACTGTATAACTGAACTAAAATAACTAAAATAAAGAACGACTTAATGATTTTAGGCTTTAAAGACTGGACCTGAGCTTCAACAATTGCAGTATTATGTATAAATGAAACACTTATAATGAAAACTGAATTTATGCTATTAAAAATTCTATTATAACCTGAACTTTTTGTCGAACTAACAGACACTCATAAACTGTAGAGCTGTGATGCCCAATCTGAGGGTCGGCACGCCTCCAGCTGGTTCGCAGCCCAATCAGAAGGCTGGGAAGAATAGCAGTCAATGAATACTGTTTCACTTATCTGAATACATGAACAATAAAAATAAAACAAATCTCGTTTCTTGCCTCTTGTTTACCATATGATGATGGTGATGATGATAGATCAGGTTTTTGAGTGGCACAGTACATTTCGCAAATGCCAGATTGTGAGCAGCTCTTCCTCTTTCATTCAGTGTACAGCTCATCTATTGCACAGAGCATGAGTTATCAAAGTCTGAGACTGTGGGCCTCCCATCAGACAAAGCTTGGAAAAAGCCGCCCCCTCACCCCCCCCTTGGTTTGCTTGCTTAGTTCCTGGATGCTTATGGGATCATGATAATGATTATTTGATCCCATAGACACTCAACACTTGAGCCAATAGTAGCTAGTATAATAGCCTAATTGCTGTTTGACATAACTTACATCAAATACATAAAAAAAGTAAAGAACTAAAGCATTTATTAGTTTCTGACTTTGGGAAAGTGAGAAAAACAGTCAAATTCCCCAAAACCACTGTATCTCTGAACTATCTCTTTAACCAAAGCACACATATTTAGGCTATTCTCTGTGATCTCCTTTTGATGACTAATGTAATATTCTTTCACCTCCATTCACTGAGCCTCCCCTGACACTGTTTGGAGCCCCCCTGGGGAGGCCCGCCTCCCACTTTGAAAACCTCTGGCACAGAGGAACAGAAGCCTAATTTCCACTAGCTAGTTAGCTCCTTTTAATGTAAGTCAAAATAAAAACCATGATGAAACAAAGCAGTCATAAAAAGACGTCATGAGGAACAGGAGGAAGTGAATTCAGCTCCAGTTCAGCCGTCATTCTCAACCAAGACACCTACTCCTGCACCAGTTTCACCTCAACAAGTGCCAAGTAGTAACGCAACGTACGTGCCTGCTGATTCAGTCCTTTCCCTGTCAGCAGCAGCAACAAGCTGTACTAAAAGACTCTTTTCAGCTGTCAGTCGCATAAAAACTGGCATCAGGGCATAAATGATGAAATACAGACTGAACTCTTTGTCCCTGCTCTCCTTTAGAAGGAAACTGACTGAATCATTGGACTAGAATGAAATAATTTCAGTGCTCAACACCAAACCCCACAGTCTCCTGCTGTGATCATCAAAAATAAACTAATCTGTTGTAGCCTATTGCCTATTTCAATATTATTGTTTATTGGGTACAGTTTTTGTTGGGTGTACAATTGGATTTTATGCTGATGTTGCTGCGTCTGCCATCTGTGTGTGTGTGAATATGTAGCCACCATGCCAGGCTATGTGATGCTGTTAATGTTCGTCTTGGTGCCTGTAACATTACCACTGATGATGCATAAGGCTTGCATGATTAAACTGTGGTGCATTCAGGGAAGTATAGTTGTAATGGCCTACTTTGGTTAACATATGCGTTTCAGAACTCAGTACGATTGGTCTTGGGCGGGCTAGGCCCACCTGATTTTCTCTGTTCCCACCCACACCGCGATTTCTGCCCACGCTGCTGCCCTCCAGTTGGTCACAAGATAAATGAGAAGGTTCTCCAGATGATTAATGGGATAGGAAAGTTTTTCTACACAAAATCGAATCAAATTCTTTGGAATCATTGAATAGTTTTACTCTCTGGGCCTCGAACAATAGGCCACTTTCACAACAGACATTTTGACTTAGTAGGAAAAGCACAGGTGTTAATAGCAATTAACGACGGCTCCGTTCTATTAAAGTGTCCAGTAAGCCTTGACAGTGTGACAGCAAACCAGCATGCACAATTTATCGATATTTATCAATAAATTAACAATTAATTATTTACCCCTGTGCTTTTTCCTACTTTGACATGTCAGAATGTCTTCTGTGAATAGGACCGATTAGACAAATGAGGCAACCTGAGAAGTTCAGAGGTGAAAACTCGCCAAAAGGTTGGAAAACAATGATGTAGAATGATGTGATATTCAAATGGTAAATAAAGACAAATAATCCATTTGAGCTAGAGGGGGAAACGAGGGTCAAATCAGACTGGAGAAGCATGACATGATGGACCAATTTGAGCTATGAAAACTATAAAGTACAGCCAATACGACCACACCGTGACCTTTCTTCAGCCACACAACAACTCTACATCTGATTGGACGTCAGACTGACCTATGAGGCTGTCAGGACGGGGCAGGGCGCTCCTCTGGTACAAGCCGTATGGGTCTGCTCCGTAGGCCAGCGGCTGGCTCTTCCTGGGCAGCGTGGAGCCGTAGTGTTGTGGCACCGCGGTCATCCCCGAGCGCAGCGGTGACCCTGTCAAACCCCTCCCCTCGATCAGGGAGAGCGTGGAGCCTAGACGGACACCGCCTCCTCCTCCTATTCCTCCCCCACCACCTCCCAGGAGGGCCTGCGTGCCGTCGGTCGGGGAGGAGGGTGACGGGCAGGAGGGCGGCATGGAGGTGCCGGGGAAGATGGCAGCCAGCGGTTTGGGCTCTGAAAGGATGGGCGAGTCGTAGGTGCTGCCCTGGGATGTTCGCAGGGAGATGCGGGAAGGCGAGACAGTGCCGGCGGTGCCACAGCCGGGAGACTGGCTCCTGGAAGGGAGGGAGGTCATCCTCCGCAACACCCGGCCAGACGCCTGAGAAGGAGAAGGGAGAAAACTTACAACTTCTAGATACTACAAATGTGATATTCATACTGTACGTGTGATAACGAGGCATCTGTTCTAATGTAAGCTTCTTAAAATGCACTTTGTTTAGTTTCAGAGGCCATTATGCTTGGGCAAATACCATTAAAAATAAATGTACATATAAATGTTTAAGCATGTGTATAACTGTGTATAAATGCATCACAACCCTCTGTAAATCTTTATAACTGTATTATTTTCATTATGCAACTATCGTTATCTATAAAGCAAATATAGTGCTTATACTTATTTTGTGTTCATTAACATGATGAGATAATTACGACAGCACAAAACTTTGTGAATGACATCTTAAGTACCTGTGTTTGTTTTACCTGATAATTAATCCACCTGCTTTCTCATATTTCTTCTGGAAAATATGACGGTAAATGAGGGGTAGATTTATTGAGGGCCCTCCAACGTTATTATTAAATGACATTTAATGACATTTCACTCACTTTTAATTAACATTCACTTGATTCCTGGCATTCATGTGCTCACCAGGCCCCAAACAACAAAAATGTCAAGTATAATATCCGTAACACTGTTGACAATCAGTTCAACGTTTCTGTTTCTTGAATAAATACCTGAAAAATGAAAATTAGAGTCTGTACACTGCTCCCATTTGCAAATGAACTAGCCAATTACGAGTGATGAAACACTTGGATGCAGGATGCTTTATCATGTCTGATGAAGGGCGTCATTATCTTTTTCATTTGTCCAAGTGAGTGAATGTTCGTGCCTTTGAATAAATTTCATTCATCTGAGCTCTGGAAGTAGGAAATATATTACGTTCAGGGACACTTTGACAGAATACTTCATATTTATGGTGACAAACATTTACTTTTCCTCCTTATTACCAAATGTAAAATGTCCCTCAATTACAGACTCAGTCAACTGGATGCCGATCTGTGCCGCCTTAATCCATCGAAGCCTCGAACGCCTCAAAGGAAAATTAAGAGCCGAGACATGTAAGCTCATCCAGTCAGGCTGTTGGGTTTGGAATAAATCAGGAGAAAATTCAAATGGGCTCACTATCATCTGTCATTCCAGCTTCTACTGTCATGCAAAAAGCATATAATTATTAGCCACAATGAACAGAGCTGATGGTGTTTGAGTCAAAACAATTTTAAGGTAAAAGTCGATTTGAAGGGTTTAGTTTATGTTCTTCATCATTCATGATGGTAATTACGGAGCTCCAACTAGCTGTCATCACTCTGTGGAAGGAGATTATTATTCACACACAAATAGCAGAATATTTACATGACACCAGTTAAATAACAGTAATACAGTAAGTGGATTTTTTTTCTCATTTGAGAAAATAATCTCACCACAAGGTCCTTTTAGTGGCTGTTCAGGGCTTTCAATCATATTACATCATCTTCATCAGCAGGTGTAGTTTGCACAGTTGTGATGAAATCTCACCTGACTTCTTGTTCATGTTGGCTTAAATGTTGTAATTCAAAGTTGATGCCTTTATTGATTTGAAAGCTCCAGAACAGCTACTAAATAGACCATGTGGTGAAATTGTTTCCCCAACTGCTGTTGGTCAGAAAATTAACTTTGAACCTCTTAATGTTTACGCCAAAATGAGGGAGAAAAGTGCTAAAGAAAAAAAATGGTCAAATTTACCGCTAAAACTCATCCCTTTCATTACTGTTGCTACACCTGTTAGCTTTCCATTCTTGTTACAGATCCAGTTTATTTAATAACAGGCAGATTTACCACTCTAATTTTTTTGTAATTTTTGAAACAATGGGTTCAGACTGTGTGCAAAAGCAGCTTTTCATTTCTAGCCGGTAACCATCAGTTTTATAAGCTGAAATGACAACTAGCTAATTAAGCCAACGTTAGCTCGATATGCTGGTTGATAACACCGTCTTTGCCTGACTGTTTAATGTTTCCAGCTGACTTGTTTTAAATTAAGAAGGGTCTTAAATCTGCACTTGATGGCTAAATGTAAGACTCTTATTTCATTCTTAGATAACCTTGCTTAGACATTACTTGTTTTATATTTTCAAACAGTATGTTTTCACCCATTTATCATTATAAGAAAGAAGACTTTAAAGATGAAGGACTAATCGATAACGTAACGCTAACAGAATTTAAACTGCTGACGTTCATCCAGGATTGGCCTCCACACAGTGGAAAAATACTGCACAGTACATGTGCTAGTCATGAGTGGGGCTTTTTTTAACGTAACCTGTAACCCTACAAACTAATATAGTTAGTTAATTATGTGCTCCTTGTGCCTAGTTAGCCAAACATGTGAACAACTGTAGCTTAAGTTAGGGCAGACAAACACACTGTTAAATCCATTCACTACACTTTTTCTTTGTGTTTTTGGTTTTGGAAAGACAAAAAACCATCCTCTTAACTTTTTAAATACATATGAGTTTTGCTCTGTTGTTTCTAGTTACGGCTGCTAAGCTGTGATATGAGTTGGTTTAATGAACGGTCAATTCTATGAAACTCCATCTGCTGATGAAGATCATATGACCGTAAGCTCCAGACTAGCTACTAAATGGATCTTGTGGTGAGATCGCTGTTTCGGAGGTCAAAAGTGAAGTTTGACCCTCATGATTTCTCACTCTTTTTGGTCCAAACTGATCTTTTTCTTAACATTTTCATATATGTCATACAAGTGCATGTCTCTAATTTTCTAAAAGACAAAAAACAACAACGAAAAATAATCAAATTCAACTGACTGATGGCGTAACTCAGTAGACATCAGTCCTACCTGGCCAGATGCTTGACCCTCAGCTCTTGGACTTCTCGATATCGACGCCCGGGGCTCCGAACGCACCACGTTCTGGTTGCTGTAATAACTAACACTGCTGTCCTGGTAGCCGCTGTCTGAATACGAAGTCATCTGGGCCGAGTGACCAGCTGAGCCTGAGAAGAAAGAGAGATAAGAGGGTGAGGAAACACTGAGTCCTTATTATTATCACTCAGTCCCTCGTATAAAATATTAAAGCAGTTTGAGGTGTGATCAAATTGATCAGCGCAGCCACCATCGCATCAGTCACAGCGGTTTAATGATTTGCATATTATCTCAGTTGCCTTTCAACTTGTTAAAAGACATTATGAATATAAATACACACGCGTGGATATCTGCATTAAGCCTTTATGCTGTTCCTGGAACAATCTGCGTACTGTACAGCTTCAATAATGCTGGCCTACTTTCTCCTGTAGGATGAGGAGGAGGAAGGAAGCATGTGGGGGATATTTTTATACTTCCAGACCAATCCAAGTGTATGGAATAAAAATAAGACTGAAGGCAAATTTGTTTTTAACATTTCAAACAGCTACTCTGAAGTTACATGTTTGCTAATGATGTTGAAATTTACTGTAATAAGAGGGAGGTCCAGTAGTCTTTGCAAAAAAAAAAAACTCTCTAGTTCAGGCTCTTTTGGATGCAAGATGGATGGTGTGATGCACAAAAAAAAAAAATTGACCACCAGATGAAAGAATTTAAAAATCAGCTGCATCCTGTTCTGTAATCTGCTCAGAACCGTCCACAGAGATAAAACAGAAAGTCTCCTGCACGCATAAGAATTCACAGCTGCATCGACTGCATCAGCGCTTCGCTCTATCGGCCTCCCATCTTTTGTGGTTTAACACAGGCTTTGAGGAAGCTTGATGGACCGAAATGTCAACCGCTCCAGTGAAGATGCCTAATGTCCAACAGCGACAGGCTTGTGGTTATACTGCAGGGCAACCAGGTGTGAATGTGTGAAACTTTTCTGACATGACGGTTAAAAATGAAAAGCAAAAATTCAGACTTTATATTTATGTATGTATGATTTACATAGATAGTTTTATGCTTCTGTTTTTTTTTTTCCTGGAAAACACCACCATGTTTTTTACTTTTATGTATAATTCAACATAAACTTGAGCAACTGCCTAGAAAAACACATCAGCCTGCTTCTGTAGTGTTAATTACAAGTGGGACCTGTGGGATTTGTTATGCAGGTTCAGATTTCTCCAGGAGTGTGTGGACGTGGGCGGCAACAAATGGCAGCAAATTGAATAGTTTTTGGACAACAATGGAGTTCTGGCACAGAGGATATAATAAATAACAACTATGGATGTTTTTTGTCTTGACTTTTGCTCTTTAAGTTACTGAATGTTTTTTGAGAAATAGTTAAGATTTGAGACTAACTTTTCAGGGGTTTTAAAGAGAAAGTACAGATGCAAATCTTGATTTTGACAAGTACAAAGTCATCCGATTCTCTACTCGAGTCCATACCTCTGATATGTATCTATTTGACTCGTTTACTGATAGTAAAGTCATTTGTCTTCACATTTGCGATGCAAAATCTTCCAAAAGTGAGGAAATTATTGACTCACAGCCAACCAGAAATACTGAAAACTCAGATTTGTTTCCAGATTCTGCTCTAGACATCATAAACTTCCATACCGGCCAAACATTTTGTTCAGACCACGTGCTGTGTACATTTAACAGACCCTCACTGTCATGCAGGGACGCGCGGTCCGGTTCAGGCAGGTAGAGTCCCTCCTCCGCCTCCAGGTGGCGACCAGGACATCCAGCCGCCTCCGTGGCTCCGCCCTGCGACTCTCCACCTGCCGAAATGTCGGTCATGAAGTGAAAAACATCAGGATAGCAAGTCCTTCAGTCATTTATGTGCACATTTAGAATAAAGTTACACATTTCCCTATAAAATAGCAACACAAATACAAAAAGAAACTCTGTCTGTATAAAAACAATTTAATAGCATCACCTCTGCAGGCAGTCTGCTCCTAATCTAAGAAATGAAATGTATCGATTCTTTGACACAAAATAATGCAGCATTTTATAACAGTACTTTTGTTTTCTTGGAAAGCCGACAGTGAGGAATGGGCCAGGAAACAGAGGAGAGGGACCTGTGACAGAATAGTAAATGGGTCCAATTCACAGCCCATATACACCGGTGGAAACATTGTTTTGTTTTGCCTGACCGGCCGCCGCTGCTTGCGGGCAATTTCAAGCCCTTTCTGGTGTAAAAATGCTTTCCTTAGTGCCTTTAGTGGGTTTTATCTTATTTCAAGTTGTGTTATTTACCATTTGAGAATAATATTGCTGGGATGAATGTAAAACAGAGCATTACTGGAGGTATTTGCTTTCACAGGAGCTTAAGAACAAGATGGTAACACATACTCTATTATCACTTGTAGTTTTGAGTCTGAAGGAGCAATCTTTTCTTTTTTAAAATATAATAAAACATGAACAAAGAAATCGTACCTGCAGATCTCCATGCAAACGACTTCTCAGATGAGCTTCAGCGGAGGAGAAGAGAAGAGAAAGGAAAACGGAGAGAGAGGAGAGAACAGAGAGAGATGTAAATCAAATCAGAGTCTCAGTCTAACACTTTACATTCAATCAGTCCACAGAAAGCGGGGAAGAAATAGTTTCAAATAAAAGAAAAAGAAATATCTGGGGAATATTTTGTCCTACAAACATTCCCGCAGGCTCAATCTATGAGTAACTTGAAGAGAATGAAGCGCTTGTCATTATTGCGTGAATTTTGATTCACTTTTGCTCAAATTGATAAAAATGAAAGTCGACTGACTAGACATGTTATCCTGCATAACCTGATGCACAGCTATGCACTGTGGGCTAAGAAAAGCAGTTGGAAATAAATGATTTCTGATAAAATGCAGTTTTATCTGGGCAGATAAATACTATTACACTACAAGATTAGGACCTACAAGATAATATTGTGATAGTAATTCTTAAATATAAAGACAAAAATGCATCTTAGGCTATTTTTAGATACAGCAGAGGGTCAAAAGCGAATAAAATGTGAAATATGTATAAATATTAATGCATACAGTGCCAGGTTCAGTCCTATATTCAGCCGTCTAGTGGATCTGAAGGTTTCTGTTTGTGTTCAGAGTGATGTATGCTGCTTGTGACAGGACAATGTGACCGTCAACTAGCTGTACATCACTGCTCATGAAGACAAATATCACTATTATGTGTTTAGACAGAGCAGTCTGCAAGGGTGAATAGTTTACAGCCAACTGTAATCTATAAAACAACAACAATTATTATTTTTAGGAGCAGTTCTGAAAATCAGAAAATAACCCTGCACTAAAACAGATGTACCCTCCTCACCAGTACAAAAGGACCTGAAGGCCTCAAAAAGAGAAAAAAAACCCAACATGAGTTTGTCAACAAAGGTGACATTGTGAATAAGTGCTCAAAGGTTTAAAGCAGCAGATGCTTCATTCTTGTTGATTTCTGAGAATATTATACATCCACATAGCAGGACAATATTAAATCCCCTTTTGAGCATTTACATGTTTTTTTAAGCGTTAAAGCCCCGCTGTTTGGCTCACAATTATCTGGGCAGTAATGAAAAATAATTTCTAGGTGTTAAACACTTTATAAGATAAAGAAATCTCCGTGTATCAGCAGTTTTTTTCTTTCTGCTGCTAGAGGATAAGAGCTGTCATTAGTGGCCAAACAAAAGTAGCATGTAGATATAAAAAACAGAGGGGGGCATCACGCCATCAGATCTACCTGCTACTGTCTGCTGCTGGTGACTCGGCTCCCAGCATGCACCTCTCCAGCTGGCTCGCCACGATCTGCCGCTCCTCCTCCAACTCCCGAGTCAGCCGCTCGAACTGGAGCTCCTACGGCAAGACATTTACAAGCGGCGATTATGACCCAGCATCCACCATGACGCAGCAATTTAAGCCTCCCCTTTTTTAAGACCTATTTGATGCCAGTTAGAATTAAATGTAAAACCCATTTTGTATTCGGTCCGCATGACTTGACTGATTTCTCACCGGCTGTGAGCTCGCTGAGAGACTGCAGCGTTTCCTTTATTTAGCTCTTTTAAACCTTTCAAAGTGGATTCAAGACTTACAACACTGTAACTGTGTTCAGGACCTTTAAACGGCCTTCAGTTCAGATAATGTAATTACATACATTTTGAGAATTTAACTACAAAGAAGAGGATTGAGAAATTGATAAAATACAGCTTTCAAGGCCATCTCATTGTGATTGTTCAGTGTGCAGCAAGTCACGAGTATTCATAATAAAACTGCAAGTCAAGATTCAAGTCCTCAAAGTGTCTGAATTCCATTAAATTGTATTCTTGAAGCTGTGTTAATGTTGTTTTTACATGTGTGAGTCCTTTATGTGGACAGGTCTAATAATCAAATATAGATGCAAGACCTGCTTGTCACATTTTGGTTTTTTTTATTTTGCTGGGACTTAAATGGAGAGCTGCAACTATTATTTTCATTATGAATCTTCCGATTATTATTTTGATTCATACATTACTAGTTTGGATTATAAAATGTCAGGCCCTCACAATTTCCCAAAGCTTATATATTTAAATTGTTTACTTGATTGAACAACAGTCCAAAATCCAAAGATATTCGGTTTGCCATCCCAGAAGACTAAGAAAACTGGCAAATATTCACATTTTAGAAGCTTGAACAAGGGAATTCTTAGCATTTTAGCTTTGAAAAATTGATTAAATGATTAATCCAGCATCAAAATTGTCCACATTGACATTTGTCACACACTTTAGTCCAGAGAAACATTCAAAAAAGGTGAAATCTAAACCATAAGATTAATGGAGAAGCTAATTTTTGCAGATTTTGTGTAAATTGATTAACAGTCTAATCATTTCAGCCGTAGCCTTCTGAGGTACTTCAAGTTTCACAACAGTAAAGTCTCAGTAAAGTCTGAAGTCCTCATTTTTGTCTTATGTCTACAGCTCTTCTACTTCCCTCGATTTGCTTAATTCAACATCTTGCTCTCATTATTTTGTGAACATGGTTTGTGCAATAACCTCATGTAACTTATTAGCATATTATACTCTAATGTTCGTTGTTAAATTACCGGAAAGATCCAAAATATTTAGTATAAAGCATTGTGTATAAATTGCCTTTATGTGGCCTGTTGGATCATATTTGTCATTGCATTTTCAATTTTTCTTTGTAAATAAAACACAGTTCACTTTCTAACATGCATATGCTGTTTATACGTCAGGAGACAACTACATATATATATATATCTGCTTAGCACTACATTGTACTGAGTAAACTGTTGATATACTGATTATAAATGATAAATCGGGGAATTTGCACCGCTGAATTTATGCCACAGATTTTCTTCCTGGAGTTAAAGCACCATTAGGTTGCTGTGAGGACAAACTGGCCGTTTTAAAAACAGTCAGATATCTGTATTCCTTATTTGTATTATTGTAAAACTCATTTTGCCAGCTGGCTCTGTTGCCATGACGACCTGAGAGAAGTTTCACACTATATCATGATGGACTTCCAGAGCGCAGCAAACACTTCATATATCACAATCTACGTCGTATCAGTTCAACTTTGTTCATGAGTGCAAAACCAAACCAAACAACTCTAACAGTCTTCTCTAAAGGAGTTTGGAGACACAGCATCTACTACTAGTTTCACACAGCAGGATTCCTGTCATAAAATGGCTGAGAAGTTCTGCTACTTTGTCCCTTCTGACAGTGACCTCCAGGTCTTCAGAGGAAGCCTGCCCCCCCCCCCTGCCGCCACGTCCTCAGACTACATCGTTAAGGACATCAGTGGGAGAGCAGCATTCGCAACAAGTGGCGGATGTGTCAAGGCATCGACCAGCGACTCTTTCCAGGAGCAGCTGATCTCTCATGGCAGTGCTGTTGTGGCTAAAAGAAATCCAGAAAAGCCACGCTCGCTGTCCGAAGAGATCTGGCGTCGCCCGCATCAAGCTACTGGAGGGAAGAAAGAGGTGTTACGCCCAGATCCTACAAGAGTGAAACAAAAGCCACCTCTACAGAAAGGAAGAGACAGAAGATCTCTGTGCGAAAGGCCCTGTGGTGAAATTTCACAGGGCAGCGACAGAGACCCAGAGATCTCCTCTCCATGGAAACAGAGGAGGGAGGCACAGAGTCACCGAGCACCTCTAGAAAGACTCCTTTCTCTCAGGCCCAAGTCATATCCCTGAGGAGGAAAGAGAGTGACACCCGCGACAAGGAAGACATCATGTCTACCTAAAAAAAAAAGTATCATCAGGGGACAAAAAACAGTGGCAACAGTCTGTCAGTTTGGCAAAGAAGGAATGCGCTGGAGATGTGTCCTTTCCCATTTTTATGTAGAATTGAGCACACAGAGTCCCCACAGACATTTTGGTGATCCAGGCCGGTGGCAACGATCTCCGACTGACACCCAGCCAGGAACCCAGCATCTGTAATGCAGAGGGAGTTGATGCAGCTGCATGCAGAGTTTCCCTCTATAACGATCCAGCTCTCCCAAGTGTGGAGAGCTGGACGGACGGCCAGGCAAGGTCAACCATCGCAGGAAGAACATTGGCAACCTTGGTGGCAAAGTGGTTGAACATCAACTCCTGAAATATTATGAGAAGAGAATACTCTCTTCACCAAAGGGGGGGAAACCAAAGTCTGCACCACTGCACCTTGAGGACGATTCTTCAGAAGTCTTCTCCAACAAAGAGGGCTTGATTTTGCTGACTCCCCCCCCCCCCTCCTCCCCCCCGCCGGCTCAGAATAATGAGCAGCCCTGAACTGACTATAAGTGAGAATGTAAATGTGATTGTTATCTGTGATACTTTATAGTGGTGCAGTGTCTGTAGGGAATAGAGCAATAAATCCCAACGACAAAGACTTTTAAAAGTTTATAATTGGCAGTAGTTTTTCCCAAATGTTAACTTTATTTGACGTCTCTCTGGGTTCATCTTCTATCCTTTCATTTTAGCTCAGAATAGTATATTTTATGTATATAAATCTCTCTTGTACTAACTGAGGAAACATTACATTGTCAACATTAACAGCTGCCATTTTTGTGTCCATATGGGGAAACTTTTGTAGGACTTTTGATGGCAGTGAAAATCAAATTTAAAACCCATTTCGCCTTCTGTCTCCTTGACTAACCTGATTTCCTGGGAATTTAAGACTACACATATTCAAAACCTTTTAAGGCCTTGAGTGAAGACAATGTGATTTTTTTTAAACGTTGCGACTTTCAGGCCGGCTTGTTTCTTTGCCTCTGGACTCACTGTCATGCTGTACCTCCTGCAAACTAAACAAGGGGTGAATTAGCATACGTGGGTTAATGGGACTCAGATGCTGCTTGTCAGCTCTATGATTTAAGTGTATCACTGGTACACATTGCAGGCTAAATGTCCTCTCGTTTTTTTGCTTGCTCATGATGATGAAGCATTAAAAAGATTCTTTCAACTGGTATTAGTGGTTGGTACATTTCCAAAATATGATTTGGCACGGAGATGATGTGATATTTATCTCAAAATATTGTACTTGTGGCAATTTTGGCAACCTCACTAAAATACGACCTATTTATTATAAGACTTAGGAGCTGGTAGGGATTCAATGCTTTGCTCAAGGGCACTAAAGTGGAGCAGATGTTTGTCAGCTATATCCAAATGGCTGGTAGTTTTTGGCACTCCCTCGTTTCTATTCTGTTACATAACACAGAGGCTTCCCAGCTGCTTCATAAATCTTCTAGGTACCACAGCTGGTGTCATCGCGGAGGTTCACCGGAGAATTAGCTGTCTGCGAATAACGTCTAAATATAAAACAACCCGGCTGGAAAACACACACACACACACACACACACACAAACACACACACACACACACACACACACACACACATACACACACCCAGGGAGCTTTGCTGTCAAGTAATTCAGGAAATGTTCTTGATCAAAGAGAGAGATTTGATAAGGAAGATGTGTTTTATTGTAACACAGTAAAACCTTTACTGACTGTCTTGACTGTAGTTTGTAGATTTAAAGTCGTTTTCACAGCTTGTCAAAAAAAGAGAAAAGAATTGATTTATCGTTGTCTTTTAGTTCTGGTCCATTACGTGTCCATACTGACTTATTACCAACAAACTCAGAGGTGTAAACATGAGGTCATATGGACTAACAGGTAACTTGTTCAGTGAATAATGGCAAATAGGTAAAAACAAAAGCATATAGTGCCATAATATCAGATACAGGAAGGCTACTGGGTGGTCATTACTGCTCTCTTTTTAATGAAAAACAGCTAAAATATACGGAATAAGAGAGAAGCACAACACTGTTTTAACACATTTTCACTTCCTGATGTATTAGAGAAAATCCTTGTGCTCGCACAATGAAACTTATACATGTTACCATGGCAACCAAATTATCTTGGATAATTGCATACAGTAGATCACTTATCTAGCTGACTTCAGTGGTGTCGATGGACACTATTGATCCACAATGCAATGTACAATGGAAATGGAAAAGCAGCTCACAGCTGCCAAAAAATGAATGATTGTGATGATGAAAATGTCGGATGGTGACATTGTGTCCATTTATATACACATATAATCATATATACAGTTTAACCGTGTATCAATCTTTCATTTACTGACTGACAAAACAGTAAATTGTCAACATAACTATCCGGCAAAAGCAAAGAACAGTGATTACAAAGGCGGTGAAGTTAAAAAAAGAGGGTTTAAAGTTACAATTAAAGTGTGTTACAGTTAGAAAGGTTTTACTGTCTTCATTTTATATATTTTAGAAACTACATAATAACTACATCATACCTACAATAACACAATTTTATTTTGACTATTTAATATCTGCAGTTTGTAGGAATTAAGTTAATCTCTCCACTATTAATATTGAATGTACTCTTACATTTCTCTTGGAGATTTTAAAGCTTTATTATCTGATGTTTTTTTTATGATTCTTGCAACTGTTTTGATTAATTCCTTGTTTATTGTGTAGTTGTGTTGTTTCTGTCTGCGGATTGTGTTCTCGTCTTATGAATATTTCTCGTTTTCAGGTCTCTCTTGAAAAAGAGATCTTAATCTCAATGAGATTAAAGATTAAAAAATATTAATACAGACAGACAGATTATATCAATAGTATGGTAACCAACTATTGACCATTCTGTGTATATATATAATAAAATACATCTCAATATGTGATTTGAAAATAACTTAATCACACCGAATCACATAGATTGCTACAGTCAGAAGCTCTATCTATCTATCTATCTATCCATCCATCTATCTAGTCCTAGTATAATATTTATTCCATCAAATCTTAATCCCTGAAAAACTACAAAAGACACTTAAATCCACGCTTGCAGCTTTTCATCTGTTTACATCTCTTGATAAAAGCTCTTTTGTATTCGGGTCAGCTCTGGCTATATGATGCACGGAGCTTTGACAGTCTCTTTAGTCAGATGTTGTACGATGCTTTCGTTAATGGTCTCATCATGTTGGTTATTTGCTTGTGTCTTATCCACTACAGACTGAAGGAGTCTGCACGCTACAGGAGCTGGCGGCAAAAACAAAGTCAACTGGCCTGATGTCAGAGCCAGTGAGTCTGAAACAAACGCACAGGAAGTGTTTTTAAAGGCAGTAATTCAAACACAATTTGACACCTCAAGAAGTGGCCAGACTCATACAGTACAGACAGGGGACCAACTATACATCACTGTGGCTCTGGCTGCATGAAACTTTAATGATCCCCATGAGGAAACTGGGTACACAGCTAATTTTGTAGCGTTAATAAGTGTTGATTTTTCTGCAGCAATTACTCTGAGTTAATTGGAGAGATGTTTGTCCGCTTATAGGGCTGATATGGCTCTAAGGCAACTGCTCTGAACTATCACAAAATGTTAAATTTATTGTGCAACCGCAGAAAAGACTGAGGATTTTATTTTACATACAAGCCAAAAGATTTTTTCTACTTGTTTAAATGGTTTTGACATTTTTCTAGGATATCATTATGAAAATTTCGCAGGATATTCATGCTAGTACAAGTGTCTTGGAGAAAGTTAGTAGCTTGACTAAAAAGTCAAGTTAACTGAAAGAAGAAAGTCAGTGCTTTGAGAAACTGAACATATCACAATAAGCTCTGAGGGTCTGGAAATAAGACTACATCATTTAGCAATTCCTTAATTTTTGGTTGTTGGACACCTTTATACAGTGTTGACACTCTGAGTTAACACTGTTGTCTACTTTGGTCTAATCAATTACTGCATTGGCAAGGTGATAAAAGAGACGAACAGAACAACAATCACACATAGGAAGATGCAAATGAGTAATTACTGAGTAAGTGAGAAAAACTCCTGAGGGGCTAATAAAGAAACAGAGTCTGTAGCAATCGTAGCAACTCTGTGAGGTATAATGCTTATCATATTTTAGAGCTGCAATAATTAGTTGATTAATTGAATGATAGAAAACTGATAATCGATTCATCTTTTTGGTTCATTTGGGTCAAATTTCTCTGATTCCAGCTTCTTAAATGTGAATATTTTCTGCTTTTTTTAGTCTTTTATGACAGTAAACTGGTATCTTTGGGTTGTGGACTGTTGGTCGGGACAAAACAAGACATTTAGGTTGCATCTTCAGCTTTGGGAAACAGTGATCAACATTTCATAGCCTAACAAAATGATAATTGATAATGAAAATAATCATTAGTTGCAGCCCTATCATATTTACCATCTTAGTTTAGTGTGTTAGAATGCAAACATGTGCAAATTAGCATTAAACGCAAGGTGCCATTGAGGCTGATGGGAATGTCGTTAGTTTCACAGATATTTGGCCATAAACCAAAGTTTTGGTTTGATTGAATTTTTGACTTGATAATGGAGCTAGATGGTAAATCAAAGGATCACCAAAGTTGTAACAGTTCCTCCTGAGAGGGACATGAATGTATGCATCAAACTTCAAGGCAATCCATCAAATAGTTATCGAGACGTTTCACTCTAAACCGGAAATGCAAACCTCATAGTGACACTTTAGAAAATGTCAAAGGATAACCAAATTTAGTAGGATTCATCCTCTGGGGAACATCAACATCTGTACAAAACCTTCATGACAATCCATCCAATAGTTGTTGAGATATTTCAGTCCAACAGACAGACCGACATTGCCATCCCTAGAGCCATGCTGCTACCATGACTAAAAACAAGACACCAACAAACCAAATAAGAGATGATCTAAATGAAAGAAAAATAGAAAATGGTGGAATATCAGTTGCATAAAATGGAAAAGGAGAAGTTCAAGAGGTATATGAGGTGGGAAATGAACAGCAAAACCTCACCTAAAGTGTGAAGTGACAGTGTGGGATGCATACTGACACATTCACTACTTCAAGGGACACAACAGTGTGCCACTCAAGCAACATGGTGCTTTAAACGTGCTGCACAGTGTCACAGCATCACTGCTGACTCTGCCTCTCTCCGCTCCTGCATCTCCTTACATCACTTGAGAGCAGCACAGAGACAGGACAGGAACACACAGCCCTCCTTGTTTCAGCCTTGCCACATTACGGCACGCCTCGAGGGACAAACAGAGCCACATTGGTGCCCTGTGCTCGTCACCTCGTGATGTCTGGAAACACGCCTAGCCCTGCCAGGCCGATGTGAAGCCGTGCCAGGCGGTATCATACCAGCTGGGGGGCTAGCGGACGGTTCGTCGTGGCGTATTGTGCGACATCACAAAGTGTTTTTCTCTCTCTTATCGAGTGACATCAACTACAGACCTCTGCATCTTATTCCTTCCTGCCATATCTAATCATAGACCGGCAGTTTGGTTTATCCAGACTGCATCTGTGATATCCGTGAAATGTTCGGCCTAGTTCTGCTGCTGCTATTGCAATAACTCGCCATCTTAAAGGAAGAATTCACCCTTAAAGAAGGCAGCACAACATTTTCAGGCCCATTTTGCTGCTTGGCGATGCATTTCTCTTATTCTCACAGGTGTCTGTCCAAACATACTGTCAGTGATGCAATGAGACATTTCTGACACAGCAGGACATTTTTCAGTCACAACATTAATTATGTACGTATTTTCTTCAAGAGACGCCATTTTGCTATGACATTCATCAATTATACAGGGAGACATCATCAGAGCAGATATACCGGCTGATACACCCACGGTAGCCCCAACAGACCAGAATGCTGTGCATCCCGCTTTTGTTTTGCCATCTCTCTTGCTCTCTCCGCCTACACATGTAACCCATAGATGGATTAAAACACTTTCAGCGTCTTAATACGCAGAAACGCCCACCTTTCATGGAAAGCAACAGGTTTGCACTCATTTTCTGAGGGCTGTCAAAAGGCGTTCTGGGAGACAGTGGAAGTCGCTAAGTAGACGAGGCAGGTGGAGGCAGAGTGAGTTCACTGAAAGAGTAAATAACTCCTGGAAATGTAAAAAAAAACATCACAGACTGATGAGATCAGAAAAAGTACAGAGGGTGGCTTTTCTCTTTGATTTCCACTCTGTGAATCAAGAGAAGTCAGCTTCCTCTTCCACCACAGCGACTCCGCTGCAGGCCGCTAACGTGACACCTCAGGCAACCGGGATCTTGAGTCAGCAAGGCCGCCTGCAACAACGGGACATCATAAGCTCTCCCTCTCCAAAAGCATGACAGGGAGCGTGCATTCAAATCTAAGCAGATGTCAAACAGCAACTGTTTTGTGCCTCAGATATCATTAGGGGCAGGGCAGCGCCGGGCAGTGACATAACTGGATTGACAGAGCCGATTTAACCCTCAGACTCAGACTGTGACCCTGCAGCTCATAGAAGGCAAACCTCTTGCAGGATAAGCGTCCACATAGTGCCCTCAATCATCCATAGATCGGTTGTTACGGTAAATTTTTCTTTGGCGACACAAGTAGTGTTTCTGGCCTTAATCGTCAAAATCAACCCAAGCGTGGAGAGCGCTGACGTGGCCCAGTTGTTGTTTTATTTAGTCCCCCCCATCCTGGGAAGGGTTCTGCTGAGCATGCATGTTTTTTTTTTCAGCAGCACCGTGCGTCACATTCATACAGTGGGACCCTGCTGCTACACCTGGGAGCTGACCTGACCTACCAGTGGCTGCTACGTCGGCCACAAAACCAAATATATTGTAGAGATAATGAAAGACAAACTTTCTTTATTTTCTCCACCAGAGTGAAATACTGACCTGCAGTATGAGAGAATTATCATGATATTATCAGAGTTTATTGACCTCCTTGACCAATGTTTGGTCCACTGTTAACAAGCTAGTGTTGTGTTGCTAAGCAGTGTCAAATCATCCAGGGCTTTATTTTAAAATGTAGCCAAAATAACAAAGTTTCCAAAGATACCAAATATTTCAGTGTTACAGCAGTGTTAATAAAATGATGAACAAGGCATCTGGAGTTGATAAAACAATCTCCCCACATTCAGCAGCTCTTTGGGGGCTTTTGATTGTATAACATGATCTTCCTCAGTGGAGTTTTCTCAGTGTAGATTCCCTGGTTTGAGTCTGGCCAAGGACCTTTTTTGTGTGTATTGCCCCGCTCTCTTTCCCCTCATTTCCTGACATCTCTCCATTACTTGCTATCAAACAAATGCATAAAATACCCCAAAAATCTTTTTAAAAATATTCAATAAACAGCTCAGGAACAGGTACTAAATGGACCTTGTGGTGAGACTGTTTTATCAACTACTGTTTCCAAAATGTTCGATATTGTTGTACAGTAAGGAAAAAGCCTGCATCATTTGTAGTTTACCTGCAAGACAACTTTAGGGACAGTTTATCTTAAATGTCAAATGTTTTCTTGACACTTGCTTTAGCTTATCTATAAAAAAACACACAACCAATTGGAGGGAAAACCACTGAAGGCCAAAGCTGCCAAGCAAGTCTGCTGATGTGCAGCTGGAGGTCGATTTCAATGTCAACCCAAACAAAAGAAATATCTTATAACATAATGATAAAAATATTATTGTGAAAGCTTTTTAAGCTGTTTAGAATAAATATCAGTCATACATTTCAGTCTTACACGATGCAAAATGCAGCTACAGACCTTTGCTGCAAGCCGATGTCTCAACATCTCATCAATCCCACAATGTTTGCTCAAGGAGTAACAGAATTAACCTGAGCACTGACACTGTGTAGGTTTTAGGTTTCCAAGTTGCCACTTCTACAGCTCTGGTATTTCCCTGCTCACGTCTGTCACTGCTACTTTTAATGGGCTAAATGAGAGCAAAGTGGAAAAGCATCAGGGCCTGAACACAATAGAAGGCAATAACTGATGTGCTCCATTTAGCACGTCTAATTTGACATTTCGGTGGAGGAACTGCAGGCGGTAGATTTGATGCTTCAGCAGCGCTGCCGCCTGCATTTCAACACTGACAAAGGTAAAGCAACTTGATCATATTTTCTGGTTGCAGTCTGTTCAACAGTCTGAGACAAGCTACATGATAAAATGTTTGCTCTGTGGCATCTCCTAAGTTTAGAATGAAGTCATGCTGTATGTTGTAGGCTGTTGTACTTTGTAAGCTGTTAATCATCCATTTCTTCAAGTTGTCAACAGACACCCCCTCGTTAAACAAATCAAGAATCTCTGACTCACCTCTTCCAACAAGTCTTCATTACTAAAAGACAAACCAGGACATTTGTCACCGCCTTCCAAAAAACATAAAAGCACCCTGGTGCTCATATCGGCAGCACAACATACCCAACAAATCCTCATACTTTACCTAAATGACATCATACTTTAATACGTTTGTCAGTGCTTAACAAAACAACCCATATGAACGTTACAAAAATGGTCTTTTCCAATCTGCTTGATGGTTAAGGTTTCTTTAAGTGTAGGTAATAAAAACTACCTCGTTAAGGCTGGAGAGGGACAATGTTCATGGTTAAAAGAAACCATCATTAAGACATCGTTAAGACTGTGCTTAGACATCATTATCCTCAGTGAGGCCACTCGGTTTACACAGCGGGGGGGACCAACGCATAGTTGTCTGGGAAACAAGTTGAACTTGAACGTCATCCAACAAATATGTGCAAGAACACCGGTGGACATTCCTGGTAGATTACTGGAAGGATAAGGAGGTCGATTTTCTATATTTTTCTTACTGTCTTATTGTCAACAAATCTCATGTGCGGAGCCAAAACAACAATTTTATTAGTCTTTGAAGCTGTTTTTGAACAAACTAATATGCCCATACTCTTTGTGGTGAAGGAACATGTCACCCAGTGCAGCTGTGTGACTCACTGATGTGTTTTTAATCATTTCTGGACAACAATGGAGGTCTACGGCACAGAGGAATAAGATATATCAGGCTTTGAATACAAACACAATACTTGTCAGTAGATAAATTCATTGTTGATTTGGCTCCGCACATGACATTTGTTGACAATAAGAAAAATATAGAAAGACCATATATAGATCATATCCTTTAACGTGAACGAGGCAATTCCACTGTTTACCTCGATCGCTGAGATGAAGGATAACAGTGCTTGTGCAACTATAAAGTGCTTTGCCATATTTTGGCATCTAATAAGCCAAAACATCATGGATCCATTACTCAAACCACTCACTGGTACCTGGAGCAACACAGACTCCTGGGTTTTTAAAACACGGGGCTGTTTTTTGGTCTAAAAAACATGACAAGACGTTTTATGAAGCAATGATAACGTCATGCTACTTCTGAGGTCAAAGGGTCGCCTGTCAGGAAAACATAAACACGATCATTTCAAGCAACTAAACGACATACTTCCCCATTTTACTGACAAGGAGAGTCTCACATCTATGCGGTTCTAGTGCATTTTTGGACATTTGAAGTAAAATGCTTTATTAGAAGAAAATTGACTGAGTGAAAACATTCTGATCAAACATAGATTCCTATTTTAAAACCAGAATCAAAGTATATTTGTAAAGTTACAAGCAAGAGTCAACAATGATCGCTCAAACATAGTGAAATTAAACGGTGCAACTGGCGATTTTTTTTCGTTAACGATTTATTTTCTCGATTACTTGATTAATCTTTTAGGCCATAAAATGCTGCCACAATCTCCACAATGTTAACGCATTCAAAAGTGCTGTTTTATGCCCAAACATATTCAGTTTATGTTCATATATGACAAACAAAAGCATCAAATAGTCACAATTGACAGTGAAATTTGGGCATTTTTGCTGGAAAAATGACTGAAACTTGATTATTAAAACAGTTACAGACCAGTTTGACAACTGACAAAGCTTCCAAATGGTTTAAAACACATTTGATAGGAAGATTAATTCCTGTCTCTTACTGAATGCAACATCCAATTCCCATCGCAACTTTAAATGTTTCATCATAAAAGCATCACAAACAACTACTGTAGAAATAAAACAAATATATCCAACACATGCAACTCCCGCACAACAAATCTGAGGATAAATGATTCAGCAGACATGGATTCTCTTGTGGGAAATGAACGTGTTTCCAAGAAGAGCTTTTGAGGCACTCAGCGTGAGCGAGGGTTGATGAAGCTTCTCCTGCTGTGTTCAACGAAAAACCAAAGCAACATCAAGGACGCCGCTAGCAACCTCTTCCTTAACTTCACATCAGTTGAGACTTAAGAGCAATCTGCAGTTCCAAAGAAACTGCAGATTAAAAGTTAGAGCGAGATTCTCTTTTCTTGGACATCATAAGCCTTTAAATAGCAGTGTGCCGAATTCAGAGTCACACAGCCGGGGACTAAGTTGAGAACATGGCCACTGTCCAGGCGTAATTAAGAGCAGGGGAACAGATAGACTCCCATGATGACGGGATTGAAAGAAGCATAAAAATAACAGCAGGGGAAGAGAGACAGACGGAGACACTAAAGGCTGCGTTCACACTGCAGCTACAAGTGCCTCGCTGTGATTTTTCTGATGTTTCCAAATCAGTGTCGATAGCAAGAAACTCAAACAGATGCAAACATCTCTGACTGTCAGTTCATATCAACATCATCCGGCGCTCAAATCAGAATCCGTTTTTTTTTTTTTCCCAAGACTTTAATTGGATTTTAGAGACAACTGTCAAAACTGTAGCACATTAGCTGTGCAGCGACTGGCGAAGATGACCAGAAGATAAAAAAAATTTTAAAAAAATGGAAAAGAAAGTGAAATAAAGCAGTTGAACATGCTGGAGTTCAGTCACAACCAGAAGACAGAAACTGTAACTGAAAAGTGTGAAAAATAAGAAAAGGGAAACTGCCAGATCATATAACAGCTTGTTCACGCTGAACAAATATAATCTGCTGGAATCCTTGTTGCTTCTGTTTTAAACCTTTTGCAAACCTGCATGTCTATAATCTCTAAAGTAAATGATATGAGTATGTTTTATTTGATCAAATACACCAAAGGTCAGCGGATAAATCTTAAATAAAACATATCTCAGCAAATATGGTGCTCATTTAGATATTTTTACTTTACTTTTCCAGGTGACTCATAGAAATTATTGATGAGAGTTTTAATAGAACTTTGGGTGCAAATTAGGGGGCTCAGCTTGGAGACCCATTATATTTCAGTCTCATCTGGAGATAATCCCTCATTATCAGAGACTTCATTTATCCCACGAGAGGTCCAACTTCTACAATTACATGTCTGAGTGCAGGAAGAGTCCCAGACAATCCTAGTGCAGTGTGAATGCTGTAGGTTACATCCTGGAGTAGATAAGATCATTCATCAAAAGAAGATAAAATATGAGCTCCAGAAAAAAAAAAAAAAAGCAGGAAGGTTTGTCAGTGTGAACGCAGCCTCAGGACTAGTAAGGTAGAGAGTGAATGAACAACAAGAAGGGTGTGACTGCAGCATCTCCTACCTGCTCTTTGACAGAAGCCAGGAGGTTATTGGTGGTGGTGGTGGTGGTGGTGCCGCCGCTGGCGTCCGGGAGGAGGCCGTGACCGCTCTGCCCCTCTCTGACGGCCATGGGCCCTTCCCCCTCTGCATCCCCCTCCTCCATCTCCTCCACCTCGCCGCTATAGTCCAGAGCCGGCTGGCTGCTGAGGCGCCCTCTCTGACCCTGCAGAAGGACTACAAGCCGGTCAGGATGTGGACAAGTGGGATACACAAAGAACAGAAATCCCTGTCATACCCCCTGGGGACCTCGTACAGTATAAAAGTGTGAGTTTACAGGGACCATATTGTATTTTACCTGCTGTAACAATCCTACAATGATTCACTTTGACCTTAAGCTGTGTGCTATTCTGTTTTTCAAACCTCTCTGATATACCTGCAGGGACACGTAGTGCATGCACAGTGCTCACTGGTGAATTTATAGTGACCTTATGATATCACAATAACATTCCTACAACACCCCTATGGAGACGTACAGTGTGATTGTGGCTTTTCATGCTTCTATAGTATCAATTTCTGCTTCTAGGGATTCATAATGAAGCTCAATAATACCATTCCAGTGCGTTCCCATATGTTTTTTTTTCATCTCCAGTGGTATTATGAGGCTATCCACACAAGGTTTAACCCTTCACTGACGCATGTAATTGCATTTTTCCCCCATAAATACAGTTGCAATAGTTTTCCCTTAAAGGTTATGCATTGTATTTGCAGGTGTGCATGCACGCTGCACAGAAGGCATTTAACAGCATGTCACGTTCATGATTTTTTTTCATATTACAGCTTGAGCTTTCCGTGATGAGCCTTCATCATGTCACACGCAGCCCGTCTGTCAAAACGTGCACATTAATCACACAACCACCAGCCAAGGACGAGGTCACACCGACTCACCGGTCCGGAGACCAGGGAGCAAGGATGTACTGAAACCGAGACCCCCGCCCCCCCTCCCCTCCGCCATCCCCTCCCATCACTCTCTGTTTCCCTACCTGGTTCACACAAGCCGAGCCGAGCTGCCCGCCTGGCAAGCGGCTGCGGCTGTCAGAGTGCGACTCACCGGCCAGATGTTGCTGTTAGAAGCAGGCCACAGCTGGCTCGATCCGTCCTGTTACGCATCCATCCTCCTCCTGCAGGCGGCCGTGACAGCTACTACATTTTCCACGCGCCGACGCGTCAAATAAACAAAACAAACAACAAACAGTCCCGTGCACGTCCACACACTCCTCGTGCAATATTATGTATGTGTGTATGTGTGTGTTTGATTTTTTTTTTTTTATCCGGTGTGAGGTTTCAATGCACCCATCTACCGGTGGTGTCCGCGCGGTACCCAGCCACCCACCCACCAGCCAACCAACCCGCCCAGCCACTATTACCGATCAGCGGCGTGACGTCACCATGCGGCGATGGATTATTTTTCCGATACAAGAATCGATCAGCCGCCGATGCACCGTTGCATGTGTGCTGCTGTTGCAGCTGCAGAAGCCCGTTTCAGTGAGATGCAGCTCGGCAGGTCCGTGTGAACAGCGCTGCCGGGAGGAAGGATGCAGCCTGCAGCGGCCAGTATGTGTGTGTATGTATGTGTGTGTGGGGGGTGTATGTGTGTGGGTCTGTCATAGGATACTTTTAGGGACAAATTTCAGACCAAACACCAGTTAATTGGGGACGGTTTGTCCAATTGGGGACAAAAGTTGTGTCCCGAATTGGGAAAAGAGCTGATTTTGGGGTCATGATTAAGGTTAAGGTTAGGTTAAGTCTCCAGGAAATGAATGTAAGTCTATGTAATGTACCCAAAAGTGACGTAATACAACTTGTGTGTGTGTCTGTAGGTCTGACTGGTCGTTATGGGACTCCAAATGCATAAATTAATCGTAAAAGTTTCTGTTTAAGTGCTTCAATAAATTCTAAGAGTCAATTGTATGGAAGCCAAATGATGATAAGTTAAAGATTAAAAAAAAAAAAAGTATATACCAAGTAATTCAAAATGATAAGATACTACGTCAAAACTATGTATTGGTGTTTTAATTAGGCATATGTCTTAATTGTAGGCTACTAGTCAAAAGAAATAGTCAAATGTATGAGGTAGTAAGTCATAATTCTGACACAAAGTCACAACAATGGCTGCCAAAATGATGTCCAAATTTTTAACAAAACTATGTCAGATGTTTTAAACAGAACTGATCATACATCTTTTAAAGCTGTCCAAATGTTTCTATATCTAATAACGTTGACTTAACCCATTAAGTGCTTTTTCCCCATTAGTCTTAACTTTTTTTTTTCTGTTGGGAATGTGTTTCCACTGGAGTAGACCTCAAAAAATCTATTTTAACTGGAGACAAAAAGTTACTTGTTGGTAGGAAAACATTTTAAAAGTGTTTTGCCTTAGAAAATGTGCAGCAGTTAAGTTAAATATTTATAATTTGTAGTAAATTGGTAAGAAAATGCAAAAACACTTGAATTAGATGCCGATGGATTGAGGGAACACTACACCTGTTAGCACACATTGATTTCTGCTAAATGTCTTGGAAGCCCCTAATCTGATTTGTCAAGTCATAAAAAGCCTCCAGTTTTGAAAGAAGAAAAGGAGATTAAGTGCTCCAATTATTACATTACATGAATTCATATTTATTCGGATTATTAAATTAACTAATGTAAACCTGGTTGTTAGAGAAACCACATTACTGTGAACCGTGTCAACCTAACAAAAGCTGTTTATTTCCTGTGATATGAGAATGATACGCCTGTGTTTTGTCTTGAAACACCCCCTCACAAAAAAAAACAAAAACCACAAGTACATGCACATGCCCATTTATTTAAATGATAAGAGTGTGTGCAGTCATCAAGATAAGCAGTTGTCTTACATTGAGTTGTGTCAGGCGGATTTCTCCTCAATTCTTTAACACTTAAGAGGTCTTCTGTTTAAAAGCTGCCTTCTTCAGTCTCCTCTGGTACATTTGCATTTTAAAAAATGAACAAACACCATTTGCAGATAAAAAGCAAAAGAGGTTCATACAAGTAACAAGACTTTGGAGAGCAAAGTTAAGCCTCTAAAGGTTCCCACCAACTCGCTGGGAGGAGGAGGAAGAAACTTGATGCAACACTATTTGTACCTGTAAATACTGTACCTGAATATTTAACAGTTCATAAAAATAAACCTGTTGTTCAAAGCAAACGAAAAGACGATATGTTCGCCATTCCTTGTGCTGCGTAAAAACATAATACAGAGTCACCTGAAAACAGTAAATCATCTAGTTTGGAACAGCACTTGACACTTTTGAAATACCACAAACAGATAAGTTTTGCATTATTGTTTAAATATGTTGTTCTGCAACCGAGTGACAACCGTAAACCGGACAGTCGTGTTAGACATGACACAACTCTTGTAAGAGTTTCTGTCGAGTGAATTCCTTTCAAATGAGAGTCTATTATTGCTGCATCATTTTGAGACGCAGGTGTTGGATTTACGAGAGGACAAAGTCAGAGCTTAAATCTTCTCTATGGTCCGTCGTTTTCATTTTAAGATCAATTTAATGTCCCTGTAGGATTTGGATTTTCCTGTCACTGTCAGGTTTATACATTTAGGGCAAAAAAAAAAAAAAAGAGTATAACTGTTAAATGACTCAAGGACAAACTGTCCATCAAATGTCACAGAAATCCATTACATCCTGACAGTTAAATTAATAGGCCAAATACACTTAACAGTAATTTATATTGTCTGCTGTTCCTAAAAAGAAAAAAAAAAGCCACATTTTCTGTTCAGCCATGATGTATTTTTGAGTTTAAAACAAAAAGGTGTGAAAAGTGTGACATGGAGTCGTCATTTTTAGACATCCGCAAAAAACCTTTACATGAAACAGGCTCATACAAAAGCCTTTATTACTTGGTATGTTCTATATTTTTTCTCAGTTTAGGTATTTTGAATACAGATGCACGATTGTTGCAGCAGTAACCGGTTCTCTCTCACCTGAACTGAATAAACTCCCGTCAGCTTTGATAAAAACATGTCATGAGATGGAGGGTTTGGCGTGACCAGGCTGTGCACTAACACTAAGTTCTCCTATTGATGTCTACAAAGTCAAAACACTGCATGAGCAGGGAAAAACTTGCTTGGTTGGCATGTTCAGAACTCACTTTCAAAAAAAAAAAAAAAAAAAAAAAACGTGACTGCCTTAATCTGCACAAGGGGATTACAACTAGAGTGGACTTTTAGCTTGTCGGTCTGCAGAAGGTGGACATTTTTCTTAAATATCCCTGAATGTTTTATCTGTCGTTGCACAAGTTAAAGTGAGGGAGAATACAATAACACAACACTGAAGGGGGCTCTGACTTGCAGAATAAACCACATTTTGTTTCATCATTATCAGGCTTCTGACATATTTGGACCGCCATCAAACACTTGGCACTGTTATTGATTTACTGATGAGCTTCCTAAATAATAAACAGTGATGAGGAAATACAGCTGTGATAGATCTTGAAGAGGAGATGCACCACTTGCAGCACCTCTAGTTGCAATTTTTCTTCTGATTATTGGAGTAAAAGCCTCTATACAGATGCATCTTGCACAATTAAATGCTGCTAAATGACTGTATCTTAAAGAACTCATAACTATAGAATTGTAAGGAATATTAGAGAAAAGAAACCTTTTGCAGAACAGCAACCTAAAAATCATTTTTGGCCCCTTTTTAAACCAGACAAACTGTGGCCATCAGTATGCATTTTGGCATGTGGTCACAGCTGCAGGGTGGCTGTCTCAACGAATGACCGTATCCACCTCCGCAGCTGAAACACACAAACATCTAACAGCATCCCTTCAGAGCGCAGGAGCCCTTGATCTAAACAAATCATATTTCACGTCACTGGAACCACAATTCATTAGCACAATCACGTTTAAAAACTGTCTTACTCGATCTTCATACAACCAGGGTAAGAAACTAACACCAGCCACCAGCCAGATGCAGGTAAATTGAAGCTGTGGCTGTCGAGGCTGTCTCTCATTTTAGGTTCAAAACATTAAACTGGCAAAACGATAAAAGCCTGGGTTAAATGTTAGTTTCCTGCCCTGCTCACAACTCGTCTTTCAAATCGAGAAATGACAATACAGAAATAAAAAATACAGCACCGACACATCTACTCAACAAAAAACCGCGCAAATTATTTTTTTTTACAAATTAAAGCAAATAAATAGAGGAGGACAGTACCTTTGCATAAACATGAGTACAAAACCTAACAGTCAGTGGATGTACAATAAATGTGAGTGAATCCGAGAGGGGAGGAATGGGCGTGTTCGTGGATTTGTGTGACACCATGAACCAGTGTTAGGACGACCCCCCCTTTTTTCCTTCGAGACGAGAACCTCGCGCGCGCTACTCCAGATCGTCCACGTCCTCCATCGCGATGGTGCTGGTCTGTTCTGAGGTCACACCTGGGAAATAAGACCGACATCGAACAAATGAGACTTTATCCCACCTGTCCTGCTCAATAATCTACAATTCCATAATGTATTTCCAGTGGAGAGGACTCTGCTGTCGTTGTTTTATCAATCTTTTATTGAATCAGTTCATACATTTTCTTTTATCTGTTGGTATTCTCTTACTGTCAAACAGAAAAACAGTCTGGATATAGCGGTAAATGTCTGCAACTTCACTCAGTGAGGAAAAGGTGATGAGCACAAAATCCTACTCATCACCCAAAGGTTAGACATCTCGATATTTGACTTTATTTATATATTTATATTGAAACCATTGTTTTAATTTGTGTACTTCTCTTTCTTTGTGCACAACCAATAGATTGGTTGGTAATAAACTCCATTATGAAAAGACCAACCAGTGCACAGGCTGGGGGCCATCAAGAGCACACATACTCAAAGTCCGGGGCAAGAAAAGGCTTCATTTCTCGGCCACACTTGAAGGAAATGGGAGGTCTGGTCTGCCATTAAGATGCATTCTGTTTACTGGCATTAAGCAGCTGTGGCTACTGTTGTTAGCATTACTGTTACCAGCCTGTACACTCATATATAGTAAACCTTCAATTACATCTTTGTGTTTGTACATGATGGCACATCTGTCACACAGAAATCAACCCTATTAGATGGAATTCAATCAAGCCCAAGTAAACATTGTAGACGCAGTGGGTTTTGAATAAAAAGCAAAGCAATGGCGGATGATTTTCAAGAAAAACAAGTAGCCAAAGGCCGTTTCTCTCTCTCTCTCTCTCTCTGTGATCTAAACTTTAACAATGCAGTATATCCATTGTGTGTACTTATTGCCAAATCTGTAGCTCTCAAGGAGGATAAACCAGTGTCAGCCAGAGATGATTCATCCATTTCTGCTGCCCAGCTGATAAACCTGCTAATCCTCCAGGTACACAAAGTTTGTAGAAATGTATGTAGACAAGGATGTTTGCTTCTCTTCATAGACAAATTGGTAAAAGGTTTTACACTTATATGGTATACTTGGTTTTTCAAAAAAGTTTAGGATGCTAGTAGATGAAATAAACATAATTTTGACAACTTTGCATTTTCATGTTGTCAGTTTAGGAGTTTGCATGTTTAAACCAAATGTTTGGTTTGGTAAATATGAACCAATATGAGTATATAAACATTTTTTGTTTATTTTTCAAAGCTTGAAGAATGCTCAAAGCTTTGAGGAAGAGCTTGAAGTAAGAAATATTTTGTGCAACATATGAAAAACTATCATCTTTGCAAAAAACCAAAAAAGGTTAATAGATACATTTACTATTTACTACAATGGCTGTATCGTACTTGAGGCATCGTCGTCATTGGGAGACTTCTTCTTCTCCTCCACATAGCCATGACTCAGCAGTTTGGACATGCTGACTGGGGGAGCCTTCTTATCAAAAGACCTGCAGAAGAAACAGGACAGACGGCCATTACGACGACTTCGCTCCATACTGTCAATTCGTTTAAGGCTCACATATCTTCTAATCAATTGCTGTGCATCCCATGAGTATTTGTTGTTGCTTTAATGATAATGTGGATATGACGGGATTTACTCACGTTCTCTTGTATTTGCTGGTCATGGACATGCCCTCAATCTGACAGGCAACGCCATCAGGGGACATCTGAAGGACGGAAAATTTAACCAAACTCACGTTTATTTGTGTATCTCTTAAATCACAGTTACTGTACAATCTCAATGTAACGGCCACAATATTACACAATAAAAAAACAAACAATGTGAACAGTTCTGACTTTTGCATTGTGGAATTATGGCAAGACTGATTTACTTTATAGAGAAATGTGAGATGAAATGATGGAAGAAAACTGTAGGGGAAATTAGCCATGCAGTGAAAAAGGATTGAAGAAACTGGCATGGAAATAAAAAGTACAAATAATCTTAAAAAACTCAATTCTCCTACCTAGTCTGACACAAAGCCTGTCTAAGTATTATCTCACAAATTATTTTAGATTTTGTTTTTTTTCCAATATGTACACCTCATGTGAGGAATATAACTAAAAACAGCTACTTTAGAACAACGTAGAGGACTCATACATCTCAAAACAGATGGCAGAAATATTACTTTTTTGCATATTTTGATGCTGTAAGCATTCTGAAATTGCATTACATTTGCAATCATGGTATGTAACTTGTATGGTTTATAATGATACAGCTTCACAGCTCTACAAGTGATCGGTCTTGATAAAAAATACCAAGAAAAATGAAGGTAAAAGCATTTTTTTTTTAAACAGCATATTATCAGACACTTTGATATAGAATCTAAGAACATTTTATGAGATGTACTTCCTATAAATCTGTGTTTATCAGATCCTTTCAATGCACCACATTACTTACCTGAAAGATTTCCACAAAACAAATCACACAAAAGCACCGACAGAAAATGAAAAGCCAAATGAATTCTGACCGAAAATGCGATGATGGAGCGAACTTAGGTAAAATAAGAGAGGGCGATGATATAAAAAAAAGGAAAAGGATGGAAGACACCGACATGGCATCAGTGTTGGGGTTTGATCGATTCACCTTCTCTTTATCAGGGGAAAATCTATCAGTCTCTCTTTCCCAGGACGAACCGTTATCAGTGCCAAACGGTGCAGTCAGAGCCTGCATGCCCCGCTTCATCTCACCGTCGGGAGATGTTGCTTTGATTCCGCTGCAAGTACAAAACCACGGTGAGAGAGGATGTGAATTTACCACTTGCCACTCATCACAATCTGGGAAATTTTGGCAGTGGTCTGCACGTTTGGCTAGTGCTCTAACAAGCCTTTAGGAGACTCAAACAGCATTTTTATAAGTTCAGTTTTATCCAGAAAATCGGATTGGGCTTATAAAATACTGATTTTTCTGTTTTTAAGCTCCATTTTTGTTAAGTAATCATAGTTTTCATCCACTTAAGCTTCTCTGAAGCGATATTATAAACAAGATTTTTGCAGAATCCATCGATATGATGGAAAATAGGCTCCAGTGTGCGGTGGGAAACTGACGTCAGATTTTTGTACAGGGTCTTAACATGTGGTGACGCATCTTCATCATGTTGGATTTCTAAACTGTTTGTCTGAACAGTGGAGCTTACCTCTTTGACTCATCACCAAACCAGTTGGGTGGATTGTAGGGTTTCAGTGGTTTGTCCTCAACATCAGCATCATGACTCAACAGCCCTGCGGGGGGGGGGGGGGGGGAGGACACACACAGTGTTCGAAATGAAATGCTGCCAAAGAATATGAAACATTGTATGTCACCTCTGAAAGCACACTGTGAACTTATTCACTGTGAACAGGGTATTAAGCTCCGAGGCTGAACATTACTCAAATATAAAATAAGTTATTCTCTCCTATGCTGCCATTTCCTGACACCCCACTGTTCTCCAGCATTGCTACTACAGTTGTTAAGCAGGAAAATAGCCAAAACATCTGGAATATTTATATGAAAACAAACTCAACATTGAACTTGTCGATACAGGAGACTAGGCTTGCCGCGGTGGTCGCTGTTACTGGTGTTGGGACATACACCGATTACATTACCTGCCCACCACCCATACCGTAGTTTTGGTATTCAGGCGTTATCAGTTAGGCTGTAGACCAAATCAGGCAATATGGCGTTCAGCCGCAGGGTTGAGCGGAGGTGTGGGCGTGTTTATTTGTGCTCCAGAACATAAACACTGTGAAACAATCAGTCAGACAACTGACGTTACAATTACAAACTGACTGTCTGCTCCGGGAGCATCTGCAGCAGCTGCAGAGTCACAGCAAAATGTAGCAGAGTGAGACATCTGTTCTCCGTCCTGCTGCTGTAAACAAACGTAACACTAACTGTTAGCGAGCACCTGCTCTCATTTCTCCCCGGGTCCCAGTGCTTTGTTTTCAACTCTCCTGCTCAATGCCTGCACAACGGTGGTTGTCCTCTGGCTTGTCCCCGTCTGTGTGTGCCACAGACCGGCTGGCAGCAACCTGAAGTCCGCTGTCACTAACTCTTAAATAAGGGGAAGATCTAAACTAAAAATCTAATGTTAGAGATCAAAGAAATTGCTCTATGGATGAGCGTCAGTGACGAATGTCTATTTTTGTACAATGTCCGGTGTAACCGGTAACACCAGTGTTGTCACGAATTTATTAGTCGGTGGGAAAATATCCTCACCGTGGCAACCCTACAGGAGACATGAGTTTGCTCAACAAAAGATACTGTTTCCCTCTGGTACTGAATTCAGCAGTATACTTCTGTTATATTTTCCCTCAATGGATAAAAAAGACATTTGTGGAAAATGATTTTCTCTTTCATGTTGTGGCTACTTGTTCAAGATTTGCATTTCAAAGAGTTGAGCCACATGTGTCAACATCAAACAAATGAACTGAGATGGTTTTTATCTCCAAAATGTGATAACTTCCACTGTTTCAATTTCATTATACAGTTAGGATGCAGTCTAAAGGGCAGGTCAGTCAGATTTCATTATTTAAATATGCAAAAGTAGAGACAACCTTGTTGTAGAAAAGGAAGATTTAATTACATAGAAACTAATAAATATTCATTCGTTGGAAAATATGTGACCTGATATTAATAGCAGAATCAAAAGAAACTGGTATTCAGGTATTTATTGTGGTCAATTTAAAATATCTAATACAATAATCGACTTTCACACAATCTTTTAATGAATGTGTCGTAAGCATTTCAGTGCACTCTGTGCACTAAATGAAAGGCCTAAAACACATGTTTACAGTTGAAAGAAACCTCACCTTTATGTCCACCCCCCTTAGCGAGCTTGACGTAGTCCGAGTCTGACTCAAATATCCCAACCCGTCGTCCACTGATCCTCTCCACTGGAGTGACTTGGTCGGCGGTCTGGGACAGACCTGGGATCTGGGAGGTCGGTCCAGTCACACCGCTGGATGCAGCTCCAGGCTTTATGCCTGCAATGAACTGAGAATTAAATCTGCTTGCTTTGCTATGTGGCTCCATTTTCAAGCAAACTAATGCTTCCTTGACACAAGCAAGGGCCACAGTGCACTGCATGTTCAGTGAACTAAGCTAGAAACTCTTATTTTAAGCCCTTCTTTTTGGTTTGGCTTGTGGCTGGAATGTATTTAAATGTATTACGAGTGATGGAGCCAGATAAATGCTGTGGACTTTTTTGGAAACGCATGCAAACACTTTATGAAATGTAATTTATTTGTGGTACTTTTGCCTTTCGACAGGCAGCATGAAGCTGTCAGGTCCTGATACAGTAACAGTCAGTCTTACCTCCAGGCTTGGTCCTTCGATGGTTGGGTACAGCAGCAGTCATTTCAGCTGAAGACATCACTAAATCTGATGACCAAAGAGAATAATTAATAGCCTCTTGGCAGACATACAAGACATATCACCTGACTCAAGGCCTCCTTTCTTAACCAGCAGTAGCATCTTTACATTTCATGCATCCTAATCTCAAAAGGTGCACTTGTAGCAAATGAAATTTCAGAAAATGGCAGTTTTTTTTCCAGCCATCATCATCTTCACTGCACAGGACTGTGCAGTAAAACCGTGTGTACAAATGAAGATTAAAGTGAAATAATTTGCTGTTTAGTCGACAGTTTTACTGCCGAAATTACCATAAACAGAAGAACTATTGTACAAGATAGTGAAACATGTTAAACAAGTAGTGTATCGTTAACTAAAAGCAACGTAATCTTAAATCGGTCATTTTTCTTATTAAGTTTGGCATTGTGTTGCTCGAGGAGACAATAGCGACCCCTGTCTGCGCTGCTTCTTACCTCCAAACAAGCCGGCCTACATTTTGATACTATTAAAAAAACAATTAGGTAAAAATAACACGATTCTTGCATGTGTAAAGACCCAAATAATGTGTGAAAGAAAATTACTAGAGTTAACTAACAGTTGCCACCTTTAAAAGGCAGAATAACGTTTGCTAACGGTTGCAGACGTTTCATTAAAAGTCAAGACTTTGGTTTGACTACACACACACTGTCTTGTCTATAAATACACAAGCAACACAATCGAGAAACAAGCTTCTTTTTCTAGTGTTTTCCACAGCATAGTTTTACTTAGCAATGTAGCTAACAAAGCCTTGCTAATTTAGTTAGCCGCCTAGCTAGTTGCCGCAGTAGCTTTCCGACGCTAATCTCACTTTGCGCCAACATAATGCTCCTTTCTTATGTGCTAAACTAATGATACTACCCGCAGGAAATCAGACATTTGCCTTACATTATGTGTTATTTCTCTTTTGCTGTAATGATTGAATGGGTAGCTGCAATTAGATGCCGTTAGCCTCTTCTTGTTCTGCAGGCAGGGATGTACCGGGACGCACACACTTCCTGTGGCACCTGCTGCCGACTTCCTGTACGCTAGTCAAAGATCGTCTATGTTCGACACCGGCTGACGTCAGCATTCCAATGATAGAAGATCTTGAAATAGGGTCAGAGTGAGAGCTCTTACTATTGTTCCCACTGTCAGTAATAACGAAGACGATCTTTGTCCCCGTTCAGAACCCAAGCGCTGTGTTGGTGCCAGAATCATATGCCAGACTGAGTAGCTCAGCTGAATAGCAATATCAGTGGCAGTAATAGGAGTATAAATAATGAATTTACATTATCTGTTTGCACCTTCATATTACTGTTAATTGTTTCTTTATACTATCTATCTATCTATCTATCTATCTATCTATCTATCTATCTATCTATAGTGCATTTCACTGCACCTCATATTGTCTGCTTTGTGTACATGACCACTAAAGAACTTGAACTTTGAGCACTGTGTAATTTTATGCTAACATCTGATACTTTACGATACTCTGCTGTGAATGCATGCTTACTTAGTACCAATTACCAAATAGACCCTCTCTATATAGGGGAATTAAGTTGTAGCTAATGGTTTTATTCATGTTTAATGAACCATTTTGTAGAACAATGTTTAGTTTGCCAGATGGAGAAAACATTTAACTGTTTTAGACTGTTTGGTCACTTATTTCTAGAAAAAAAACTACTGCAGACAATGTGGACCGAAACCCATTTATTGCCATCTTATTAACAGTTACAACAGCAGACTTGATGATTAAAACTCCTTATTAATGACGTCTATAACTGCAAACTTAATGGCATATTAGAAAGTCAGAAATAATTTCAGCATTTATTAATGAATTACCAACATACCAAGATAGACAAATAAGGTTTTTTCACAACTTGCTGATTTAAAACTGATCTGTAAAGCATTAGTAACAACTTAAGTCTTCCTTACAAGAAAGTGGCATTTTATTGTTTAAGTATTGTTTAAGTGATATTTTAAAAGCAGGACTTTTAACAAAGTGTTATTCCAATGTGGTATTTATACTTTTACCAATAGACTTAAGTATTTTTGTCACCATTTATGTTATATAATGGCTTAAATGCTAATTTAGACTGAAGTGACCCAGTTTCAACACAAAATAATTGTTTCTACAACAGGCTTTATCACTGAAATGCAATAGGCAATCATCAAATCCAAACAGAAATATATTAAACAGAATATATGTAATTAGAACAAACAACAATATATTAGTGGTATTATTCGAAATTATATTATCTCTGTCAAGAATAAGCATTGTTACTCTTCATTAAAGTTTAATATGCTCTAAAATATCTATCATGCTATTTTTATTCCAAACGAGAAGTTTCATTCCAAAATGAGATACACATTTCATTCTTTTTGGTATTTTTTACATAAAACCACAAAAACTTATGACTTACTCACTTGAAAAACTATTGTATTGGAGTTATTGCCTGTCATTAGAGTATTCTCCAAAGTAGAAAATCTACATTTTGGAATGAATGCTTCATCTCATTCATAAAGAAACAGTATTGTCAGTGCATGCAGAAAACACCCTAGCAGTAAGAACTGGTTAATTTGTCAGAAACCAATAAATGATGCACATAATGCAACAAAGGTCAGGTTAGAAGAATTATGCTGCTGCTTTTCAGATGGCAGCCAACTTGGACAAACTCTTTTCCGGCTTGGTGACCCACTCAGATGTCTTTGCCACAGTCGGGGCAGAGGATGTCCTCTTTGCTCGTCAGGAAACCTCGGCCAACCAGAGACACGCAGCACCTTTTGCAGTTGAAGCAGTCGTTGTGCCACTGGCGCTGCTCAAACGAAATGTACTTGCTTCCCCCGAGACCTGAGACAAAAGCAAGAAAGTAGAGCCATAATTAACCTACATGAGGACCAAACTGACCCTAACAGTCTCATGATCTCTGTAATGTAATAATCCTGTAATTGATGGCGATTGGATCACCAACATCATGCACAAGACATCTGGAATATTTATGACCTCTTGTGTTTGAATATTTCACTCAATTAATGATGATTGGATACACAGGATGCAGAGGGAAGCATATGATCAGGGGAGAGTTCATTCCTCCTTAAAGGTGTCATTTATAGTGAGTGTACTTCTGTCTATACAACCTCCCCAAATTGATGATGCAGTGCTGCATGTCATTAGTTTTGACCTAGTTTTTTTTTACAAATTAAGCATTTTGACACACCTAATAACATTTCAGCCAGACTTCATTCAAAATTCCTATAATTAAGAGTATGCAGCATAAGAGTTGTTTCTCGTGATCTTCTTGGTATGTAAAATTCAAAAATTAGTGCCTATCTTAGCTTCACTTGGAGGCCCTAAGTAAAAACCCATAGGTGCCACAAAGGTTTTTAAGGGGGATATTTTCCTTGAACATGGTATGATACAGTATATAACAGGAAAATGCAACAAGAGCTTTAACCTGGCTGACATTAGTGTCTTTCACAGGCTATAGCGGGCTCAGTTTTAAAGATACAGTGAAGCTGTCATATGAAACTAGATGACCTAAGGCATCCATTGGTACCAACCATGTCATGCTAGCTTTTCAGGAAAGGGGCTAAATAACGTTCCAAAGTTAGACTAAATTTTGGCGAGGGAAATACTGTCATGGCCATTTTCACAAGGGTCCCTTGACCGCTCACCTTAAGATAACTGAATGAAAATGTGTTCTATGGGTACTCCCGTGTCTCTTCTTTACAGACATGCCCAATTAATGCTAATCTCATGCACTTTTTGGCAAAAACCATGCAATTTTTTGCGTGCAGTATAAATAAATATCATCGCCTATTCTAAAAATGGTTTATTTGAATATTTCTGCATACTAAGATCTCTAAACAGTCTTGGAATTGCATAAATTGGGTATGACTGGAAAGCTGGGACTCTTGTGGATTCAATGAGCCCAATTGTATTCATGTGTGATGATGTTAGTCCCCATAGTAGCCATTTCATTGTAGTGAGATCATTTTGTGAGACTTGGCCTCAATGTATAAAATGACCTATAGTGACTTCTAAGATAATCACAGCCTCATGAAACTTACTAGAGACCGAGGGCATTCAGAAGATGTATGGCTTTCCTAGGTATATTGACATCAAGAGGGTTTCTGAGCAACTTCTAGAACAGAAGTGCTCCCCATCCAATCTCTGAAAAATGCAATTCTTACAGAAATCTCCAAATGTCAAAAGTTTTTGAGACCAAATCACAGCATGGATTTTTCTATGATGTTCCTCAAGGTCTTGGTGGCTTAATGTGGTATTTTGGAGGTATTTTTGACAATTTTAATCAATTCTCGAGTGGTCAACAATGGTTAAGTTTTGTACCAAATCTGTGTAACAAATGGCACCAACCCAAAAATTGCTGCAACAACTTATGAGACAAAACTGAGTATGGGAATAGCCATCATATACTTCCATTATAATGTTCTAAGCCATTACACACTAGACTTTCAAATTTGAATAGGCGTGTCACCAAAACACAATGTGACACACAGACTAGAAAAAGAAAAAGTTGACACACAGTGCTGAGAGGCATCCCAAATCAATCTTCAGGTTCCCAGCTTGATGGTGATGATGATACCAAATGATGTATACCACTTCTATGTGGCATATACTGTTGACCTGCGACTATCTCCCCCTGAAGATCCCTTGTTCCTCCAATAATTAGGTCTATAGTAGGGGGGAGGGAGTGGAAGAGGCTAATAAGAGTCTTCAGGACATGCAACCACACCAGCTTACTTTAATTATGGAGCAGTTTATGGAGGAAGCCTTATAATCAGACTGAATTTCCATTAACTCACTAAATGAATCAATGAGATGTGGGTGGAAATTCAAAGGTCTGGAGCCAGGCTAGACTGCACATGGCCCTGCTTCAGGAATTGGAGATTTGGATGAGATTAGTCCAAGACACCTCATTGGACAGTCAGCAACCCTACTAATCACATTATTGCAGGCTAACAACAAAATGGCACCACTATTGAAATGTTGGATATCACTGGCAGGGAGCTAAATTTTATGACATAATGGATTTTCATGAGCATCATGGCACTGAAAATTAAAAGCCGAAAGATTCGCCACATTCAATTAAAAGCGAGGATCATTTGATTTCTGTTGATCTAATTTAATAAACTTTCACTGCTTGTCACTCAAGTGCAGGTTAATGTTTACCGCTGATAGGGGTGGTGCAGTAAGCACATTTCTTAGCAAACAAGTTGCAGAAGCAGTCGAGGCAGTAGGCAAAGTCGTCCCGAGAGGTGAAGCGCTGGCCGGCCAGCTGCTGCTTGCACCCGATGCAAACGAAGCACTCCTTATGCCAGGGCTGGTCACGATAGTTCACTCCTCCAGTGGTGATGGGCTGAAAGATATGGACCAGTTTATGGTTTATGCAGACTCTCATATGTCACATGTGTAAATATTTGACCTTTCATGACTATAAATTAAGGGTATGATCAAGTTTCTGTAGACTGAAGTAAGAAAATACTCTGCTATCGAGACATACAGCACAGCATACAGCATTTGGAGATAGGAAAACAAAGATAATGCAGGGTAATAAAAAAGTCTTAACTCAAGGTCAGCTTATTAGCTTTTTGAGAGCTTTCAACCACATCTCACGGTTTTTCTCAGTGGTTGGAGTTTGATGTCAGGAAGATAGCTCAGTTCTGTTCTAGGATGATCTTAGGCGATGGATGTGAAAGACAACTAAGCAAACTCCATTTACTGATGAACACCTTAAAATGCAGTTGGAAGATCCAGAAAAGCTTCTAAATGGACCTTAAGTTGTTTTTTTGTTGGGGTTTTTTGTTAAATTACAATTTCCAAGGTCCCACTTGTTAAGATAATGCCATTTTTGACAGTTGTGAAAGCACATATTTATATGATACACATGTAAATAAATCACCTGAGTATAGAAATCACAAACACAGAAAATGCCACGTGTTCATTTTGATAGAAAGTGAGAAAACTGTTGCTATTACAGTTTGTAAGCTTATACGGTTGCAGAAATAATTCCCATATAGGATCATACTGCTGAATTTCTTAATCATTTTTTGCTGTTTGTCGCTCACTCAGTCAGGAGAGGCAGATGACTGCTGTCTCGCCTAACAGCTTTTAGCACAAAAAGACGCCTCAGATTCCTGCCTGCTTGACCATCTGTTTCCTCACTGCACTGTTAGATGATGATTTGCCTGTACAGTAACTAAACCGTTGGATGAACTTTTACTTCCAGAGAAAAATTGGTTTAAGAGGTTAATTGGCCCTTAAATGACTCTCAAAAAGAATATTGATCTTGTTACTATCTGAGGGATGGAAGAATTGCTCATTAAAGACCTCTGCGCAACCTCACAAACAATAAGTAAAAACAAAATCAGTTGCATTTGCAGACATGTATTGATTTATAATCTACTTTAAAGACAAAATATATGTCTTTACAGTGGCTGAAGAAAACTACAGTACATTACAGAATCAATACCTCTCACCAGCTAAGTGAATCTACATCACATTCTGTGTTGCTGTTTTTTGTTGTTCTACCTTCTTGCAGTGGACACACTGCAGAGCAAACAGCTTCTCATAGCAGGGCAGGCAGTAGTTGTTGGCTTCCTTCTGGACAAAGCTCTTGGTGCCAATGGGCTGCTGGCAACGGTTGCAGGTGAAACAATTCTCATGCCAACTGTTGCCCTTATGCTCCATCTTTTTAGAGCCTGGTGGGTGGAGAGGGCAGAGAGAGGAAGCGTGAGAGTGGGGGGGGGGGGGGGGAACAAGAAGAGAGTGAGGGAGATGAAAAAGATAGAGTTCTCACACTAACAAATGTCATTTTTCAATTTAACCTGTATGTCCGCCATGCAGTGCTGATGTACCACTGAGCTGTTCCTTATGTTAATCTCTAACTCACTAAAGCTATTATAGCTGCAACAACCCAGTAATAACATATAGGCCTGTCTTCATCAATTCTTTTCCTTACATCACTCATGACATTGTGATTACATCATCAATTTAGACGTCATCAGGCACAGAGAAAATCAATTTTTTGCAACACTATCTGAATGCCATTCAGATCAACATAATACAGTCACAACTAAAGGCAATTTTCCTTTGTTATGTGAACATGGTAAACAATTGCCGTAACAACTTAGACCAGATTTATTTCTTTTGCAGCAAAAGTTTGACAAATGTAATAACTAACTAAAGTGCTACTCCGATCAATGACCCCTTTATGGCATTTGTAGTCCAATAACCCCATATATAATTCAATCTTGTATCTTTAGCTTTTTGTGGGGATTTTGTTGATTATATATCAGATTTATTTTAGCAAACAATCCTGTCTTTGCTCAAATAACATTATATTGGTTGTAATTTAAACCATTTCTGTCTCCGAGTACGATCAGGCCTCCTCACCTGGCATGATGGTCTTCAGGCACGCATGGCACTTGGCAGAGTACTCATTGCTGTAGCACTCGGTGCACAACAGCGTTTCATCCTTGGTGGCAAAAGGCCGCTCCACAAGAGATCGGCTGCACTTGATGCAGAGAAAGCATTCGCTGTGCCAGTGGCGGTCCTTGTACGACAGATCCTGCAGAGGCAGTGAAGAGAAAGTGTTTGGTTCAGTTAGGGATCAGAGGGTGATTGTTAAATTAGCAAAGTAAAGGGGACAGGCACTATGTTCTCTTGTTTTGGTGTGGACTGCAAAATTAGATTAACTGCAAAAATGTGCTAGATTTCATGCTAAAAATAATAATAATAATAATAATACATTTTATTTGGAGGTGCCTTTCAAGTCACCCAAGGTCACCTTACAAGAAATGAAAGCATAAAAGAATTTAAAAAAAAAGAAAGTGCTAAAATACCAAGATAAGAGAGTATAATCACCAACTAACTCCTCTGCTGTATTCACTTTTCCACAAAGCACTTTAAGACATAAAACAGGGCTATTATTTCGATGGTTGAATTACTTTGTAATGACATTACCTGAGTCATAGTGTGGAGCTTGACTCTCAATAACCATATCTCAAGAAAATGAAACTGCTATTTCTCTCAAGAATGAGCCATATGAGCAATTTTCTCACTCCTTCTTCCAAACTTTTTTGTTGTTTGGTGGAATTGTTGAGGAGTATCTTGGTGATGAATTTTCCAGTCAGGGGTAGATACAGGGTAGTTTTTATGTTGTGCACAACATTCAAAGAATATCAACTATGATTGTACCCAGTGACACTTTTTTGTCAAAAATGAATCATTACTTTTCATGTTGTCAAGAGGCAAGTATGTTAAGCTTAAAGTTGCCTTTAAGCAAGCCTTTAAGCTAGAAAACTGACTTTGTGATGTCAAAGTTTCAGGATCCAGTGAAAACCTGACCCTTCACAGGAAAGGTGCCTTGATGACTGGTTGACTAAAAAAAGATGATACCTTGCTGGTGCAGCCAATGAGCTTTTCGCACACTTCACAGTTGTTGGAGAAGAGTGCCTCGTAGCACTTAACGCAGTATGGGCTTTCGTCCCTCAGAATGTACTTCTGCCCATACAGGGACTCCTTACACTCTGTACAGTCGTAGGCCTCGACCATCTTGACTCGAATCTCCTGTGTCAGTCCTCAGTCCTGTCCTTAAAGCAGTGACATAAAGACAATGAGATTACGGAGTTGTGCATAAGATCACTGTCCACCTGAAATAAGAAACTTGGGCTGGATTTCTGTAATTGGATGGATGACTTTTTTATTTGCCCCACAGTACCATCTCAGGATCACATGGTCCAGTAAATTACATCACGCCTCCACAACCATGTACCAGGTACATAATGCAGCTCCTCTGAAATTCCTGTAAACTTAATTGAGTGCTACATACAACAAATTAGGCAGAGGAATGTTGCAAGCAGGCCCCAAATAGGTACACACTGTAGAGTAAATGCCTTCCACTTTTTTAATGGACATGTTGTGACTTTTAAATTTGGTTTACTTGCTCCAAAAGAGTAAATCTAAGTGTAAGGATGTAGAAATTAGGTCAGCTTCCACTAAATTCCCCTGAGAAAATTAACGGCACCATCCATCTGAAAAGCCAAAAAGAGTTGAAAGTGAAAAGGACAAGAAGAAGAGGAGGTAGAAAATGGTTAAGTTGGAGAGGAAAAAGTTCTAAAAAGTTCTAAGTTCACTCAAGTTTTAAATATTACTTGAGGATGTTGGTAGATTTTGGAAAAACAATTGCTGCATAAAATTGTAGGTAACCTCTAAAATTCAATTTTTGGAAGAAATTCAGCTTGTTTAGACAACTGGAAGGTCTTCATAGGGGAAAGGGGAAGATCAATGCACATTTGATAACATTATTAAGGCTACATTTCTCCCAAACGACCAGGACAGCCTAGATGATTATCATTTTATCATTTTCACATTTATCACTTTTCAGTTATTGTTTAGTTGTTGTCAGATGCTTATAGTTGATAGCCAGTGATTGAATTCATTGTCAGATTATTTAAGAATGACTTTCATCTTAATTTGGAAGATTAGAGTTTAGACACAACTCCTTATTCAAGCATGTAATCCTGTTTCTACACATTATTCTGCACATTACTCTTTAGCCCCATATTCCCCTGTAACAGTTTTCTTCAATTCCTGACAAAAATACCATTTCATGAAGGAGAGTGAAGTATTTCACACCCACTTTCCCCCTTTTGAAAGACTTCAGCGAGCAGCTCCAAAAATGCCTCTAAACCTCTACAGACTATGCTCATTTAGTTATGTAAATTTTAAGCATTATCATGACATTTAGAATAGAAAATCTTAAGTTGAAAAAAGAATTTACCAAACTAAATTTAAAGAGAACATAACAGAAAATATAACGTACAACTACACTTAGTGAACAATGCAATGAACAATTGCAGTCATATATATACAGTGTTACAATGTCGGATGTTCATATTAAATGTGGCCAAAGTGTAAAACGATGAGGTAAACAGATGGAGAAGTAATCCCTGTGAGCAAAAAGCACCAGATTCAGACTGCTCTGAATGGTTGGTTTCCGACAGTTCTTTCTACTTTCAGCCCAAACTGACGTCGGCTCGTGACGGATTTCTTTACATGGTCATCTGCTCCACGTACAGCGCACAAGTTCACTACTCCGCTGCACTAACATTATGGCATTTTCCCATTGTTTTGGGGATAGTCACACTAGTAGTCGAGCCATGACTTGAGTTGAGCTGAAATAAGCAGAAAGAAATTTGAGCAGAAATTACACTGATCTTCTCGGATTGTGTGGCCCTTAGAGCAAGTGCACTACAAACTTCCACTAACTTCAATGGGGTTAAAATAATTAAATCCTGCGGCTCTTCTAGACTTTCCAAATGTTATTGGATCGAATGGATCAAATTTTGATAGTGAAACGAGTCATTTCGTGGGGGTTGTGACACTCAAAAAAAAAGCCCTGCACTGTTCCCGGGGATTGCGGCTACCCCTTGGCAGGCTGCTCGAAAGCCGGCAATCAGAACAGAGTGGGCTCATTAGGAGTGGGCCTCAAAGAGACAGGAGCTAAAATGTCCCGTTTCAGACAGAGGCTGAACTGAGGGGCTGCATAAAGTGCCAGTATAAGATAAATAAGGAGTTTTTTGAATGGTGAATCATGCAAAGCTACACTAGTGGAGACCTAGAATAAAAATATACAGCTGAAAATTAGCTATTGTAGTATTTGTAGTATTTGCTTTTAGCACAGCTCTTCTGCATCCCCTCGCTAAACCCTGTGTACCCTCTACTCTCTTCCATAAACCCTCTATATTCCTCTGAAAACCCTCTGTACCATCTTCACTCCTTTTCAAACCCTCTATACCTTAATCTAAACTCTCCTATAAAGCCTCTATACCCATCTGTAAACCCTCAGTGCCCTCTATATTCTTCTATAAACCCTCTGTACCTCTCTGTAGATCCTATGTACACTCTATACACCCTCTACACTTCCATATAAACCCTCTGTCCCCCTATGCAAACCCTACGTACTCTTCTGTAAACCCTCTATACATCCTTCCCTCCTTTTCAAACCCTCTATACCTTCTTCTCTCCCCTTCTTCACTCCTCTGTAAATGCTCTGTACCTCTTTTCTAAACTCTCTGCACCCTCTATAGTCCTTTTCAAACTGTTGATACCTTCTACATTCCCCTATAACCCTCTGTACCACCCCTGTACTTATCTCTAAATCCTCTGTGCCCACTTTTCAATACCATTTAAACTCTCTGCACACTCTATACTCCTCTACATTCTGTCTGTATCCCTCTATAACCCCTAAAAACCCTATATACCTCTGTAAAACCCCTGTAATTATCTATACCTCTCTAAAACACTTAAAAGTCCCTCTGTACCCCTCTATAAACCATCTATAAACCCACTGCAACCCTTTATACCCCTCTCTAAACCCATTGTACTCCTCTATAAACCCTCTATACCCTCTAAATACGACTATAAAACATCTGCTATCTGTGCACCTCTATCAGCCCTTACACCCACTACCCAGCATACCATATGTGTCCTTCTATAAGCCTTAAACCTTTACTTTCACTGTACACCGCTATATCCCTTTAATGGGCATTCATTGAACCCACATGATGACATTTTAAGAATACAAGAAGCATCAACAAGAAATTTAGCATCCTAATACACTTTCACTTTTTGCAAAAACTTGCACAAAATAATTCACTAATCTCAGCTAAATCATGAATATATATAGGAGTAAAATCACCAAGGATATCTGAAATTATTATGAATGACTAGATGCACCAAGAAGTGTTGAGCCTCTGTGAATAAAAAGTAAAAGAGAGGAAACCAAAGATAAAGAAATGAAAGGCAAATTGCTTTGGGCAAGAATAGAAGAAAGACAAGACAGCATAAGTATAAAGTATAAATGAAACAGGGCTTTTACCTGAAGAAGAGTCTTTGCCTGTCAGCGCAGCCTGAGTGTCAGAAGAGGAGCTTGCTCGCAGACTGAGATCAGGGGTATCTGTCAAGCGCTGCAGTCCATCTGCTTTATAAAATTAGAGCAGAATGTGACCCACACTGGGGCAGGAAGGTGGGGCCAGTGGTGTGACCGGAGTGGGCAGGTCAGTTTATATTCAGACTGCTATAAATTCAAGCCAAAACAATGAAAATCCTTACAAATCCAGATGTGAAATGTAGAACTCACAACTTGCAAGTTGTTTTTTTAAAAATGTGGATTTCTTGTGATCACAAGAAAGTTATTATATAACTGTCACATAACACGCTTTTTTTTCTTAAAATCACAAAAGAATTGTTCACTTTTATAGAACAATTAGTTCTGACCAAGTAATTTGATTGAACAAGAGGCATTTCATGAGTGCTGATATAGATTACAACAGCACTGGGACTTTTAACTATACATGTATCATTCCGCATTACAGGTGTTCTAATAACCATTACTTACATTAACGGTCGTTGTCTAGCTTAGATTGTAACAAACTTTGCACCGCAAAGATGAATATATTTCCACAAATAACATTTCAGTTAAATTATGAATGGTCATCAGTAGAGGACGAAGGGAGGGAAACAAGCCTAGATACTTGAGTGCAAACCCCTGGAAGTAAACCAGCTGTCACAGATGTTACTCAGTTACACAGATGTGAGGCAGGGACACACACACCTTACCTGCCTTGCCTGAGAACCACTGCCATACAGAAACAGTCTGATGCGGGACTCAAGGCAAGGGAGATCATGGCAGTGAGTGGGCATAGATGAGATGCTTTCTATAAACATACAAAGACTATGATGTGAATTGTGATTCATAATGAATCGCTGAACATAAAAAATATACCTGTAAACAAAAAACCTGTTTGTCTTGCAGGTCTGAAAGCTCACTAAAAAGTAACTGGAGAAAATCCATGGAGAACAGGGAATGATGGAGCAACGTACTGTCTGATCGAGCGGTTAACTCATCAGAATCACACATGCCACCAAAGCGTCTGTCAACAGACTCTTATTTCACTGGTTGCACAGTAAATGGAAACATATGCAGTAACATGCAGTAACATGTAGACCTACACAAAGTAGCAAGCTAGTGTGCAGGAAAATGTTTATGTGTTGACAACAGTCCAGTTGTGGAACTATTTGTGTTGGCAGAGCCAAATAAATGATTAAATAAACAAACAAATCATAATCTGTTGTTGCTTATTGCTGTTAACTAATAAATGGTACTTGTAGAACTGTTGTATAAAAGCAATATCACACTTGAGGTTGTCCTGTTGTACTGAATATCAGCACGGCTGTGATTCTCTTTGTCACTCAGCCTATGGCCTACTGCCTATGACTGAATCACAGCCGTGCTGATATTCAGTATAGCAGCACTCTCTCTCGTGTGATATTGCTTAAATCTAACAAAAGCAGCTTGTCATATTATTTGTGATGTCGGCATAGCAAATAATTATCCTGAGACCACATAACAAGCTGTCAGAACTGATTTCTCATGATCACAGTGTAATTATTTCAAAATGACTTGTGACGTCAAGATCACAAAAAACTTCCTCCTGAACAATTTTACTAGTGTCCTCTCAGACCTCCATATATTCCAGAAATGTGAAGAGAACTGTTGTCTAATATAATCTTTATCAGCCTGCATTTTATGAGATAATGAAACATGTCTTCTCCAGGCTTTCATAGAATGCTTTCAATAAATGAGAAAAGATATCCCTAAAGTATTTTTTAAGCTCACAGTTATGTATTCTGCCAGCTTCAGCTCTTCAACCAGGTTATTTCTGAGCTTTTCACCTTCAGTCTTCTTAAAATGTATAAATTAATAATCCAAGTCAAACCCTACAGCCACTGGCCATCCATTAAAAAAAAACTAAGGAAACACAGTCTGCTTGGCACAAGGCATTGACCATGACTACACAGTATGTACCCAATTTGCTCTGACTAACAATGAATCAATCTTTAGTCCATATGATGGAATAATATTATCTTATTGAGAATGGTATTTCAATACCAATGCACTGTGCAGCAAACCACCAGTTGAATTAAATGTTACGTGTGACATTACAACCATAGATTTTTTTTGTGTGACACTGGGCTAGTAGAGCAAACTGTGAGGACAAAATAGAGGTAAGGTACAGTACATAAAATTGTTTAATGAAATTTGTGTGTCCTACATTTCCTTATAACGTTACTTAGTGAAGTCAGACTGCCTGGACCATGTCTAATACAATATGCAATTGGCTGTAAAGCTGTTGTGTTTTTGCTTCTTCAAATGAGAATCAATCTAATAACCCAGGGCTGTAATAAATACACAGGATTTTGACTTGAGGACACTCACAGCAGCTAAGGGCAGAGAGACGTCACCAGTGCATGGAGGTGAGAAAATGTAGTTCAGGACATCTAATATCATTGAAAAGAACACATGATCTACCAATTGAGGTTACATAAGAGCAATGTAACAGTTTCATTGACCTGTTCAAGAACAGGGTCAAAAACATCTGCTCTCTCATGTCCACCTTTTCTTCACTGCCTCCTCCTGTCATTGACTCTCTGTCTCCACTCCATTTTACTGCCGTGAGGCAGAGCCACATTGAGGAAGTCCAAGGAATATGAAACCCCGTATTTGTGCTCTGGACCCCATTCCAACAGCTCTGCTAAAATCATACATTCCCATTCTCAGCCCCCTGCTCACCAAAACTGCCAACCTCTCCCTTCAAACTGGTAGTGTTCCATCTGCCCTCAAGGTCGCTGTTATCTGCCCCCTCCTCAAGAAGCCCACCCTGGACCCAGAAGTTCTTGCTAGCTACAGAGCTATCTTTAACCTCCCTTTCCTGTCCGAGGTGTTGGAGAAGGTGGTTGCTTCTGAACTTTAGGACCACCTTAAACACAATTACCTATTTGAAAAATTTCTTTCAGGTTTTCGTTCAGCACTGAAACAGCTATGCTCAGGGTTGTGAATGACCTGCTGATGGCAGCTGCAGGGTCCCCTTCTCTCCTGATTCTCCTTGACCTGAGCACTGCATTTGACACTGTGGATCACACTATCCTCTTAGAGCGCCTCCACACCACCACTGGACTGTCAGACTCTGCACTTAAGTGGTTTCAGTCCTACCTTTCCTCTAGGACTGAGTTTGTCTCACTGGGAGGATGCAGGTCTAGATCGCTTCCTGTCACCTGTGGTGTTCCGCAAGGATCGGTTCTCGGCCCCATCCTGTTTACCCTCTACATGCTCCCCCTTGGATGTGTCACCAGCAAACATGGGATGTCTTTTCATTGCTATGCTGATGATACCCAGCTGTACATCAAAACTGCCCCAAGCCCCTCTGCAGCCACATCACGCCTCAGCACCTGTCTTGAGGAGATGAAGGCCTGGATGAGCACAAATGTCCTCCAGTTAAACAGCAGCAAAACTGAAACTCTCCTTATTGGCACCCCACACCAGATTCAGTCATCCCCCATACCTCATCTCACCTTTGGTGAACAGGACATCCCCCTTTCTTCCTCAGTCACTAATCAGGGTGTTAGGTTTGACCCACAACTGATCTCTGATAACAATATAAGACATCTATGCAAAACCTCTTTCTACCATCTCAAAAACATCTCTAAACTCAGCCCCTCTCTAACCCTGTCAGATGCAGAGAAACGTGTCCATGTATTTATCTCCTTAAGACTGGACTACTGCAGTGTGCTCTTCATAGGGATCCCTGGCAGGAGCATCCAGAAGCTCCAGTACATTCAGAACAGCGCTACCAGGATCCTGATGAGAGTGCAAAAACACAAACACAAAACACTAATTCTGTTTTCATTGCATTGGCTCCCTGTCTCCCTCAGGATTGACTACAAAGTCCTGCTACTCCCTACCTACAGGAAGTGATAATACCACAAACCTCCATCCGAACCCTCAGATCTGCCAGCAGCTTGCTCCTCCAGGCCCCCAGTACTAAGCTCCGCACCATGGGGGATCAACCCTTCTGCTCTGCTGCATCACACTTGTGGAACAGCCTTCCTAACAATCTGGGGGTAGTACGGACCCTGGTCTCTTTTTAAAAAGGCCTAAAACCCTTTCTGTTCAGGAAGGCTTTTTCATCTTAACTCTCATTACTATTTTCTTTATGTTGTGTGTTCTATGTTATTAATAGAATAGAATAAATGTATTGTTATTATTATTACTAATGTTGATAGTGGTAAAACATTTGATTTACTTTAGAGTTTCATACGGAAATTATGGTGTTCAGATGGATGTATGTTGTCTGAGGGGCAACATGTATCCATCAACCAGGGAGGAGCTGTTGCCAGAGGTGGAAGAAATATTCAGATGCACAATAATATCGGCACGTCATCGATACCATCCAATAAAGGCTTTAAAATGTAATATTGACATCGACCAAAAATGAACATTTCTGCTGATATAACAGGCTGATAAAACGACGTTTAATTATTCCCAAAAGCCATGTACCCATGCAGTGCGACATCATCACATCTCTTGTGTTGAGTATGAAAGAGGGTGCAACCATATGTCTATGGTGTGGGGTTTTTTTTACAGTGTCCGAAATGGATAGCAAAGTTGCTATTTGCAATGATTGCTCAGAATCAGTCATCACATTCCTTCAACACTACAAATTTAATTGCCCATCTTAAGAACCATCATCCCGATCATTACGACAAATTTGTGAAGAACAAAGAGAAACAGGCACCAGGGAAAAAACCTGTCAGCAGCCTCTTCTCCAGTCCTTTGATAAAGCCAAGTTGTACAATATACTTAGTTTCACATGGTCCCTGTGGACAGAGATCACATTTATTTATGTCTATTTATGTTCTTTCAATTAGTCTGAATTGCTGGACAGTTGTACAATGCATTTACTTTCACATGATCCCCGTGGACAGAGATTACATTTATTTACTTTGCAACTTGTGTAAAAAGTCAAATTTGCCCTGGATGTGGCTATTGTCAGGATTGTCTCAGGGAGAGCATCATCCAAGCCTGTTTAAGTAGGATGAAGGTTTTGTTTGAAAGAAAATGTTACTAAAAAATAAATATGGCATTTTACATAACCTAAGTTGAAGTAGTTTTCTTATTTTGCACAGTGAATGTGCACATTTTGAAAAGCATTGTATTTTATGTCTGTATCTGTCAGCGGGCCATCACAATACGAATGGGCATAATAATATGTTAATTCCACTACAGGAGAGATTTGATGTTCTCTGCAATTAGGTGGAAAAAAAAGTATATATTGGTAGTGGCATTGGCATTTGGCCAAAAAAGTTGGAATATATTGGCATATTGGATATCAGCAAAAAATCCAATATGTGCATCCCTAATTCAGATCCTTTGTGTGTAGTCCTTGTAAAAAAAAAAAAGAAGCCATATTACAAGTAAAAGTCCTGCATTCAAAATGTTACTGAAATAAAGTACGTAAGTATAGAAAAAAAACACTCATTTTAACTGTCAGTATAGCTGATTACGCCTCACATCACAGACATCAGACATGTTGTTATGGATGAACAGGTGTTTTTTGAGGTATTTTTATTGCATCATTGTTTGTTTTGTACTGTTTGGTATTTTTTTAAACTAGTTTAGGCTATAAATACTATGAAATATGGTATTGGTCCAGGCTATGTCCCTATAAACATTATTTTTTTTTAAATTATGTAATTTATATTTTTTTACAGGCAATATTCTTATTATAAAATAATAATTTTAAGAAATTCTGATTGATCAAATCAAATTCAGTTGTCTGACAACAGAAAGAGACTTGTTGTTATTTATGTTAAAGAAGAAGCATATCAATGTGGATGGAACTCTTGTTGTATTTGTTCATTTTTGTCATTAGTCTTTTTGGATAGTTTAGATATACTGACAGGAGAGGTTTGGGGGAAATATGTTAAAAACAACACACAAACAAAAAACATCAGATTGGATTGTATTTGAATTTCATTCTGGTGCATTCACAGGGAGGTTAGATGTCATGTCAGTGTCTTGCTCTAGACTGTTCACCCATCACAGTTTACAGACAGAATATTCTTATCTTTGCATCCTTGGTACTGAAATACTAATATGGTTAACTATCATATGATAGGATTACTTTGCTTGTATGTTTTCATGCAACTCTCAACTCTTCATTCTGATGAGAATTTCTGATTTGATAAGAATTTAATTTGGTTAAGTAACAGAAAAATGTCATCAATAAAGCTCCTGCGAATACAAGCCTTATTTAAACTTGTTGGCTGGTGGAGAGAGCTACAGTTCATTCCCTGTTGTTAGAAGAACTGTTTCTTTTAATGGTTCTGAGAAACTGCTTGTCATAAAAGTGCTAAACAGCAGCCACTCGTTTGTCCTTAGCCTGATTTAGGTGGCACAAAACACACATGAAGACAGAAAATACTTAGAGCTGTATCAATAATTAAAGAGTTTTCTAGGGTTTATGAAGAATTTAATTTACAATGCATCAAAATTTAACATTTTGTTAAAAACAAAGCAACAAAAATGCATGTTTTTCTTTTTGCATCGGTCCAGCTTTGCACACCAACACACAGTGTGTAATATTAGGATAATCTAATTGTGTAACAGGAGGAGATCATGTGGAGGTTGGGTCCCTGCTCCTTTTCTGTGTCAGTCCTTAAGCCCTTCGGAGAGGATTTTAAAAATACTGCAATAAGAAAAGTGAAGTACACTATAGCAGTGGCTCCTATGCTTAGGGTCAAGACCTCTTAAAGGGTCACAAGATAAATCTGAAGGATCCCGAGAGAAAAACACACGCAAAATTATATATATCTTTTTGTTCATTGTTCATTTAGTCTAATCTTTTGTGTGTGTATGTTGCTGAATTGTTACCTTTTCAGACATCTACAATATATTGACATAAAGCAAGAAACTAAGAAAACTAATTGGTTGACATTATCATGCCCCATACTATGCAACAAGTAGACATTATTTAATTTTTGAGCATGTACACTTGCATTTCTGTTGTTCGCAGTGGCTGCATTTAGTTTAAAATCAGATAAGCTAAAACATGTATTAACGAAACCAATGAAAATAAACAAAATTAATTCAGCCAGTATTCTGGTACCAATGAACTATCACAACAGAGAGTTTAAATAATTGTAACTTATAATGGTCCAGAGACAACTCAAACCATAGTCCCGAAATCATACATTTCATATTGTTTGGAGTTAAAGCTCTGGTATATCAAAAAGGGTCAAGTCACATCACATAACTAACCACATTGTGATTTAAACAGCAGCACTGAAACTATGATACTGTGAGAATCATCTATTACTTCTCTGCTGCCCTCTGGTGAGCAAGTCCTGAAAACTGTGATTAATTTGAAAGTTAGGTTCCCCCAAAATATCACTGATGTGACAACTTTTTAGCCCATAACTCCATTTGTAGATACTATTTATATTTTTTACAAGATACATTTGTTTGTACAACTGAAACTTTATGATAATACTACACATACTACTATAGAATAATAAAATTAAACATGTGTATGTGCAGGGGAGGAAGGAAGCCAAGGGGATTATGAAAATCTCAGATTCAGTCAAGAAGTATAATCATAAACATTGCACAGACAAGATACAACTAATAACAATAACAAAAGTGAGCAAAAGAAACAGTTAAAGAAAAAAGCAAGAGCAAGAAAAAAATGAATCAAAGGTCAAATCTGAATAATGTTATTAGCACTTAAGATACATTTTCATATTGAAGGCATGTAACTACACTGTAGGTTTTTATTCTTCTGTTCTGTTTTGTCCAATTTTAGCATATTTTCATTTTCTATTTTAGTCTTTTTGTATTGCATTTCTTTTATATAGTTATAGTTTCTTTTATATCTTATTTTAATGCTTTTTCAAATTTTATGTAAAGCACTTTGAATTCACTTATTCTGGAAATGTGTTATATGAAAAAACTTGCCTGGCCTTGCCTAATAAGTTATATTTGGTCCAGAGAGAGGGGCCTTTTCTTTTAATAAGGCTCTAATCAAAAACAATAATATGGATCAGTGATTATGTGATGATAACCTCCGGTCATTAACACAGAAATAAGCCATGTCTGGACCTACAATATAACCATTAAGAGATCATACTCAACACAACACAATGCTCTTAAAGGTCATTTCATTAAGCTGTATACATTTTCCCAGACAAACCTTCACCTAGGGATACCAGTTTGCTAAAGTTTTAAGAGAAACTGTTTGGAGAATTTAAATATAGCATATCACGAGATACAAGATAATCAGGATTATAGCTAATGAGATAAATTGTTTATCAAGGAATGCAGTTCATCTAAAGTGCCTGACTACTTTTTCATTTGTGAAACATAATAGTCTGTGAGGGCTTTAATTTCATTTATGGAAAACTGGTGTAGAATTGAGTAGTCAAGTAATGTCCACAAGTCTACATCTAAACATTAAAAACCAGGAGTTCAGTGGAAGGTTAAAACAATTCCAGTGAATTCCAGCATGATGGAGAGTGACCACTGGAGGACAGTGAATATGATTTCTGTCTGCATCCTAATTAACTTATTAACCAAGTCATAATTCTATCCTCAACCCAAAAACCAAGTTTTAACCATTTTTTTCTTTGGTCAATAGATGTACAGATGTATAGCCACACACACACAACCTGAGATGCTCAGGTTAATTTAAAGGATAGTTTCACAATTTTTCAAGTCTGTCTTAAAACAAAAACAACAGTCAGATGTCCATATGAACAGTGAAAGGGGTTTTCCTAATCATTCCTCCTGTTAACAATGGCTATTAAAAGATCCCCTTCTAATGTTCTTTCAATGTAAGTGATGGGGGACAAAATCCACAGTGTGTCCACCGTCATTTTGTGCAAAAATACATCTAAAAGTTGATCTTATATGAGGCTTCAGCAGTCTGAATTAGTCATATCAAGTGGACATCTGCCACATTTACAGTCTTTTTATCATCAAATTCCCTCTTTGTGTTTCCTCGGACAGTGCTTCTCTGTTGAGCTGTGGTGGAAGTACAGTAACAGAAAGAGGGACTTTGGCACTAAAAAGACCATAACGTTGAATGATATTTACTTGATTTGACTCATTTGGACAGCTGAAGCTTCATATTAGCTTTAAATAAACTTTTAAATACATTTTTGCGCAGAAAGAGGACTGTGGATTTTGTTCCTCATAACGTCCATTGTAAGTGAATTATGAAGGGATCCTCTAATGGTCAGCAGTGGTGGAAGAAGTACTCAGATCTTTTAATTCAGTAAAAGTACTAATACAGCAATATAAGAATACTCCATTACAAATAAAAGTCCTGCATGAAAAATCCTACTTACTAAAAGAACATAAGTATTATCAGCTTGATGTAGTTTAAGTATTGCAGTAAAAGTAGTGGTTTGGGCTGACTGATATCATTATATATGACATCATTAGATTATTAATACTGAAGCATCAGTTTGTAAGCAGCATATTACTGTTGTAGCTGCTGGAGGTGGAGCTAGTTTGAACTACTTCATATACAGTTAGCTAGTTTAGTCCAGGGGTTCCTAACCTAGGGGTTTGGCCCCTCCAAAGGGTCAGCAGATAAATCAGAGAAGTTGTGAGATGATTAATGGGAGAGGAAAGAGGAAAAAACAAAGTTCTGATACACACATCTGTTTCAGTTTTTGGGCTTTTTCTCTAATCTTTGATTTTTGGCAAATATTGGATAATTTGAACATTTCCGGTAAGGCATGTCCTTGACAAATTGAAAGGGGCGTAGGCTTGTAAGCGGTCGTTCTCGCCACTGTTCAATCAACTACCATGCATTTAGAAATCCCAAGCCTTTAGTAGGCAGAGACCTCCAATTGTCTGGTATCATGAGACTAAAGTACCTCAAAATTGTACTTAAGTACAGTACTTGGGTAAATGGACTTAGTTACTTTCCATCACTAATGGTGAGTACCCATCGCTTTACTTCTTCCGGTTTTATTTTGAAATTCATAACAAGACGTGCTAGGCTGGACTAGACTACCACTAGCAGAAAGAAAACCCGGAAGAGTATGTAAACAAACGGTGTTTGCGTTCAAAACCAGGCGAAGGAGCAAGGTAAACAGAAGTAATGAAAAGAGAAAACATGAAACTGAGCAGCGAGACGGTGAAAAAGTAAAGTATTTGAGGTGAAAATCATGGAAGACAAACAGCAGCTACAGCTCGTAGAAAACCCGGACTGGATGTCGCGTCTGCCGGAGAAGCTGCTGGATGTGCCGCTGTGGAACCTGGCTCTACCCGGTAAAACAGAAACACTGGGGGCTTACACGTAATCCAAAAGTAATGGTATTCAGCAGCCAATTCTCCGTTTTTTCACCACTTACACGTGAGAGTTAGACCTTTTTCCCAATCCAGATCAAAATCCCACTATACGTAGACTTGTCAAATCTGGACTAGATTACCAAAGAGACTCCGGAGACTCATTATAACAATGACCCTTTTTTCAGTTTTCACAAATAGAATAAAAGTTTCAAAAATCTGAAACTGTGTTTTAATGACTCTCAGGAGTATGCTTGGTAATCTAGTCCAGATTTGACAAGTCTAAGTATAGTGGTTTTTGATCTGGACCAGGTCCAATGTGGTCTGGATGGAAAATTATCAGTGAAATCACCCTTTTTTCAGTTTTCATCAGCAACATAAAGGTTTCACAACTCTGAAAGTGAGTTTAAGCAGAGGTAAGGGTTTTGCTTAGAAGTCCAACACGTTTTCATAAGTGTAAATGGAGAATTCGCCGCTAAATATCATTATTAATGTTTCCCTTAACTTTTCCCTTAACCCCAATTGGAAGCTGTGAATCAGACGCTAACTGCAGTGTTGTTCATTTACATACGTTTTACCAAAAGTGAATGTCTGACTGCTCTTCATATCTCTCCAGGAAGCCACGACAGTATGTCTTTCTGTTTGGATGTCTCTTCTCCTGTGCTTAGATCAGAGCCCTGCCTCCTCAGACTGACAGACAGGCTGTTTCCCTGCTGGACTCGCCCCTGTGTTTACCGATGGGCTACCACACAGGTATTGTTACATGGGTCACAATTTAGGGGCCCAAAAAGATGTGTAGCCTATCTTTCAGAGGATTTGAAGGCCAGCTTGAACCTGTGCCTCTTTCACAAGTAAATTGGTGCATTCAGATGGCGCTCGTTAACTCATAAAGTCAAACATTTACAAGTTAATAGACTATACAGTATGCACAGTGTCAATTATGTCAATATGACAATGACTCATAAGCAGGCAAACTCTCTGTGTGTAATAAACAAATTTGAACAGATTCATCTAAACTTCTTTGATGTCAGTTTACAAGAGGATCATGTTCGAATCACAGTCTTGCTCCTTTTAGAGTCAGTTGCAAATTGTCCTTTTTTTTTGGTGTCTTCCTGGTATTTTAGTTTCCATGATGTTAGGTATACTTTTACATACAGCTACAATTTTTTTTTAATTTCTGTTATTGATTGAATATATCAAATTGTTTGGTTTATAAATGTCAGAAAATAGTGGAAAATGTCCATCACAATTTCCCAGAGCCCAACTTCAATACACTGTTTTTTGTTAGACCAACAGTGCAAAACCCAAAGATATTCAGTTTAATGTTGTGGAAGGCTATGAAACCCAGGAAATATTCACATCTGACAGTCTAAAAGCAGTACATTTTTGCTTAAAAAATTACCAGTACTCTATTATCACACTAGTTGATGATTAGTTTTTTTATCAATCAATGGCCTTAGAACCGGAGTTACTGCCACTTGCACTGAATTACAAGTTTTGTGAGAGAGCTGTCTGTGGCTGTACATGTTTTTATATTTCTGTGTTTATTCTCTGTCTCTTCTGTGTGTGTGTAGCAATCTGTCCTCAGTGATCAGTGTGATATTGGTATTCGGTTCTTGGACCTGCGGATTGCCAGGAAACCAGCAGAAGGTGTCAAATTGTTCTTTGCCCACGGCATCTACACACTGCTGACTGTCAAGGTACTCGCACTCATGCACAGCCCCTCCTCACATTACATGCAGTCTCAAGTTTGCTTGCACCACAAGTGTAAAAACAGAAATAACAAACTTAATTAATCAGTATAAAACATTGTGATGTGTGTGTGTGTGTGCAGGAGGCTCTGGAGGAACTGGCTACCTGGTTGGATGCTCATCCGAAAGAGATCGTAATCATTTCCTGCACACATTTTGATTCGCTGACTGATGGAGATCACACCCGCCTTGTGGATTACATCCTATCTCTGTTTGGAGAAAAACTCTGCTCCTCACAGGTAACAAGGCTGGAAGAGAGGGAGAGAGATGGAAAATTGTTTGAGATAATACTGTAATGATTTGGTGATACATTGATTAGCTGATCGACAGAAAATTAAAAATTTTGAGAATTGATTAATGCTCAAATGTTGATTTGCTGATTTTCACTGTTTTATTATCTTTGTAAATTAAATTTACACATTTTTAATTGGGTTTTGGGCTGTTGTTCAGACAAAACAAGACATCTGAAGACATTCCTTTGTGCTCTTGAAAACTGTGACGGGTATTTTCCCTCCGTTTTTCTCTCTATTGAAAAAAGTAAAATTTGAATGTAGGGAGTTCTGTTTGCATATGTGTTTGTGTCTTTACATGCAGGACAGTCCCACCCTGCGTTCCTGTTGGTCCAGAGGTCAGCAGGTCATTGTTTCCTATGACAACCAGCAGATGTTGCAGCAGCACCCTGAGCTGTGGACAGGAATACCTTACTGGTAAATAAATACACAGCAGAGATGATTTTAAGATAGTGTCTGTAATGGTTTTTAATAAATAAATTACATAAATTCTAAACTCAAATATAAAATAACACTGTCATCTTTGCGAGAGACTTCTCTTTAGAAATATTTGCTATGAATCAAATTTAAAAAACAACTGTTTCCAGGTATGCTGACAGCACAGACCCTAAGAAGGTGATTGCTTACCTAGAGGATCAGAAACATAGAGGGAGACCAGGTAAGTTTTATTTTAGTGGATTACTGACTTTGGTTTTATTTTCATTAATCTGAACCTCTGTCAACATGTTTTCTTTAATCTTTTTCTGACTTTTTCACTGTGTTGTTTTGTTTTCTAGCTGGTTTTTATGTCAGTGGTCTGAACCTGACAGAAGATGCTCCCTATGTCCTCTTCCATCCCTTCCAGAACCTGAGGAAGATGACGACAAAGGCTCTTTCACTGCTACTCCGCTGGGCAAGCGAGCAGCGACCTGGACCTGAGGTGGGCGGAGTCAACATCCTCTGCTGCGACTTTGTAGCCATCAGTCAATTCTGCTCGCTTGTGATCAGCCTAAATTACAAACTGCTGGGTGAAGCAGGCTCCATTTGAAAGTTGGCTCAACCCTCCTGTCCTGTCTGCAGGATGCAAGGAGCGTTTCCTTCAGATGCCACTGGCTATTGCCATAGTAACCGGACTGCGATCCTGAGTTAGACCTTTTCCATGTCTGTCACCTCAGTATGTCTTTTTTCTCTCAAAAAGCATCGGTGTTTGCACGTGTGTCCATTTAAGTATTAAATATGAATGGCATGCACTTGGAGAGTGCACACATTTGTTTATGTTTAATCATGTGACTGTGATACATTTTGTTGCTGGAAGTGCACATTTATACATTTCACTCTCATGGCACTATTGGCACATTTTACTGTGTATTGGTACCTGTACACTATGCACAGTATCATCACTGTATTATTTCTAATGTGTACATATTCAGTTTTTCCCAAATGCATTTTATATTGTTTTGTTTTAATGCATGTTAATGAGATTTTTTCATACATTATATGAATAAATACTATGAATAAATAATACTGAGCACATTTACTATTTTTGCAGCTCTCAATGTTTAATGATATCAGTAATTAAGTCGTATCAATACATGTTTGGCTTTAATTTAAAGTTTTATAGGATTGCCATTTTAATTTTAGAAATACTGTTTAAATGAGACAAAGTTTCTTCAGGACCAGAGTATGAAACTGAAAACATCCGACAGAACATATGGTAAAAGTATCAAGACAAAAAAATAAAACATTGCTGTGTCAGGTGCATGAAAACCTGAGTGGAATAAAAGAAAGAATACAGATATAGAAGCAAATTTAGAAGTTAGAAGTAGATGAAGTCCTAAATATAATGTATACTACATTAGTGAAATAGATTGAAGGTGGAAGCTGGAATAAAAGCAGTTTAAACATTTATGCAATAGTTCAGTGTTGCAGATTTTATCTGCTGAACTTGAACCAAAACTGTGCTTAGTCATCATTTTCACATCTCTTTTTGTAAAGAGATGTGAAAATGATGCTGTCATGTGGAAAATACAAGTGATACTCTGCTGACGTATGTGAAATGAAGCTTCACATTTTATACTGAGTGCAGAATTATATTTTTTTAATCTGACGAGCAAATCCCACAGTTGGTGGTTTGATATAAACATAAAACAAATTATGAACTATACATGTGACACATTATACTGCAAAGCATCCCTGCAGGCTACCGTGCCACCCATTTTCATACATATGAAACATTTGATAGTATTACTTTATATAATATACAAATATATACAAGCATAAATTATTATTACACTAAGATGCAGGTTTGATTAATGTAAATTGCTACTGTTGTGTGAAAACATCAATTTAAGTTATTGTCACGCTTTCAAATGAGTTGAATGATGACACTGCTCCTCCCTATGTTGAGACCTTTTTGTAGACCCTGAAAGCTCATGAGACCTTCTCAAAACCTGTGAGATAATGTCAAAAATGCATTGTCATCCAACTAAAACTAGGGTGTTTTTGAGGAAGTCTTCATTTTTAGCCGCACTGTTGGGATAGTAATGTCAGTCTTTCGATCTGTCCACCACTTTGGTCCTGACTGAAAGATCTCAACTACTGGATTGCCATGAAATTTTGCACACACACTCATTGCCCCCAATATGTTTTTATCTCAACATCTACTGGATGGATTGGCACAAAATTTGGTACAAACATTCATGGTTTTCAGATGTATCCCTCTAACTTTGATGATCCCCTGACTTTTCATCTACCCCCACCAACATGTCAAAATTTAAGTTTGTCCAATACTTTGGTTTATTATGAAATATCTGCAAAACTAATGACATTCCTATCAGCCTCAGCTTTCCTTTGTATTTAGTGCTTATTAGCAAATGTTATTTGTGAGCATGCTAAACTAAGATGGTGAATATGGTAAACATTATACCTGCTTAACATCAGCATGTTAGAATTGTCATTGTGAGCATGCTGATGTTAGAATATCCTAACACAAGGACACTGACGACTCAAGTGACAAAAACCCAAAACCAGGGTAGAGGGGTTCAGTGAAGGTGCAGTAGAAGGTGTACAGGTGGATCAGTGAGTCAGATGAGACTGTGTAGAAGGATAGGGAGCCAGCAGGCCAATCCAGATACACTCCAACTCTCTTAGAGGAAGTGGAGGGAGGGGTGAGAAGAGCTGTTCTTATGTTATTATGCCAAGCATAGTAACATTTATCAGAGAGCTCTAGACTCCATGACATCTCATTCCACCCAAGCCTGCTGCCATCTCGAGCTCCTCTCCTTCTGATTCCTCTGTAAGTCACTCCGATATCCACCCCTGCTTCCCACTCAACCTGCCAGTAACAACGACCACTCAGACCAGTTGTGCACAGCAGCTGATAGCACCAGTCAAATCTGTCACGGTGATCAGGATATGGCTGCTTCTCTATTGCCAGCATCACCTTTCTGTTGTTGTCAGATAGGAGGACGTTTTTGTGTGCTGTGTTTGGGTCCAATGTGAGTTTGCATGCATCTGATGGATAGAAAAAAAATGAGAAGAAATGTAGCAGCACGGTGGTGAAGTTTGTGACTGAATGGATGTCAGACAAATTGACGTTTTTAAAACAGAAATTAAAATTTCTTTTTACACACTTACACTTCCTCAGACCAGATTTCAGCCATTGCATGCCACCATGGTCGACACTGTTGGAAAAAATGAAGTCAGAAAAATATAGATACAGTAATAATAACCTTCATAACCATCTTTCCCTGTATCCATCTTTTAGTTATTGTTTCTCTATACCTGAGTGTGTCCAGTCTCCAGCGTGGATCTTCCAGTCCAGAAGAGAGTAGATTAATACTTGAGTCTCCTGGGTGATTGTAGCTCAGATCCAGCACTCTCAGATGGGAGGGGTTGGAGCTCAGAGCTGAGGCCAGAGAAGCACAGCCATCCTCTGTGATCAGACAGCCTGACAACCTACACAAACATGCACAACTGAGGTATTTTGTTGAAAAAAAGAGTCTAGCTGTGTCCCTAATTAAAATGATTTCCTTGAAATGTTTTCTCCTTAAGCCCCATGCTTTGAAATTAGTTATGGTTTCAAAAGAACTTGAGCACATGTGGAGCCATCTCACAGGCTCTCTAGGCTTGTGATTCTTCCTCAAAATGGGCATTTAGATTTGCAATAGTAGGAAAAGCACAGGTGAATAAAATTAACAATGCTTGCTGACCTGAAAGTCTCAAGTCTACAGTTTTGACTCCGAAGTCCGGCAGAAAGCAGCCTCACTCCTGAATCTTGCAGGTTATTGTTACTCAGTTCCAGCTCTCTCAGGCTAGAAGACTGGGAGCTGAGAACTGATGAGAACTCCTGACAGCATTTCTCTGTGAGTCTAGTTTGATTCAATCTGAAAAATGGAAACAATATTTAGATTTCTAGATGGTTTCATTTTTAGTGAACAGATAAGGGTTCTGATAAACTATATTTTAGCAAGGTAGTTTAAACCTGCAGTGCGGAACTTTTGTCTCCCCCTTCTGGCAGTGAGAGTAATTACACAAACACTGTCAACGTCATCACTGCGGACCCCTAACGCTTTTTATGTGAGCTGACCCACACACTAGCAAGGTGATGCAGTTGGGGTGCACTGAGGACAGACAGCCTCGGTTGACAGTCGCAAACCAATCATTGCTGACTGACGTTAAACACATCACTACTGGTGTGCCAGTGTGGGAAAGTTGGTAAATCTTGCAGTGATAGCCTTAATCAGCATTGTGTGAACTTGTTTGGCAAGGGCTTGAATGTACCTGACATTCACTTATATGTAAAAATTCTGAACTCAAGCTTCTGGTTTCTTGTAGGACCTCTTCTTCTGTATAACTAGGTATACTTTTAATGAACAACAGAATGCTGAGAGTAAATATAATACAAATATAATACATCACTCTCTTACTTGAGGCGTATCACTCTGTCTACCTAAACAATTTCTAACATCACTGGCAATATGAACATCCTTATGTAGTTCCTATTAACAAGATAGCATTTTAAACTACAAATACATATAATTACCATTAATTAAATGAACACCAGTAAAATAATGTTATCTACACAACAAATGTTACAAGGTAATGCTAAAATAACATCTGACCTGAGAGTTTCCAGTGTACAGTGTGCACTCTTCAGTTCAACAGAGAGCAGCTTCACTCCTGAGTCCTGCAGGTCATTGTTACTCAGATCCAGCTCTCTCAGACTAGAAGACTGGCGGTTGAGAGCTGATGCCAGAGCCTCACAGCTTCTTTCTGATAGCTTACAGCCACTTAACCTGAAGAATTTCAGTCTGTCAACTCACATATCGAATAAAAACATTTAATTGACAATAAATGTTACAAGTAAAGGCTAAATGTTTGATGTTGTGTTATGTAATATACTTGCTTATATAAATTGTTGAGTAGTAATCTAAACAGCATTCAAAGAAGTGGTATTAGTAATGGCATTAGTGACTTGTAATCTGTTATAGCAGGAATCAGTAAAGACAGCGCAAGGGAATGTGACGGCGAAACAGTTTCCAGTAGTTCATAGTTTGACTTACTCAAGCAAATAATGTAAATTTGTTTTCTTTTTTGTATAATGCCCTATGAGGCATATTGTAGACATTGGATTTTTGAAAATATTTTGACTTAGGGAAGATTAAGGCAATCGGAAATCACATTAACCACAGAGCTAGATATAAAGATACATGTGATGCAGAAATCCACAAGAGCTCACCTGATCATTTCCAGTGGGCAGTGTGGACTTCCCAGTCCACCAGACAGCAAGTTCACTCCTGAATCCTGCAGATCATTGTTACTGAGGTCCAGCTCCCTCAGACTGGAAGACTCAGATCTGAGAACTGATGAGATCTCCTGGCAGCATTTCTCTGTGAGGTTGGTTTGATTCAACCTGACAAAGGGACAGAAACATTTACTAATATACAGCATGGATACAAATTCAAGTTACTCCAAAATCTTATAACCTGATCTAACCTGAGTGTTTAGAGTGGACAGTGTAGACCTGCCAATCCAACAGAGAGCAGTTTCATTCCTGAATCCTGCAGGTCATTGTCACTCAAGTCCAACACTTTCAGAAGAGAGGACTTGCTGCTGAGAACGGATGACAACTCCTGACAGCATTTCTCAGTGAGCCTCATTTTATTTAACCTGATAAAAAGAAGGAAAAAAATGTTATATTTCAAGTGTTAAGCTTTCTACAGTACAATGGGTTCAAGTACACATTACAACTGTTTCTCTAAGTCTGTTCACTCTCAAAATAAAAGGATTGGAGCATATGTAATAAACAACAACTCAACAGCTTTTAATTTGATCAAGACGGGAAATGTTAACCACAAATGCTACAAAAATAAGAACAAACAGCCTGCAGTATTAGAGGGTGTCATAATGTGATCTAACCTCAGAGTTTCCAGTTTACAATGTTGACTCTCCAGTCCAACAGAGAACAGCTTTACTCCTGAATCCTGCAGATCATTGTTACTCAAGTCCAGCTCTCTCAGACCAGAGGACTGGGAGCTCAGCACTGAGGCCAGAGTGCCATGACTTCTCTCTGATAGATTACAGCCACTCAGCCTGAAGAAGAATTTCAATCAACTTGCATATTAAATAAAAAAACAAGTTCTTTAAGAATATGACTATACGCTAAAGTATCACACCTCTGATTCTTTAACACCTGTGAAACATAATATACCCTAACCTGAGTATTTCCAATGTACAGTTTGGACTTTCCAGTCCGGCAGAAAGAAGCTTCATTCCTGAGTCCTGCAGGTCATTGTAACTCATATCCAGCTCTTTCAAACTAGACAATTTGCTGCTGAGAACTGATGCTAACTCCTGACAGCATTTGTCTGTGAGATTGTTTTGGTTCAACCTAGGAAAACAAATAGAGAAATTTGTTGTTGTTTTTTTTTTTTTTTTTTTTAGATATTTCGCTTTCCTGTGTGTGTTATATTCAAGTACATTTAGGCAGAAAACATCTATAGTGTCAGGGGAATACATATTTAAAGCCTTGAGTGGAATTACAAAAGAAGACATTCATGAATTGTTAACTACCATATAATCTAACCTCATTGTTTCCAGGTGACACTGTGGATTCTCCAGTCCAGCACAGAGCCACTTCACTCCAGAGTCCTGCAGGTCGTTGTTAGTCAGATCCAGGTCTCTCAGACTAGAAGAGCTTAGAACTGATGCTAGACCTTCACAGCTTTTCTCTGACAGGTTACAGCCACTCAGCCTGAAGAAAAACATGCAACAAGAATGAATTTTTAAGATTTTCCTTATTTCTGACCTCATAAAAGACTAATATTAATCCCAAACATTACAATAAATAAATACTATAATGTATTATGATTTGCTGAAATGCAATTTCGTACCAGATAACATTTAAAGCAAACCTTTGTGACCTTTGATAAACATCAACCACTGTGGCCACAAGTGACACTAAAAAGATGATGGCAAATGCTGAAACATAGTGTAACAGTAGAGCAGGAGGGTCCTAAAGTTCGCAAACTGACACTTAAAAGTCAGTAACACAGCAGCATCTATATAAAGCTTGTTAATATTAACTAACATTAGCTACCAAAGGCTATTCATCATACCAGACCAAGTAATGCTGTAGTAGAAATACTCCTGAGTTTGAGGAAGTGTGTGTCTTATTGCTTATGAACCCTTTCATTTGTGAGAGAAAATATGTGTTATTTATTCTGATCCAAATGCTCTCCCCTCATCCCTCCCCCCATTGTTTGTGGAGATTCCACCAATCCTGGCCAACAGTATTGTTAAACATGAAAAAGAACAGAAAAAACCCAAAAATAGCGCATGCAACCACACTAAAGATGAAGATGCTAGCCTGAAGTTACTAAGGGTTGCAAGACATATGAAACAAGACAGCAGACTGTGTCATGTAATTATTAAAGTGTAACTACTGGTGTACTTATATCTATGGAGTTGATAATTAGTGTCTATTAAATTTATCCAGTTTTCTATGGACTTACAGAGACTTATTGGAGGCTTTGACAACTGGCAGCAGCCTCAGAAGACCCTCCTCGGAGGCTGAATATTTCTTCAGGTCAAACACATCCAGCTCTTTCTCTGATGACAGCAAGATGAAGACTAGAGCTGACCACTGAGCAGGAGATAGCTTGTCTGTGCTGAGACTTCCTGAACTCAGGTACTGTTGGATCTCTTCCATTAGAGATTGATCATTCAGCTCATTCAGACAGTGGAAGAGATTGATACTTCTCTCCGGGGAGAGATTCTTCCTGATCACGCTCTTGATGTACTGAACTGTTTCCTGCTTGCTCTGTGAACTACTTCCTCTCTGTGTTATTAGGCCCCGTAGAAGAGTCTGATTGGACTGCAGTGAAAGGCCCAGGAGGAAGCGGAGGAACAGATCCAGGTGACCATTTGGACTCTGTAAAGCCATGTTCACAGCACTTTGAAAGAGATGTGATAGTTTAGACTTGTCTGTTAATATTTTGGACCACCAGCGTTTCGACTGGGACAGGAGATCAACACTGGAGTCAGTGAAAGTCAGAAAGACATAAAGAGCAGCCAGAAACTCCTGAATACTCAGATGAACAAAGCAGAAGACCTTCTCCTGGTACAGCCCTTTCTCCTCTTTAAAGATCTGTGTGAACACTCCTGAGTACACTGAGGCTGCTGTGATATCAATGCCACACTCTGTCAGGTCTGATTCATAGAAGATCAGGTTGCCTTTTTGCAGTTGCTCAAAAGCCAGTTTTCCCAGAGACAGAATCATCTCCCTGCTGCCTGGATTCCAATGTGGATCTGTCTCAGCTCCAACGTGATACTTGACATTCCATAGTTTGGCTTGAACCACCAGAAAGTGGATGTACATCTCCGTCAGGGTCTTGGGCAGCTCTTTTCCCACTCTGCTTTTCAACACATCCTCCAGAACTGTAGCAGTGATCAAGCAGAAGACTGGGATGTGGCACATGATGTGGAGGCTCCGTGATGTCTTGATGTGGCAGATGATGGTGCTGGCCTGCTCCTCATCTCTGCATCTCTTCCTGAAGTACTCCTCCTTCTGAGGGTCAGTGAACCCTCTCACCTCAGTCACCATGTCGACACACTCAGGAGGGATCTGATTGGCTGCTGCAGGTCGTGTGGTTATCCAGAGGCGAGCAGAGGGAAGCAGTTTCCCACTGATGAGGTTTGTCAGCAGCACATCCACTGAGGCGGACTCTGTAACATCAGTCAGGTCCTCGTTGTTGGTGAAGTTCAGAGGAAGTCGACACTCATCCAGACCGTCAAAGATGAACACAACCTGGGATTTGTCAAACCTACAGATTCCTGCCTCTTTAGTCTCACCAAAGAAGTGATGAATGAGTTTCACCAAGCTGTACCTTTTCCCTTTCAGCAGATTCAGCTCTCGGAAGGTGAATGGAAATGTGAACTGTATGTCCTGGTTGGCTTTGTCTTCAGCCCAGTCCAGAGTGAACTTCTGTGTTAAGACTGTTTTCCCAATGCCAGCCACTCCCTTTGTCATCACTGTTCTGATTGGTTCATCTCTTCCCAGCAAGGGTTGGAAGATGTGTTTGCATACAATTGTTGTTTCTGGTCTGGCTGGTTTCCTGGCCACTGTTTCAATCTGTCTGACCTCATGTTTATCACTGACCTCTGAAATCCCTCCCTCTGTGATGTAGAGCTCTGTGTAGATCTCATTTAGAAGTGTTGGGTTCCCTGTTTTAGCAGTCCCCTCTAACAAACACTGGAACTTCTGCTTCAAACTAGATTTGAGTTTCCGCTGGCACATGGCAGGAGATTCTGCATGAACAAAACACAAATGAGTTAATGCTGCAATAAATAGGATCATCATGTTAAAACTGTAAAAATATTCTTACTCCTCTGCAGATAGTCAGCCAGCTCCTCCTGCTTTATTCTTCTCAGGAAGTGAAGTGTGATTTTTAGAAATGCCTCTCTGCTGCTCCTCATTTCCTCTTTCTCCTCACCGTCCATCATCTCTTCTTCCGAGCACTCTGAACTCAGAACCTTCTGCATCCTCTTTAGCTCCTTCCTCACAAAAGTGACAATGCTCTCCTCAAGCAGCTGAAAAACAATCAACAGCAATTCCATCCATCACGTAGTGGAAGCCTGTTTGTCTAATCAATGTGCCATGGAGAACATTAGGACAATATTTTATGGACTGGTTGTTGGAACTACTTTGCTCTCTCTCTCTCACTCACTGTGTGTGTGTGTGTGTGTGTGTGTGTACATTTACACACCATAAATACAGAGTCTGTTTGATGTTCCAGGGCAGATTGACCACTATGAACCTCTGATGTCTGCTGTTGTAGTCTGTGGAGGAAAACACACCTCAGCATTTTGAATATCCATTTTCATACTGGCTGACTTTTTGTATTACCGGATTTAACAAAAAATCTCCTTATCCCTTTAGAAAAGGGCTTTTATTTGGGACCCTTTGTCACAGTTTGTCAACGGGTTGTGATCGACTCATCCAAAGACTTATTTTTCCTTCTCAAATTATATTTCTTGAATAATTTACAGATACACAATGAGGTAAAATTATACAAAAACTCTTTAAATTTTTCTAAAAATGTTTTTTTCCTGCTTTTCTATAATGTTAATTATCCTGTCATCCCTATGATTTATCTTGGAGGGTTACTGACCTTCAGGTTGGAAACCACTCTGATAGGGTGAAAAAGCCATGAAAAACAGACTATGACTGTTGGGTCAGTTCTCAGGTAGGAGTGTGCACAGATGAATGAAAACTGAGGCTGCTCTAGAAAAGAGGCTCAGTTCAGTATCATCTCCTATTTCCAGCACTTTTCATTCAACCTTTATAATGCTACAGTTACAAAATTTGCATACAATCACCTTGGATTATCTCGTGAACTTTGTTGGTATCAAGGGAACTGGCTTGGTTGTGTTTATATACATATGACAGAACACAACCTTCAGCAGACAAAAATTCAATATTATTAAAGTTTAAAATGTGGAGTCCCACAGGGGTCGATACTTGAGCCACTTCTGTTTTGGATTGAACATGCGACCGCACATTCTGCCACTAAACTGGTCCTATACAAGATCCTATCCCTGGACAGACATCTTATCTCCTACTTGTGGATATTTGGATGATCATTTATCTATTAAATAGATGTGGGGCATAAAAGAAGGAGGCATATTTACAGTTATCACTGAATATTACAGTCAACTAGGGCTGAACAACTTTGAAAAAATATCTAATTGCAATTGTTTTGACTGATATTGCAATTGATATATGATTTATTAGAGAGAATGATAATTTTTACATAATTATTCTCATTTTAATTGAAAAACATATTAAAATGATCATGGTGTGATTTTTGAAGGGATCTGAACCAAACAAAGATATTTTCTTAAGTCTGTAGAATATGATGTGTAGGTCAGGACATCTCTGCAGAATGACAATATTTCATCAAAAATGGTATTTTGACATACATTTTGCCTTCAACAAATATTGGGCCTCCCGTGATTTGAAAATTGTAGGTCAGTAGGTCATATTGCGATTTCGATAAAATTTTGATTTCGATGTTTAGCCCTACAGACAACTATGTAGCTTGCTCAGCCCAGCACAGCTCAACCTTGTTTTTTCAGATTTAGATTTTTCTGGCTCTTGGAACAAAATGGAATATCATAAACACTGAAAACATTTTATAACAATAATAACAGTATAGCTGATTAGTCATATTATCCATTAGTTGATTGAAAATTAATCTGTTTTGATATTCAATTTATCATTTGTTATTATTCAAGCAAATATGCCTCAAAATTTGAAGATTCACAGTTTTTCTTTGTTTTCTGTTAGGTAACTGAATATCTTAGGTGTTTGGACTATTTTCGGACAGTGAAGCTTAAAAGCAGGATGTCAACTTTAGATCTGGGAAATTACAATGGGTGTTTTTAACTATTTTTTGATAATTGAGAAAACATTGGGGGATTAATTGATAATGAAAACAATCATAAATTGCAGTCCTATATGACATTGACATTTCTCAAGACAAATTTTCAACAAAAATTTCTTCACAGTCAGAGTCGAGAGGATAAATGGCATAGATCAACATAAGAAGGCAAGGAGCTTAAGAAGAATTAAAAGACAAACTGGACAGACAGACTGAATCAACAGACAATGCCTTACTCTGGTTTAGATGAATATTGTCCTTTAAAACCAAGAGGTGGCTCGATTGACTGGTTGCTCTTCATGGATACACAGCTGGATACAGGAGACTCTGGTCTCTCCTCCTGGGTCCTGACAGAGACAAACAATTCACAAAAGATAGTTTCATTCTAGAAATTGCTTTATTGACGCTTACATAGTACATAGTAAAATGTTGACTTACTCTGTTGCAGAAGAATGATGTCCTTTCAAACCAAGAGGTGGCTCGATTGACTGGTTGCTCTTCATGGAAACACAGCTGGATACAGGGGAGACTGGTTTTTGCAGCTGCTCTGGACTTAAAACACAACAAAAACAGCTTACAAAAACAGCTTTTACTTTTTTATATTAAAGACTTATAGAACAATGGACCAACTCTTCTTAGGTGATAAGATGATAAACTTGTTAACTTACTCTGTTTCAGAATGATGTCCTTTTAAACCAAGCGGTGGCTCTATTGACTGGTTGCTCTTCATGGACACACAGCTGGGTACAGGGGAGGGTGGTCTCTCCTCCTGCTGCTGTTGTTCTGGGCTTCAACACAACACAGAGTTTTCACTTTTAATAACAATGTAGGCAAAATCAGGTACTGTGTAGGCTCTGACAGTCATAGGGCTTTAGAAATCATCATCTTACCTCTGAACTTTGGTTTTGTAGTCATGTTCTCCAAATGAAGTGACTTCAGAGTGAGGGATACCATCATCTTGCCCCTCAGGCAGATCCATAGTAGGGCTTACACCTTTACACAAAACAAACCCAACATGCTATGTCAGTCAGGCTGAAAATGAAATTGAAGATGCTTTTGAGCCTGCTGTGTGGCAGAAGAAGGAAATGGCAAAAATACAGATGCTTGATTGTTTTGGTAATGCTCCTTTTCCACCACCAAGATAACAAATGTTCCATACCATGATAAATATTTTGCCAGCGTGTTTTGTCATAGTGCACTGTACAGTCAGAATCAACAATGCCAGCTTATCTTCCAGCTTGGAAGAAGCTTACCTGTTAAATCAACATCCATGTCAAGTCACACAGATTTTCTACTTTCATCTGTAGAGGAGACATTGAGAAAGAAGATTCTGTTTATTCTCCAATGTCAGTCCAATGTCAGACTTCTGAACTTTCTCTGTCAAACTCTAGAAAACATTAGTGTAACGTTAAAGCTGCAGCCGGAAATCAAGTCCAGAACCTACAGAAGTAAGTTGGATTGTAAATCAGAAAAATCTGGCTAGCCACCAACCAAACTTTTTCCAACATTTTTAAAAAGTATAGTAAAAAGTAGTAAAAGTAAAGTAAAGGTTAAAGTATTTTTTAAAACCACAAATTTTCACATTTATTCTAATTATATTTTATATAAATGTTATCTCCCTACTTATTGGTCAGGACTGAGTGGTATGAATGACCTGTGGTATTATTGCATCAATCACAGTAGTTCTACTTTAAATCCACTAGATGGTGCACATTAACAACATCATCTATTCCATGGTCAAGTACACAGCAGCTCAACTCTGTATCCCTTCACACAAAACAGTAATCAGAGTTTATGTCTGCCATCTGTGTGATTTCACACAAAATAAGCTACAAGACAAAATGTTTCTGAATGATACTGGTTCACTTTATATTGTGACATTTATTCAATCTTCTTTCAGTCTCTTTTGTTGTTGTTAGGAAGGTTTATGAAGGACTGAATTGACCCAGAGGTGTCTCAGTGGTAGGCTTGTTATTTTCCATTTCCTTAAAGAGCCACTGACAGCGTGGGTGAACTAAATCAATTTCATAATTGGTTTAATATACTGTATACTATACAGTAGAACCTACATATTTAGATATATTGTGTATTTTGTTCACTTTTCTGCTACTTCACTTTTCTACTTACTCCACTCTGTTTCAGAGAAATTATCATATATTATTTTTATTCCACTAATTTTGTTTGACAGCTTAAGATTTTATTTCCAAACCAAACTAATCACCTTATAAAATAGTTGTGCATCATTATACATTACTACTAGTATTAACAAACATTTAAGTGCTGCTTAAACAATAATGCATCAGCAATAGTAATTAATTAATATAATATATAATAATACAGTTACTTAACTAAGATTTGTAAGACTTTAATTCATAGTGGAGTACTTTTAGATTGTGGTATTGCAACTTTTACTCAAGTAGAGAGTCTGAATACTTCCATCACTTCCTAAAAGCTGCAAGGCTGTCCTGTGTTGACGAGACAAGGGACCGTTACTGTACCCTATTAAACAATTTAACACTGTCTTATGTGTTGAAAAAAGTCACAAGAGTGCTCAATAGAAGCTGATTTTAAGAATGCTGCACCTTTAACGTTAACAGTCTCAAACAATAAAACCCGATTTTTAAAAAGGTCACAATACCTTTTTCGTGGTGAAAATTAGCTGCGTCACACCGAAGTGAAACTAACCTCCAACTTGAACCAACCAGGAGAAGAAAAATAGAGAGAAGCGTGAAATACTGATCTGGACAATGAGTCCATAAAACCTGTCACACAAAACAATCAGGTTATTACTGAAACTATTAAGTTCCAGCGCCTCACCCAGGTGTTACAGTTTTGATATTAGTATTACATATGAGTTAGCCCCGTCCTGAGTTTTGCCTGCAGGAGAGTGCCCTACAGCTGTGTCCTGCCATAACCCTGATGCAGAAACATCATACGACCCTTATGAGAAATTACAGCCTTTACATAGAAAGATTAGAGCCACTTTTGGGAGATTATTGACAATGACTGTGTATGAAGTTGGATTTGTGCGCCGTGTGATGCCTGTAGGCGAAACTCAGGGCAAAAAATTCTACAAGCTGCTTTCACGAGATGGGAGGAGCTGCAGGTGAAACAACACACCAACACTGTTCTGATAAGAACACTATTCAATGAAAAATGAATGAAGCCTGTTACAGAAACTAGCATGCCTCTGCTACTTTCTAGATTATTGACTCAGATCATTATACAAATTATTTCTGCATTCACTAACATAAGTGATATTTATACTATAACTTTAACAATAACTGATACCATGAAAACTCATCTTAGGTCTTTTATAAATACTGGTTTTAATGTAAAAAGGTGCAGGAAATGGGAAAAAGAGGAAATTAAGAGCACCCACTTCCTTCTTAACCTCTACCCATTTTTGTCTTGTTTAAAGGGGGGGTTTGATACCATTTGTTACACAGACTTGGTGCAAAATTTAACCATTTTTGACCACTTGGGAATTGATAAAATGGTCACAAATTCCTCCAAATTACCACATAGGGACATCAAGACCTTCAGGAACACCACAGAAAAAATCATGCTGTGATTTGGCATCAAAAACTTTTGACATTTGGAAATTTCTGTAAGAATTGCATTTTTGGCGATTGGATGGCAAGCACTTCTGTTCTGGAAATTGCTTAGAAACCCCCTTGATGATGTCAATATACATAGGAAAGCCACACATCCTCTGAATGCCCTTGGTCTCTAGTTTGTGGCTGTAAAGTTTCATGAGGCTGTGATTATCCTAGAGGTCACAATAGGTCATTTTATACAGTGAGGCCAAGTCTCACTACAATGAAATGGCTACTATGGGGACCAGCATCATCACACATGGATACAATTGGGCTCATTGAATCCACAAGAGTCTCAGTTTTCCAGTCATACAAAATCTATGCAATTCCAAGACTGTTTAGGGACCCTAGTATGCAAAAAATGCACTCCCTTGTGAGTGCCCATAGAATCCATTTTCGTTCAGATATCTTGAGGTGAGAGATCAAGTGACCCCTTTGAAAATGGCCATGCCAGTTTTTCCCTCACCAAAATTTAGCCTATATTTGGAGTGCTAGTAATGTCAGCCGTGGATGCTGGCGTCCTTGAGGAGTTTAAGAGAGTGTTATTGTTTGACATAAGAAAAGATCATTTCTGCTTTGAGGTTTGAATGTTCTGCATTTTTATTGCTAACAATAACTAAAATAACAAGCCTTGTTTAGCAATTCTGAGTAACTTCCACTGTCATTCTTATATTTCCACCTCTTTTTTGCTGCCTCTCTCTTCCTGTTATTTGCAATCATTTATTGCCCCAACAGTTTGTACAAGAGGATGATTCTGAATGTTTTTGGTGACCCTTGACCTTTCCTCTAGCACCATGACAAGTGAAAATTTCCCCTGGATAGCACACAGAATGAACAAATATTGTGATTTAAGTTGATTCAAGCAGTTTAAGTGGGATATGAGTCACAGAATTACTCACTGTCCTGCAGCCCTTCTTGAATAAAATACACCACATGAAAGAGAAGTGCCTTGTGAAAATAAGCTGTACTTCCGACAGAATCCCATAACTGATCTATTTTAATGTTTTCTTGGTCATGTTGATGGTTCAGTGATTTAACTTCAAATTGGTCATCTTAACTTTCCTCATATTCCTGTGCATCAAAGCAGTCACGTTAATGATTTTTTACATAAAATTTAATTACAAGAAAACATCTGGGTTAAACTGAAACTTAATAAAATTATTAAGTTTTATTATTAAGTGTACTCATATATACTTATATTTTGTTTTTTTTAATGTTTTAATTCTATTTGTATATGAATGTTTTTTAACTTCAAAAGAGAATTGGATTTTCAGTTTATAACCAAATCTGCAGGATTCCAGAAATATTGATGTCATGAGTCTAAAGTCCCTTGGTACAACCCCACAAACATTAGAGAGGGACTCACCACAAAAATCCTAACATAAAAAACCTCAAAATTATATAATTTATCAATCATTCACTTAACTTTTGAATTGTTTAATTGTTTTCTATGTTGTTTCAAAGCCTTCTCTACACTGCCAGGTATCTCATTCTGATGGATAATACTTAATCCCTCTTAATCTACATACTGATTTTCTTAATTTAGCATTTTTACGTGTCTTAATTCAGCAGATGCTTTAGTCCAAAGTAATGTACAAATGAGATACTGTCTAAACCACAATATCAAGGAGAAGCCATCATGAAGTGCTGCAAGATTTTACCTGCATGTTTCGATTTTTGCCTAAAAATAGTCCAATTTTAAGATCTTTTTTTCTAAATAATATCAGGATCAACCATAAAAAATAAATTAAACATGGCTAATATGTGCTCAATCATACATTTAAACTCCTTGATCCATTAAATGGAAGAATAAGATATTCTTTGTAAAGAATTTCAGTAGTTTTCCTTAGCAAATTTATTACATGTAAGAGGTTGTTTAACTGTGCTTTTAAACCGCTACAACTGAGTGAACACATGAATGAATCTGCATCAGAGGTTTTGAAGCAGGTATGATATTACCTCAACTTGACCTTGTTTATATATATAAATATATATATATATATATATTATATATATAAATATAATACAGTATGTCAGTAACAGACATGCAGACAGATAGAGGTCACTTAATGAAACAGTCAAGCAGGTAAAAACAGGTAAGGCAACATACAGTATATCCATAAAGAAAACTGCTCTCTATACAATGAACAAATGTGTGGGCAGGTGGTTGATGAAAGGAACAGTTACAGAACATGATCCACAGAGAAAAAACACAGAACATACAAGAGACTGCAGAGAAGAGGAGGGGGGCTGTTTCAGAGCCCTTTACATTCTCTATGGAGACGCTGTGTATTCCTGGAACCCAGCTCTTGTTTTTTGGAGTCTGAGACATAAACAGCAGCCAAGCAGCAGCTGTCTGACACAGCGGCACGGCTTCATGAGTCAGCCCTCCTTATCTGGAGGAAGCACAAGGGAAATGTTGCAACATCAGAGCTGAATGTCAGCTACAGAGTATGTACAGTAACTGGGTTCAGGTTGTAAAATGGTACAAGAAAGACAGGAAAAAAAATTACTTTTAATGTAAATATCACTAAAAGAAAAGCCAGAATTTCTCTATGCCATACAATAAAGCTCAAAAATGCCAAATGAAATGGACACAGTTGTCCTTTTTACATGACAAATGTTCAAATGTAAAGAGTCTGTGTGTCTTAAACATCAGTGTTCATTAATAATTAGACAGCTTTATCTCCTTTGCTCTACTACGCAGTAATAGTTTATTGAGTGAGTGGGTTTAAAGGGAGTACCTGTGTATTGTGTTTGTGTGCACACAGGTGTTCACATGATGGTAAACTGTGTCTATCATGATCTTAGATATCTCTAAACCTTTGACAATTTCCTCTGAAGCCAGAATTTCTCTATGCCATACAATAAAGCTCAAAAATGCCAAATGAAATGGACACAGTTGTCCTTTTTACATGACAAATGTTCAAATTTAAAGACTCTGTGTGTCTTAAACATCAATCAGTCTTCATTATCTCTATGCTGTAATAATTAGACAGCTTTGTCTCATTTGCTCTAAACCAAGGTGATAATTTTCCCATGGCAGTTGTAGTTAATTGAAGGAGTGGGGTTAAAGGGCATTTCTGTGTGTTGTGTTTGTGTGCACACAGGTGTTCACATGACTGTAAACCATGTCTATCATGAAACCCCTGGCCATTTCCTCTGCTGTAACCTTCAGGCCTAAGAAAGAGTCCATTAGGTCTTAACTATCACATTATATAAGTAGTGTCCATTCAGGAAAATGAAAGAGCATTTTAAGTGTCTTATCACACATTTTCATTCAAGTGATGCCTCTTATGAAGCTGACATCAATTACAAGTCAACCACAACACCGTAAGTTAGTCTTTTGGGCTGTGACACCTTAAAATTAAGCAATTTCTACTGTCAACTTTAATTGCCGTGAGTGTTCAAGCAATGAAAAATATTTCCTTCTCAGGCTGTTTCTTTTCAAGGATTTTAGAAGTAAAATTAACCAGTTTTTCATGAGAAAAAGAAAAAAAAGTAGTGAAAAGTCAGAAGAAATATTTTTTCCTTGTTATTTCTTTAATCATGTTACAGGCCACTTATTGGATCCTGAGGTTGGGATTCACTGCCTTAAGATAATGATTCACACAAACAACTGCTTTTACCAATGATTTTCAGTTTTTATTTTTGGGCTTTAAAAGGCCGGTTCAACCAAATTTGGAAAAAAATTTAATAAAATGTGCTCCCTCTGCTGGTATGTAGCCATGCAGATAGTTTTGACTTAATTTACTAAGGTTTTAATTCTGTCAGGAGTTTAAAAAGCACATTTCTCCAATAGTCTGGATAATCCAAAACACACACCATCAACACTTTTCATAGGGACTTCAATTGAAAGTAGTCTCAATGTAAATTGTTCACAGTAAGGTCTACAGATGATCTCATTTGGGTGAACTGACCCTTTTAAATTGTACTTTGAGCCATTACTTTGAGCAACTGCTGTGATAAAAGTGATAAAAGAAAGTAAAAATTAAAAAAACACCACAGTACTTAAGTCATTGTTGCCATCATCATTAGAGAACCAATGATATAAACACCTTTTTTGTTGTAAAATACTATCAAAAATACATGCATATGCATCACCTTCCTTTTTTCTCAGTGTGCATATGTATATATCAGTTGGTGTTTGAATCTTGAAACAGAACTACATATAAGACAGTTTAAGATGAGCATCACACCATCAGTTGAAAACGTAACTCACAATTTCCACACGGGTTTATTCGATGAGATGCAGCATTTCATACAGAATGTTGCTCACATAACAAAAGAGACAGATTACAATCTGTAAAAGTTAATACAAAACGTATTGCATGTGGTATGGCTCTGTTAGTACATAACAAATGTCATTCTATCCTCCATATTAAACAGAAACTGTCAAATGACACTTAAAATTCACAATTGTGTTTGTGTCCGCTCCACTGGAGATGCCAGTAAGCTAGCTGCAGTGCATTTACTGTTCTCAATACAAATGTCCTGTAATTAAAAAAAAAGCATTGCTCTTCAACAGTGCATAGACAAACATGTATGGCTGAATCCTTTTCAGATATCTGTACATACATTTCATTTGTGTGCTTACTATGTGCACAGATCTCTGATTTCTATCAATAGGACACTGGTCCCCATCCCTTTTCAGGATTTCAGTATGCATAAGACATCACTGTGTAGGGTTTGCACATTTGCTGGATTACAAATTGTATTAATCTTTGTGAAACATCACACATCATGGTTGAAAAGGAAAAAGCACGGTTTACAAAAAATAAATATCCCTTTGTTATTGCTAAAAATATGATTTGAAAATATCTTCCCATGTAAGACAAAATGAAAAGGCTATTACTCAAGTGCTATGGGTTACAGATAAAATCAGTATAAAGGAAAGAAGTTAAAAGAAAACATATTTCATATACAATAATTAAATTTTTATCTTGCCCTCGGACACTGAAATAAGTTCATAATTGCACCTTTTTAAGAAATGAACAGCTTGATAATCATCTAAGTATGTCACCTAATATCTATTTTCCTTGCAAGTGCTGACAAATACTGTATATGAAAAGCAAAGGTGTCATTTAAGACATACAGAAAACCTGGTTTAACTCATAATTAACACTGTGTTTAGGCAGTGGAGTTGTAGATTTGGTATTTAAATGTTTTAATGTCACTGTTTTTTGGTACAATGCAAGCAGGAAGACAAGCAAAAATGACAAATCTGATTTTTTCCAAAAGTCCCGTTTTTTTGAGTTTTTTCTTTCCATTAGTTCTTTGTTTTGTTCCTCTACAGCCGATCACAGTGTTATATCCCCCCTCTGAGATAAATAAAGTTGCTCTAGTCCTGTTGTTTACTTGAATTGAGGTTTTGTTGTGTGACAAATCTTGCCAACATTTTTAAAGGGTCAATTCAACCAATTTACAAATATGTATCTCTAATGGTGTGTAGCCATGCAGATAGCTTTGGCTTTATCTGTCCAAATAGTGAGATATTTGAAATATTACCACAGTACAATGAAGGTGGATGGATTTTTTTATGCTGCTCAAATTATTGAAAAATGGCTTTTATTGACAGTAATTTTCTGAGGATTGAAGACAAGTAGCTGTTGATTGTTGGTGTCAGTGCCGTGAGCACCACAGATGAACTTCTATTCACCTCCGTTATTTTGAGGTGGAGGCAGAATTCTCAAAATCTGGGCAAATAAAACCAAAACTATCTACATAGCAAGTTACCACTAGAGGGGAGTGAAAACTGGAGCTGCAATGATTAGTTGATAATTGATTAGTTGCCAACTATTAAATTAATGAGCAACTATTTTGATAATCATTTCATCATTTTAAGTCATATCTGAGAAGCAAATTTCCAAATTCTCTGATTCTTCAAATGTGAATATTTTCTGGTTTCTTTTGTCTTCTATGACTTTAAACTGAACATCTTTGGGTTTTGGACTGTTGGACGAGACAAAACCAGACATCTGAGGTTGCATCTTTGGCTTTGGGAAACAATAATTGACATGTTTCAACATTTCCTGATATTTTGCCAACCAAACAACTAATCAATTAATCTAGAACATAATCGACAGATTAATCGAAAATGAAAATAATTGTTAGTTGCAGCTTTAGTGAAAACATATGTTTTTAATGTAATTTGGGTGAACTGACCCTTTAAACTGGGTTGCTAGCTAGCAGCAAACAAGCTAATTTCAATATTTATATTAACATTATAGTGACTGCTAGCTGATAAGTCACAAACAGCAAAGAAAGGACAACAAAGCTGTATCTTTGGAGTCATAAACAGTTTTTAAGGCTACTTCTGCCTCAGAGTTGTGGATCTCCAATATGGCTGCCAGAGGGTTTGTAACTGTATGTCACCTGAGCTTGAGAGACTAACGCTCAACATGTAGGATAATCCTGTATAGCACCATATATGAGGGGCTAACAAACATAAACTAATTATTATTTAGAAAAACATTTATTTACAAGGCACCACATGCGGTGCATAGATACATAAAAAGTGAGTGTGTGTGTGTGTACTTAGCAACAATGAGGATATAAGCATGAGCTTTAAGATTTCCCTTTGTCCAGTGTCGTGTGCATGTGTGTGTCTATCTCTTGGCATGGTTGACATAGCTGTTCTCGATGCACAGCAAGACGTAGGAGCTGGAGCAGCTGCTGGAGCTCTGCTGGAGCAGACTGCCACTCTGCAGCGATGATGCCATGCCGGTCAGTGCCTGGTCACCCACACGCCACGTCTCGCAGAAACTGTCAACATGCCGCTGCCCAGCGGCGGTTGACCCATGCCACATCATCTTCTCTGGCCTGGGTTAAAACAGAAACAATGACGTTTTTAATGTTTGCTATTGTATTTTATTTTCCTCTACTCATCACTTTATTTTCAGAATATTAAGAAAAAAGGTAATTAGGGGCCTTTTGGGCTCACCATGTGTTGTCATTGAGAATGTTTTTGCCATCGAAGGAGTAGAGCGGCACGTCCTTCATTTTGCCGCCATTGAAGATGGCGTCCCAGCTGTCAAACAGAACCTCATCCTGACAAATAAGAGACAACACAATTAGGACAAAATATCTAGTGCATAATTATCAGTACTAATTAAGCAAGTCACTGATTCTATCTTCATTCTATCCCTTAAGTTGCAAGTTAAATTGATTTCTTGTAAGGCTCAAGGCTCCAGCTTCCTCTTCTTAAACCTGCATCAACTGATTTTTTGGGCCACTCGGGGGCAGCAGAAAAAAGTTGTGAACACAACATTGACATACCATCACCTTTTAAGTTAATATGTTGAACTCGTTAGCAAACAGTTGCTTTCCATATTCAGCAGTTATGAGCAACATTATAATTCATTTGGAGTCGTGTTTCTGCCCACCTGGAGGATGCAAGTCCAATATTCACTCTCTTTTAGCTCTGTTTTTGCTCTCAACCAACTCCTGAGGGAAATATCGAAGAGAAAGGGTCGTGCAATATGGTACAAATTATAAGAAAAAAAGTGTTAAGTTGGTTTAGTTGGTAAATGCCCACTTAGATGTTAATTTGCAAAAGTTCTTAATAAATTAGCCTCTCAATATATTGGCATATTAGGACATTTCTTATAGTGTTTTTAAGAAAGAATCTAATATGCTAATATGTAGTTTGACAAAACAAAACTATTTTTTTTTTCAAATTTACAACTGTATTGACAAGTTGAAAAACTGACAAGCATGAACCCAAAGATAATGACTTTGTACTTACCTAGTAAACCAACTTTTTCACTTTTTCCTTTTTTTTTATAATTTGTGCCAAACTGCACCTCCCTTTCTGTAAAATGTCCTAAAAAATACTTTTTAATGCATGCAAATACAAAATTTTCAGGAAATTAGTATAAAATCAGAGGACCTGTAAAATGAAACATTACCGAAATATCTGGCTCTTTAGCTGCTAAATACTCCACTAAGTTCACCAGCTAGTCTACAGCTCACTGGCTCTGTTAGCCGTTTGGTGCTAAGCAGGTGGTGTACAGTGGTTTTTTAGAGCTTTTTCTCTGAAAGCGATGCAATGAGAGCGCTGAGAGTGAACCAGAACAGTAAAGTTGCAGCCGGACAGCTAAACAATGAGCTGAAACTCACTATAAAGCTCCGTAAAACCAAGGGAAGCTGCAGAGTTACTGATAATTCTCTGTAGGATCTTCACTACGATCAACAACTCATCAACAACACATCACATACCGACATTTGATACATTATTATTAAAAAAATAGCTGGTTTAAAGTATAAGTCTGGTGATATTCTTTACTCAAGCCTCTGTTAACTACCTTCAGGTTGACTATTGGCAAATGGTCTCTGTCAGCCTTGCGGACGATGCTGTGGAGATCCTGGAGCTTGGCAGACAGGAAGGCGCGGAATGTTCCTTTCATCCCGATGGCTTGAGCCTGAGAGAAGCACAGGAAATCTGCGCCCCGGATGCCCCGCATGGCACCGGTCTGAGGGCTGTTCACGGCAATCAGGTGGAGCTGCAACAAGCCCAGCAACAATGTTTACATCTACAATAAGGCCTTGTGCAGCTTTAGATGTGACTATGATGATTTAAAAGTGGCTTCTCTTACCCCTGCACCTGAGGTATGATGATGGACTGGAGTCTGGGGCACAGGGGGAGATGGTCTTCGCTGAGTGGTGACTGCATAGCGACTGTCTGGGTATGGTGGGCGTTCCTGCGCTGAATCAACAGGATGCCTACCGTCTGGTTGGTACAAGCGGTCTTTGTAACTTGGAAACCTGGGATCTGACGGTGCTGGGTACCGCGGATCCGGCTGATGTCGAGCATCAGGATGATATCTGGGATTAGGCTGGGTTGGGTGTCGGGGATCAGAGTGTGTTGGGTATCTGGGATCAGGGTGGGTTGGGTATCTGGGATCAGAATGGGTTGGGTATCTGGGATCAGGGTGGGTTGGGTATCTGGGATCAGGGTGGGTTGGGTATCTGGGATCAGGGTTTGATGGGTATCGAGGGTCTGGGTGGGTTGGATGATGGGGGTTGACCGGACTCTCAGGTGGCCTTTGGGAGTCATGTGTGGAGGTGTTGGAGTTGGAGTGTTGGTCAGGGGAGTATGGAACGGCTTGGGGAGGCTCTGCTGCTGCAACCTCATTACCCTGCAAATAATGTGCATGATATGTATTAAAACAGGGCACAGTGGATGTTTTGGAAAAGAAAAAAGGTGAAAACTACTTCAAATTCCTGAAAAATAACACTCACATCTGCATTGGGCAAAGGGATGTAGCCCCCGAGCTGAAAATTGACAGGAAATAAGTGTTTGAATAGACATTGGAAAAAAATATTTTTGAGTATCTGTGCCCAGGTGCAAGATAAATATTTCACCTGGACTTGACGAACTCCATCTCGGACTCGTAAGTAGAGATCTGTTCGGTCTATAATATACACCAGAGAACCTTCAGGTTGTCTTCTAGCGGTGGATGTCATGGCGTCATAGGACCTCATCACTGTCACCTACAAACACACAAAACACTGATCAATGATCTTGTAACTTCAAAGTATATTTTTTGTAAGTAAATCTGAATTAGCGATCCTGACATATTTCTATTTAAGTCATGATCCAAAGACTGTGAGTGATGTGTGACAAGTCTGGACCCATATTTCAAACCGCTAAAACTCCCCAACTTTACTCTTATTTCTACACACAAATTTAAGAACAAGATGAGTCTATTTTTTTTTTACTTTAGATTATGTAATACAGAGACAGAGAAAAGTATGCACCTTCTGAGACATGCTAGACTGTACAAAATATCATGGGTAATGGTGAATAATACGTAATCTGAAATATGTATGATTCAGAATAGGGTAGTTTTAGATTATTATTTGCAGCTGTTGCTAAAATATTAGCTCCACGTATGTGAATTTCTACACACAAATCAATTTAAAGAATGAAAAAGGGTGATTGGTGACTCTTCCGGCTCTGTTCATACATGTAATTAATTATGCAATCAAAGAGTGAGTCACTTGTTTAATGAGTCTTATTCTTCACACAAACACACTTTTTACTCCTAAACTGGCTCCTTACAGCATACATAAGTGTAGTTCTCAGAAGTTTGATATGGGCCCAGGCCTTTCAAACAAAATTTGGAAGTTAGATTTTCTTGAGCATCTTGGCATTAGATTCTACGGCAAATTAAAACAAATAGAAAAAGCTTGATATGATGTATTTTTCCTTTGCAGAAATTGTTCCTGATTCATTGGTCATGGAAAATTTTGTAATGAGCCAACATCTGACATTAATCATTTAATTGCAGCCATGTTGTTTATTTAACTGCAGAGGCTCATGAGTCATACAAATACTTTGGCACACGTTCTTAATAAAGTCACATTGTGTGTACTATGACTTTTTAATCTATTTAAACTATCTAGACTTGAAACAGTTCTTTAATTTGTGCTTCATGTGATTGTCAGGCCACTTCAGTTCAAATTTGGCTACAATGATTTTTCACCTTTTTGTATTTCATGATATATCGTTGGATATTAGAGAAATGAAACATGAATATCTGATTTTATATACATGTTTTCTCACCCCTGAAGAGTGTCCAGGTACTCCAGGCGCTCCAGGTGGTCCCGGTGGTCCAGGAATATTGATAGCTGTCATTCAAAGGATGGGGTGGGGGGGTCACATGAGCTCAAATCAAAAAGAAATAATCTTGAAGTTTTGGGTATCTTTTTGAATATAACTCACTCTGTGTGCCCCCGTAAGTCCCCGGTAGGCCTGGTCCTGGAGGTCCAGGTGGCCCTGGTGGTCCAGGTTGCCCATCATAGCCTCTTCCTGGTGGACCAGGTGGCCCCTGAGGGCCTGGAGGGCCAACAATGGACTCACCTTTGGGGCCCTGATGAAATGGAGAAATATTTATTGTATTAGAATACAACAAATATGATCCAGTTATATTTATATCTGATCTTGGCATAATTTAATGGCAACACAGATTTCATAAAGCATTAGATTTTTGACAGTGTGATCTTACTTGAGGTCCTGGCGCTCCCGGGACTCCGACTCCACTTCCTCCATAGCGGGGGTCATAATATCCTCCACCTGGTTCTCCTTTCTCTCCTTTAAAGCCTGGGCTGCCTGGTTCACCTTTAAACACATTCTGGACACAAAAGCATCAAGAAACATTCAAGAAAAATGTACACTGTTCCAACAATGGTTATTGTTTATGTTAACCATAAGCTAAAACTGTGTGGAAAATCTATCGAGTTGAGGCTTACCTTTAAAGCGTAAATATCAAAGTCTGTTGTGGTGCCTGGAAAAGAAGCAAAATGCTCTGTTTTGAATTTGTCTGAATACTGAAAAAACGGAACGTTTTCTCATTTTTAAGCTTTTTCTGCACTACAAAGCACAGAAGAAATAGCACTACCTGGTAATCCAGGTGTCCCCGGTGTTCCACGATCACCTTTCTCTCCTTTAGGACCTAAAAACAAGAGGAACAGCGATGACGTAATGAATTGAACATATTTAAACTTTTATTTTACATTTAACAGGGCACTCAAAATATGAAGTGCTCTCACCAGGGTAATACCTGGAGGTACCGTCATGTCCCTGAAATCAAAAAGGAAGACGATTAGGGACATTCAACATTATTCACATCATAAAAAGTAACAGTAAATATGTATCTAAGAAACATAAATTAAGCTGCTGATCTATAGTCAATTTAAATTCAGTTAGTTCATTTTCTTATGTCAAGAAAAGCAACAATAAATACCCCAAATGTTTCCAAGTACATTTTTTTTAATGTTTTTTGATGGTTTTACATCCCAATTTTGTTACTTTTAACATATGGAAAACAGTTTATTTTTAAATGAATGGACAGGCATCAATAAATTAAGCTAAACATTCTTTATATCTTGTGCCTAACTTCCTAATTTAACAAGACACACAACTGCTGCATTACTCTGTAAAATATTTTATGTCCTGACTCACTCCAAGTCTGTCGATGGGAACAGGAGGTCCAGGAGGTCCAGGTGGACCCGGTGGACCTGGGGGACCCTGAGACACAACAAATATTGATTACTGTGTGTTGACAGACTGATCATATACGTGGTATTGTGTTAAGATGCTTTTGATGAACAAACCATGACCAGGATTTTCAGGTCTTACCTTGAACAGAAAAATAAGAAAAAGTCATACTCACAGGGTACCCATATCCAGATCCGCCACTTGAATCTCCCTTCTCCCCTTTGACACCATTTAGCCCTGGCCGACCCTACAATAAACCACATTAAGAACCATATTTGTCCCTTGACATAAAATTGGTTGGGTTTAGGGTTTAAAGGGGACATAACAGACCCAAAGGATCTGTGATATCTATGAGATGGAGCAGATAACCTACTCTCTAAGATTAGAAAAGAACAAATTTGATAAGATACAAAGATACAGAGTCCTATGATGAGCTTATTAATGCAGTAATAACCTCAACTCACCATATGGGCTGATTGATGCAGGTGTATATTTTATATATATCTTATACTGGCCCTTTATGCAGCCCTCAGTTCAGCCTCTGTCTGAAACAGGCAGTTTTACCTCCTGTCTCTTTATGGCCCCCCTCCCAATGAGCCCACTCTGTTCTGATTGGCCATCTGGAAGATTACGCCCATTCTGAAGTCTATGTAAACAAACATGAGTATCACGATTTCATTTCTTTTTCTTGCTCTTTACTCAAAATGTCAGCTTCTCAAATACATATGTATATATTTGAGCACAATTCAGATCATAAATATGTGAGTGGACAACACAAAAAACACATGGAACAACTTTAGCAACAAAGGCTACAGGTTTGACGTCCATTTGTGCGCATGTGCAAACGATCTGATATCATCACGAGGAGGAAGTAGAGGTAACTTTTCAAGAGGGGTGTTTGGAGCAGGTTGAAGCTCTGGCTTTTGACTTGCAGTTTTGGACCTTTGACCTTGTTTAACATAGATATCCAACATCATAACAGTATAAAAATAACGGAAAATCACAGTATGTCCCATTCAAAGCCCCTTTTGCAGGTTTTGAAAATTTCTGCAACTCCTAGCAGTTGTACCCACATTTTGTACTTGTTTGAACAATTTTTATAAATTAATTTTTTATGTAGTAAATATAATTTGACAAGAAATCCACTTACTGGTCTACCTGGAAACCCAATCTCTCCTTTCGGGCCCAAAGGACCATGTGGACCCTGAAGAAAAGCGTTCATATGGCTCATTTGTTACATTCGCCTGATGCTGTTAGCTTACAAAATATGAGAAAAACACTCAAAAACTGGTAAACAGAAGTATGATAATACGCACTGGAGGTCCTACTGGGCCAGGAGGTCCACTGTCACCCTGTAAACAGATACAGTGACATTTTATGCAATTATTAACATTTTTGGAGTTATTTATAATCAATGTAACAGTTGATATTTAATTCCTGATGAAAAAATATATAACTAGGACAGAAAGAAACATGCTAGATGCTGTTTATATCACTGAGGTCTTTACCGGCTTTCCTGCCAGGCCACCCAGGAACATAGGTTGTCCATCAGGTCCAATAATGATACCAGGCTCTCCTTTCTCCCCCTGAACAAAACACATGCTTAACTCAAATGTTTACAGCCACTACTGGAAAAAGTACCAGTGTAAAATGATAGAATAGAAGGAAAACAAGTTAAGTGGAAGCGGAGAGCAGATATTGTTGCCCATAATCTTTTTTCAAGATTGAGATTTACAATAATTTTCTGGTCATTGGAAGATGTTAAGCATTTTCTTATGATAGCAACTTATCTTGTTAACTCCAGATCATAACATATTGTGCTGCAGATGTTGATTATGTAAGACTAACATATCAACATTGTTGTCTCATGAGCAAAACATCCCATTTTCTCCAGAAAAACAAAATCATGTTTTTTTTTTAGAAAAATTACTCATTGAGTCTCAGTCTCTCATTTTAACTGACATGATGTGATTACAAATTAAATATAATGGGATAATGGGATTACAGCTAAACATATAACCAAGAAGTTGTTATTTTTGTGAATAAAAAGAAATTTTCATTACAAAAAATGGCTGCTCTTGGAAATCATGTTGAACAAAAATATAATTGTGCATCTTTAAACATGCACTGACTGATTGATTTTTTGGTCATTTGGGAGCAGCGGAAACAAGTTGTGAACACAACATTGACATATCATCTCCTTTTAAGTTGATATGTTGAACTTGTTAGCAAACAGATGCTTATTTCCACATCCAGCAGTTACGGAGCAACATTATCATCATTTATTTATGAATTATATCATTCATTTGGAGTCATGTGTCTGTTCACCTGGTGAATGTAAGTCCCATATTCACTCTCTTTAAGTTCTGCTTTTGCTCTCCACTCCTGAGGGAAATATCTGACTCTTTATCTGCCAGATGCTCCAGTATGTTCACCAGCTAGTCTACAGCTAACTTTGTCAATTTGCTGTTTGGTGCTGAGCAGGTAGTGTATAGTGGGCTTTAAGAGCTTTTTCTCTGAGAACAACTGCCTGCTGCAGCCGAAAATGATGCTATGAGAACGCTGAGAGTGAACCAAAACAGTAAAATTGCAGACAGCTAAACAATGAGCTGAAACTCACTATAAAGCTCCGTAAAGCCAAGGGGAGCTGCAGAGTCACTGATTCTCTGTGGGTTCATCACTACAAGCAACGCTTCTGACATAAAACATTGTCATTTCATACATTGTTATTATAAAAAATATTGATTATAGCTGCTTAAACGTGTGAGATGCAAAATAAATTCATTAGAACATTGATCATCCTACCTTCGGTGCATATCCTGCAGGACCGGTGTCCCCTTTTTCTCCTTTTGGTCCTATTGGTCCCTAGATCAAAACACATAATACACTGATTTCCCTCCATTTTCTTACATTGATTGGATTTTTCTAAGTTGATCTGTGATTACAGTAACACATACCGGGAATCCTGCTCGACCTGGAACACCTGCTCCCCCCTAATGAAGACAGAACGATAACACATGAAAAAGATAAAATATTCAGTGCACATGTGAAAAAGAAAAAAATAACTGCTGAGTGAAGTTTATAGTAAGATCGGTTAGGGGTCCAAAGGGTGTGTCCACTCACCTGCCCCCCTTCGTTCCAAAATATGTCGTTATACTACAGCAAGACAAAGTTAGGTTAGTTAGTATGGAGGTGAATGAATTATTCAGCAACCAGTGACTGTTAGTTTGAATGAGTGATTTAGTGAATGAGTGATTAAGTGGCAGGCTGTCATGTAAGGGTACGTTTCATATTTAAGTATGTGCAGAATCAGTGCATCTCTCACATCTCCTGTTGTGTGGTAGATGGTCTGTCCTGGAGGTCCGGGAGGCCCTGGAGGTCCAGGTGGTCCGCCGTCTCGCCCTGGCCGACCCTGTGACATGAAGATCAGCCAGAAAATGAACACATACAGTATTTTTACATATTGTATTGATAAAATTATGTAATATATTCAAATGTATGATATCAGGATAAATGTATTATCTTGTTTTCAGGGGGGTAACAAACATAAACTAAGAGGAGCAAACAAAAAGCAATACAAGCTCATATCTTAGTGAATAATTTAAGGGATAAAGAATTGTTTTAGGTAGTACGGATAAATAAAATGAATGCTAAAAACTATGCTAGGTAACTGAATTAGAGTGTATCAAACAATGTGCCATGATGCGTAAAAAAGATCATCCTAATATGACTCTGCAGAGATTATTATACATAATATAATAAAAATACTAGAAGTATTTGATAAACAATGTCTGTTTGTTATGTCATGTTGTAAAACAAGTATTTTACTGATATTGGAGTTGAGTTCTATCCTGTACCAGGGACCATTGTATGAGACTTTCATGTTTTATTCAGCAATAATTAGAGGTTTGTGATAAATAAAGTTTTGATGTATATGTAATACTATAATCTGCATATAATTGAACACAACAATCAGAGAAAGATAACAGAAGATCATAGAAAACAGAAGTGTTCCTTAAGTATAGCCCTGAGGCACACCTCCAAAACATGATTTTCATTACAAATTAAAATATAAAAAAATATATGTGAATATTGCAAAATATAGCCTATATGTTTTATATTTAATACATATAACTTACGCTTTCTCCTTTCTCTCCTCTGTCTCCCTTTTCACCCTAAAAATAAATAAACGAGAAGTTGTTAGTGCCATAAAAAGAAACAGATGTAAAACTGGAAGAAGTGTTTCTGAACTTGAGTAAAGAGTCTAGTGGTGTATTATTTATATAATATATAATATACAAAGGTAACAGAACAACAAAACCCAGAATTCATCCGGCTTCCTACCGACTGTCCAGGGAATCCATCCACACCTGGAACCCCAGGTGGTCCTCTCTGTCCCTCTGCTCCTTTGTCTCCATGGTTGCCTGGCAAACCTGGTCTACCCTAGAAATCAGAATTAAAACATTTAGTAATAATTGTACTGGAGTATTAACTTTCAGAAAAGTATTCAATAATCTTTTTTTGATTTTCTTTTTAGTTTGATACAAGCTTAAATTATGTTTTCTTTGAATTTAATTTCTACTAACAAGTCTAAAAAGATGGATTTACCCTATGCTTTGTTCATACTGTTATTACATAATATAAGATGTGGAAACATTACTAGCAACTGCATTCAAACAACACAACGCTTCCTCTGTTGTACTTACTGGAAGGCCTGCAATACCCGGTGGACCCTGAAAGACATAACATAAAAGAAAACATGAGATAATGCACCTCCAGTGAAAGAAACGCAGGAATCTCCCATATGGACAACTGGGTACCTGTGGTCCAGGTGGGCCTCTGTGTCCAGGCAAGCCATTGATCACCTCACGCCCTTCCTGGTCACCCTGTAAGTAGAGGGGTAGATGGTTTGAAAGGTATCATGTAGCCATACATCCATGCAAAGGATGGAGAAGCTGTTTCTTTGGGCGCAAACATGTCAACAAAAGTACATATGTGTTTTGTACATCTTCAGCTAGGATTGATGGACTTGACTTTGTGAATAAGCCTGATGCTGTATGATGCTATATTTTTCTTATTGTCAAGTGTCGTGGTGGCTGCAGGGTTCTCAAATGCTCATGCATGGCTCACAAATATGCTGTTAGATTTTATTAGTGTAATACCTCAAAATTAATGGAAAAAGGCATCAAATTTGCTTTCAAAAGAGGACATGACAGAAAAAGTATGAGAATCACCAAATTACAGTATGACCAGTTAAGATTCTAGACATCTGAATGGAACTTTGATTGGTTGAACTACTGGTTAGATTTAATGATAGTTGATATGCTGAGTTGAAACTTCAGACTATTTTCTGAACACTACACTAAGAGTAATTTAGGTTGGTAACAGATTCACTATGTTCAGCCTCTAGTCCTTATACCCATTAACACCCTGTATTTGTATCACTCCTGGAAGATGACCACTTTTAAGGAGTCTTGTCTTTACTTGGTGGAGCCAAAAACAGTCATGTACTTGTTTTGTGTTCAAAATCAAGACCAACCAAGCCTTCTTTTAACCATAAACTTTACATTGCCTTTTTTTTGTTTCAATCCTGCAAGATGACAAAGATCTCTCACATTTATGCACTCACTTGTCAGCATGTACTAAAGCTAAAAGCTCTGTGCATGCACCCTCATATATTCAACGTCTACTCACATGGCCAAAGCCGTATGGTGGCCCTGGTGGCCCGGGGGGTCCTGGAGGTCCAACCGGTCCCATGGGGCCTGGAAGCCCTGCCAGCCCAGTCTCCCCTGCTGTACCCGCCTGTCCTTGGTCACCCCGAGCACCCTGGAGTGTGAAGGAAAAAGAAAACATGTTGGTGTTTTGTGTTTGTGGTGAATGACTGTAAGTCTTGTGTTAGATATCCTGTTGCAAGCAGGTTATTGAATGCAACTGCAACAGGAGGAAGTGAGGAAAAGTGGTCAGTGCCAAAAAAGTTGAGAGCTAGCAGTTAAGCAGAGTGAAGAAGTGATCTTTAAAAAATTTACAGATACTGAAAGATGTCATATTTGGAAAGGTGAAAGTGGCTTATATCTAATTATATCTACTCAAATCATTACAGGAGGAAATGTAGCTTGTTAAGGATGTGGTTTAGGTTATAAAAGACTGAAATCATTTCTAGGTACGTTAGATGGACACTATAGTAAGTGGGGAAATGGAAACTTGTGGAGAAGAGGGGAAAGCACCAAAGACACCCGAGTACCTGCGACCCATTACACACCGTAGAGGATGGAGCAAAGTAAGAGAACAGGCTGGTGAAAAAGTTGGAGTCTTGCGCGTCTTGCTAGAGAAAAGCAAACATGAAGGAGAGAATCTATCTGGATGCATTTGCCACCAATATGTTACTTTCATTTCAGTTCAAGCAGCAAACCTTCATTTATACCATACATGTTTTTAAAAGAAATGTGATAGATTTTGAGTAAGTACGGTATGACTCACCTTTTCCCCAGCTGCTCCTGGAAGACCGAGTTCACCACAGTCACCCTGGAGGAAAAAAAGATTTAAGAAAACATGAGAACACACTTTTTAACTTTTCCTTATCAGGACTCACAGGCTGGTTTACAGTCACGTCAACTTTAAAAGAGGAAGCCATCCATTTGTGACCATGAAGTGACACTTTCAAATCTCCAAACAAAAATAACACCATGTTTTATTTATAACCTGTAAGAAATATTCAGCATCGATCTGTGTGTCCTCACCTTCTCTCCTCTGGATCCTGGTTGACCGGGTGAACCTGGAGGACCAGGTGGCCCCTGAAATCAGCAGACAGGGTATGTACAAACAATCAGTGTTTCATAGCTTATCACAATTCTTACAATTCAGCATAATTTTCTTACAAAGGAAAACTCTGTCAACTGAGAAAGTGATTAAGAATATTCTAAGTATGTCAGTAATTATCTTTTTAACTTGTTTGGTTATTTTTAAATAAGAGTAAAGAAACTCACTGGTAGACCAGGGGCTCCATCCTGTCCAGGTGGTCCAGGAGGTCCGAATGCTACTGGACCGTTGGCACCCATTGCTACAGAAGTACCAGGGTTCCCAGGAGGGCCTGGAGGGCCTGGGGGACCTGGAAGACCCTAGATAACAAATCACAAAATGATCACATTGTCAGCTCCTCAAATTCTTCATTTAAAATAATTTTTAAATTAAAGTCAACGTACCCGGACTTTGTCCAAGTCTGGGAATCCTGATCCCTCCATGTCAACAAACGTCTACAGAATAATAAATAAACAAAATTCAGTGTCTTGAAAAATTAAATACTGAAAGAAAAGGATGTTGGAAGTGTGGACTTACTGGGCGGTCACCGGTGCCAGGCCCAGGAGGTCCTGGTGGACCTGGGGGGCCTCTGGGTCCAGGTTGACCTTCTCCACGATCACCCTGGAAAGATTCAGAGGTCACATATTATCACCATAAATAAAATCAATGTAAAGTTCAATATCTGATTTAAAATGAAAGAAACATGATTCATCCATCCATCTTAATCCACTCTTTACGACACCTTTTGGCCTTTAGCACCAGGAGTTCCTGGACCTCCTGGGATGCCTTGTGGCCCAGCAGGACCCTGGGAAGAGGAGCAAAATGACAAGATGACTTTTTAAAAATTATCTGGAAAAGCCCATAGTTAATTTACATTTTATATAAATATTTAATACTGTTCAATAAAAACAAAGAAACTCACAGCTTTTCCGTCCTCTCCTGGATCACCCTAAAGGATAAATCACAATCGATTAGTAACATTTACCCAAAAAACAAATTATTCGTCTAAAACTCTCTACTCACAGGCTCTCCATCAGCTCCTGGAGGTCCGGCAGGCCCATCTGACCCCGGTGGTCCTGGAGGTCCAGCGGGTCCAGCCACCTTCTGCACAACAGCACCATCTCCAAGACTGACCACCTCAGCTGCGGGTCCAGGAGGACCAGGGGGCCCAGGAGGCCCTGGAGCCCCACGGTCGCCTTTATTGCCGGGGTATCCGAAGCCAGAATTACCCTGGTGAGGAAGAGATGACAGAGAAGATTCATATATAGCCTCATATGGACAGATAAATTAATTGTGAGCTAGTGAAGTTGCAATTGTAACTACACTCTGTTCTTGTTCCCTTTTGTAAAAGATGTCATTTTTTGGTTGTGGTTTGGTAAGAATGACGCAACTCAATTACAATTACATGTCACCTACAACTGTCATCCTGTCAGATTACAGAATTTGAAGCAGCTGTAAAACTTGTGATATGAGCTACAAAAGTGCAATTATTTCCACACAAGTAATGTTGTTGTTTAAAATACTTTTATATTTTTTCCCTCCTTTTCTAGCTTTTCTTTCTTCTTGGATGGTTGGTTCTGTGTTTGTTTGTGTAAAATAACGTCGCTGTCCAGTGAAAACCATGTTCTTTCTAAGTGGATGGAGTTTGCACAGGTAAAATAGGTTTCCGAGGTCAAGAATAAAATTTCATGCCTCACTTTTAGGCCAACACAGACAAAAGTGCTTTCCATGACAACTGAGCAAACTCCAACCACTGAAGTCCATGTGTTATGGTAGAAAATACTGGAAAAAGCTAGGTCTGTGCTATTGTACTGGACTATTTTATAAGGTCAAAAATAAACTCCCATACTGTAAAATGTGTTGTACTCTTGTTTGATTAATGAACTTCTTGATTTAATATGAGAAGGTAGATCTATGAGATTTTTAGTAAGGCAAGTCCAGAGACACCTATCTGGACTTTTTTTTTTTTTTTTTTTTGCTGTGATGTGTAATTTGTTGTTTATTATGTTTATTATGCTACAATTAACTTACTCATTTGATAAAAAACTTTTTTAGTTTCATGTAATAATAAACAACTTTGTAGTTTTCCTATATAGGACACTTTATTTATAAGAGACCCAAATTTTGTTGCAGTTTTTTTACTCACCAGATAAAATAAACCAAACTAGAAGAGCAAACTCTCCTCGATGTGAATAAACCTCCAAACATGTTGCATTGTTAACGTACCTTTGCACCTTTTTCTCCCTGACAAAAAAAGAGAAAGAGAAATATTAATTTAGTCATATGTGTCAATTATCTGTGTGTCATCATGCAATCAATCAATCAGACACACAGTGACTTTTTACCTTCTGTCCTCCTCCAGCTTGTGAGGAGGAACCAGAACCAGAAGCAGAAGCAGAACCAGAGTCTCCTTTCGGCCCTTGGAGACCTCTCTCCCCCTGTGTGCCTTTCTCTCCTCTGTCACCTTTCTCACCTTTAGCACCACTGGGACCTGAACGACGTGGCACATGGAATAAGTTACACTTGCAAATGCATGTTTAAAACTAAATATAAGACACACATAATAAGCATAATTGACAATTTTGGAATATCACAGAAAAAGTCTCTTTTATAATTTGAATATCTCTAATGAAAACCTGACTTTAAAGACAAAACTGTGAATGACTAGACACCAAACACTCACATCCAAGATTGCCGAAGATTGACATTTTATAGCACTGTATGAGCTTGCTGATGCTAATTATGTCAGCCAGATGAAGGTAAAGTGGACATAAAATTCTTATAAACTGCATTGTAAATAAAGAACCATAACTATAACTGTGTCATTTCCTCTTCTAGCTTCTGTCTATACAGACTTATTTCTCTAACTATGGAGACTTTTTATACCAGATATGCATGAATCACGTAATCACTGACTTCATGCATGACAATGATCAACACCACCATCACCTAGAAACTCATAACTGTAAGCAAAGTAACCATTTATGTAAAAACATAAACAGTTGCAGAAATAATTACAGTTATAAGAAAAGCACCAAAAGATAAAACCAAAGAGGTCTGTGATGAAAGAAACTGATAAGATGATGGATATGATTTGACGTTTTAAGTGAGCTGGGTGCACTGACAGTTTGAAGTCTTTCACTCAGTGGACTCGTGCGCCATCTAGTGAAGTTGATGAGATATTTTGGTTAGTGGAGGTAATGGAGAAATCTGTCCTGTAGGTAGCGCTGCTGCATAATTCATAACAACTTGGATATGATGCATTTCCTCTCCATGTATACTATGTGTGCAAATTACATTGACTTTCTCTATAAACAATCAAGTACAATTGTATATGTACATTAATAGATTTTTCTAAGTGCCATGTCTTATTTTGCATTCATGTGTTTTTTTTAATTTATTTGCCCCAAATAAATAAAACTAATTGATTAACTGACCAATGGCTTTTAATTCATTTTATTTATGTTTTCTATTTCTTTGATTACACTGAATTTATTCTAATTTGTAATTGCACTGAGTATTTTATGTTTTTTATGTTGTGAGACATTTTATAAACTTGTTTTTGAAACATGCTATATAAAAGGATTTCATTATCAATAATTAAGAATCAAAGAAAGAAAACTGCTACAAAAATTACATCAGTTCTTCATTTTACAATGCTCCCCCTCTCTGTGCAGTATATATTTATAACCGGGAATATCCCATACAGTAGCACCATGTTTGCAGTGGAATAATTTGATTAACCACATGTTGACTTAGGCATATGCAACATGGACTGTACATTCAGTATTATCTGAAATAATGACAGTGTTAAAACTAGATTTAAGACGGGGCATCAAGATAAGGTAACAAGGAAGGACCCACCTCCATGTGCATTAGCAGTGCATACTCCCAAACAAAATTACAATTAATCAAATTAAGAAAAGCCAAATGACACACAGTAAAACTGAGGCATCCATCTGTGCTCCAAGAGGGACAAAAACAGCAGAATTGGACAGCTTGCACTGAAGCTTCTTATAGATATTACATATGCAAATATTATTTTGATCAACCACAGACTGTGCTGGAAAAACACAATGTCCACAAACCTCCACCAGCATGCCCACAGCTCCATATAAAGGTCCACATAAAGAGAAATGCAGCAGCCTGAGACACAAAGCTTGGTGTATACTGAGATAGGATGTCTGCATGTTGATTAGGACATAATCCTAATCATAAATCTGCCGTTCTGCATGGCGGCATCGGTAACCTTTTACCCCCAAGTGACCCACCTCTTGCGCCTGGTGGTCCAGGCCGGCTGTTGTCCACCGACGGCTGTTGATACCTGTCGTCTAAAATCAACACAAACACAACTTTACCTGCTGCTTAGCGGCTGTATGAGGGCTGCAAGTGTTGGCTTGCAGAGCGGGGCATGCAGTGCCTCATTAATATCTGTCTGAATATTTTCGGAGGAGGTGATCGAGGAAGGAACTTGTCCTAGTTTCAGAGCAACACTTGGTACCATTGTCTAATGTCTTAATGCGTTTATTCAGGGTCTTAAAAGAGAAAAGTAAATCTCAGGCAGTTTTTTTCAAAGTATCAGCTGACTGTCTGGTGGCCATTTATGCTCATGTAACAGTACAAACCAAAACTTTTCTAACTATCCACCTGAGGGAGCTAAAGAGTTTTAAATCACGTCATTGTGCTGAAACTCTGCTGCAAAACTCCACACACCTTCAGGTCCAGACATGCACCCTTATGTGCATATTTCAGGATTAAAAGTGCAGTCGTTTACAAGACACTTCTCTGGCAATGGCTGCTGTATGATTAAAAGCTTCCATTACACTTCTCCCGCAGTGTGTTTACTGCAATGAGCATCCTAGGTGAAGATTTACAGTCACAAATGATGGTAATGAAGAGCTCTTTTACCTGTTTCAGAAGAAATTCTGGTTCCTTTTGAGGATATCAGTGGAGGTTCAGGCACTGGCCGCAAGGTTGCAGGAGTGGTCTGTGGGTAGAATATAAGATAATACACTAGTTTAAAACATCTGCAACCACTGTCCCTTTGACATAATCATTGCCAGCATAAATTCTCAAACTTTAATGCCTGATAGCAGATGCTTGTATCACTTGATCTCTACCTTCAAGTGTGTTTATTTGGCCTGTGCTTTTACATAAAGTGAACTCAACCATGGATAATGAATGGAAACACATGGAGCTGAAATAGGTTTAAAAGAGGGATCAGTCGTGTAGTTATGAATAATCTGGTGCTTGTCATTGATGTTTATGCTAATTTCATCGTATCACTGCTTGTGTTTTGTGCACATTTTTTTGTGCCATGTATTTTCTTGTTGAGTTGTGTGTGTTTGCATTAGTAACTAGTTTAACTTAAAAATGTTGTGGTATCATTGGTCCCTGCTTGAAATATGTATATAAATGTCTATATTACAATAGTAGTTTAAGCAATTTCTGTACGTAAACATAATTTTGCAGTGGAGGTTACCTGCTGTTAGCTTAACTGACTTAAAAACAATCTTTACTGTTATCTATTATGCAGTAAAAAGTAGTTTTGATTAAGTTTGAAATGTTTAGTGTAAGAGTTATTCTTCAGTTCATAGTTATTTATTCTTCTTATTTATTTCAGGGACTAAAACAGCTCCTTAATGCACAGACTACACTTATTCAATAATACAGTAGAGAAACTCTGATTATTCCGGATGAAATGAGTGATTTACTTTTCAAAATGTATTCAGAATTTGCACAAAAAAATGAACACATAAAATGTGCAAATCAAACAGAGTCACATATATATTGCAAGTTTAAGGTGACCAAGGGGAACTTTGTAATGTGTGTGTGATCTACAAATGTAGTTGATTATGTTTTTAATCTGTGAGATTCTACAAAATCTTTGTAGAATTTGGCTTCTTTACAGCACATGAACCAGGAAATTATATTTATAAAGTAAAATAAATCACAAAAACTAAATGTATCGGTACGAAACAATTCTGCTGATTTACACCTGGATTACGGAGCTGAGAGTCACCATCACTTTTGTCTAAAATGTTCTTAAGCTGATCTCTGACCTGCTGCAACAATGCAACATACTCTGCTTCATCCTTATTCATGTACTGATATGATATTGATATAAAATCAATAACTGCAAAGGTTCATATTGGGCAGATTTTAAATTAAGATCTACGAAGTCCTGAAAATTGAGCTGGCTGTGCAGATATGAAACAACAAACACACTGACCTTCACAGTGTGACCTGTCTCTCTTTTGTCGCCTTCACCGCTGCCAAAATCACCAGAGGCCTGAGCCAACAGAAAGAGGAAGAGGTCAGACAAGAGTGTTCAGACACCAAGGCTCATCTTTGACAAAACACACAGATACTCACGGCGTCAGAGTCATCGTCGTCATCGCACAAACGCTCAGCCGCATGAGGGTCTCCCACCACTTTCAGCTCTGCAATCTCACCCTAAAAGAACACAAACACACAGTGAAGGTGTTTTTCTCTCAACATGATGACAAGACATTAGCTTCCTCTGAAACCTCCAAAGAGATGGAAAGTCTGAGAGAAATGACTCATGCAGAATATTGTGTCAGCTGCCTTTACTACTTTGTCTTCAGATGATCTTTTTTTAAACCTCTAACAGGGGCCGCATTCTCACTCTTAAACATGATACAGACAGTTTGGAGTCCAGGTGAACTTTATGTACCTCGACAAGTGAGAATATTCTGCCACAGATACCAGTTTCTACCTTTAATAAACATTTTTGTTGGATAATTTTGGCACAAAAAAAGCTCAGAGATGCAGCTAAACAGTAGCATTTGGACAAATTAGTAGCTTTTAAAATTTCTTCTTCACTTTTCCACTTCAAAGGCTGCAAGCTAAAGATCAGAGGTCAAAGGCGACAGAAGTCGGGTAATAGATTTACAAGCATGAGGAGGGTTAAGTCTGCCCTTCCTGTTACCACTGATCCATACACAAACCTGCCGTGAGGTGCAACAGGGAGATATTAAAGGTAACACGGAGGTCAGACTTCCACAAACATGCAGGGACACTCACACACCTGCTCTTTTAGCACACTGTGTATTATTCTGACTTTTCCCGGTCCCGTGGGTGACATTTGGAGAACGATTCATTTCTGTTTTTCATTTATTCTTGTCAGAAATATGAGGAGCAAACATCTCTTGAGCACTTGAGCATTTCCTCTGCTGGTACCCTGGAGTTTATGGTTAGAAAATAGACTTCTCCTTCCAAATGCTTGAGTGTAATTTAATTTCACTAAAATCCAGCTAACATCTTCTGTTACTCATTAAAGTTGGTCTAAAAGCAACACCTCATGTGCAGTATGTGCTCAGAATGTCTTGATTTCATCACATTCATAGCTGTGTTTCATTTCGGGGGTTGAATCTTCTAAAAGCCGCATTTAAAGATTTTTTAGTAAAAGTTTGACAAGTCTTGTCCCATTTTAAAGGCTCTTCCAAATGCAGCCATACAAACTTGTGAAAGTCATCAATCATTAGTAGACTAACAAACTAAAGTCAATACAGGATGTAATTAATGGAAACCAGGCAAAAACTGACATTTCACTTAAGAAAAATGGAAGTAATTTGGATATGTTTCCATCATGTGTTTAAATTAAATGTCACATCTCATAATTCCAGGAGATGAACTTGGAAATATTTGACTTAAGAGTTGACAAGGATCACCCAAACACGCCATTATTTTAGTTCGAGTTGTCTCAGTTTGGTAAGAGGAGCACGTTCAGTTCAGCCTGCAGGACCTTTGAAGGAGCTTCATGAGCAACATCATTTGGATGATCCAGCCTCTGAAATGAGATGTAGCTCATCCACTGGTGCCCCCTGGATGCACCGGGGGATTACTGTTTAAGTTTTTTGAAGTTTAAAGGACTTAACGGTACCTTGTATATTTTTTGACCACTAGTAGTCTTATGGTGCAGTGTTTTTATGAGTGGGTCCCTGTTTTTACTTGTGCAGGATATTCAAAAGAATGAGAGTTGGTGGCGATAACACACAAAGAAATAGAGAAACGTGCCAACCATGGTAGTGAAGAAAAATAATTCAAGTTAGCAAACATAAATGTAAACAACACACAATTTAAAATGTTAAAAGAAATATGTTTAAAAAATTGGCTTTGCAAATTTTTGATGAGGATGGAAATACATTCAACATGTTTGTTACATCTAAAGGATACACACAATGTGTTTTGTGTCTTCTGTTTGTGGCCCCAGTTTGTAACTCGTTGCCTATATTTTAGGTAAAAACTTGGCATATAAACATAACACTATTGTCTTTGGGTAGAAAAAATGATCCGTCATCAAGGTAGACCATCTTGTGAAGCTGATATTTTGAAGATCAAGGTACCATGAATGTATTACTGACTCAAATAAACATGCAACATGCATACAGCTGAATTAACTTGTAGACCACTTTAAGATTCAACACCATATTTGTACATTCATTTGTAATTTAAATGTTACCTGAAACTTATTAGTGTCGGCTCCTCCTGCCTGACCCACAAAGATCCCCGATCCTGTGTCGAGCTCCATGGGATCCGGCGAACGCTCAAACTTCACCACCTGTGGCTCAGAGTCGCAGCCCTGGTAGAAAGTCACCTGCTCCTCAAAAACAGACAACGAGAAGCGAGTCCAGGTGTCCACCAGACTCGGCACGCTAAAGCTGGCCGCCTCATATGAAGCCTCTGAATCAGGCTCGGTGTAGAAAAGCTGCACCTTCTGTCGGCCGGACTGCACTGCCGTGAGCTTGACGCCGATGTAAATGAGCTTCTGGGACTGGTCTGTGATGGAAAAGAGGACGGAGGCGGCGGGAGTGTAGGGCTTGATGTAGAAGATGAGAGAGAAGTGGCGATAGAAAGGGTTGGGGACGTGGGCCAGAGCCGGCTGGCCCGACACCGCCGCAGGGGTGAAGATGTAGGAGGTCTCCCCTCTCGGCCCGTAGGCCTTGGTGATTTCATCTGGTGGTGGGTCTCCGATTAGCTGGAGCAAAGAGACACCACTCTGCTCTGCAGTGGAGGAAGACAGAGCAAATCAAGATTCAGAGTCAGAAACTTGAGAGACATTTTTTAAAAGAAAACAGACGAACCCTGCCTTCAAGTGCTGTTGTAAATACACAAATGTCAAATGATGGGTAAATATGACAAATATGTACTATTTTTGCTTGATTCCTGGCCAAAATCATCCACTGCAACTTTTAATATGGGATATATTTCATTATTTCACCCAAATAAAGCACGAAAATGTGTGTAAAAGGTTGTATTTATGAGTCCGAGGTAGGAGCTTATGAGGTGCACTTGAAGGCAGCAAGACAGTCAGTTTGAAGCACAGAAATGATCAGCAAATCACAAGTTCTTTGGGAAAAAAAACTTAGATATTTGGTTAATTTTTAATAACATTCAGATGACAAACTTTCCTGAAAGCGTTAACAGTGTTATTGTGATTGATTAAGTTGTTTTTCTTGATTGAAGGATCTTTTAAAAAGGTTTCAAGACCAAAATTCAGGTCAGGATGTGCTAAGACATGTTAGGATGAAAACTATGTGCAGTGCAGGAGGTGCAACAAGTTCAGAAACTGCTTTAAATGAGTCACCGACTCAGCCTACCCAACCATAACACAAGTGCCTCTGGAAAAACAAACCCTAAGCCAAACTGACCCTCCAGGTCAAATAGCAAACCACAGATCTTAAAGCCTCAATCAGTGATCAGTGTACAGTGAACTTTAATGCTTAAACCTGCAGCAACTGTTTTTTTTTAGCCACTTGGGGGAAGTGCAACGAGGTGTAAAGACAACATTGACATATTAACACCTTATAAAGTTGATATGGCAAGCATGTTATCATCAAATAGTTGCTTAAATCATGCTTAAATCAAACATCAAGGAGACACAGAGCAATATTAGCATTCATTCAGAGTTGTGTTCCTGTCTACTTTATTAATGTAAGTCCAATATTCACTGTGCTTTTAGCTCCATTTTGGTTTCCACCAATTACTGAGGGTAATGTGGCTCCATATCCACTAAATGCTCCACTATCACCAACTTTGTCTGTCTTTATCAGAGTTTTTTTGCTGTTGTAAATGACACTGCAAGAGTGCTGCAACTGAACAAAAACAGTGAATTTGTGAGCTGTAAAACAAAAACAATGAGCTGAAAGATGCTAAAACGCTAGGAAAGGTTTGTTTGGCCCAAATTACAAGAAGAGACAACATACTTTATCACATCTAGCCATGCTGATGTGTCCAAGGTTTTGGTATTTACATCATGTTTCATTGGTGCTATACTTTCTACAGATTTACCAGAGTAACTAGGACACTGTTACAAGGTGTCTCTGTTTAATCTTATCTTAAATGCTGTGAGCACCACAAACAGAGATCAGGCAGAGATTTTAGAGACAGATATCTCCATATCTGGGCAAATGAAACCAAAATTATCTGCTTGGTTTTATGGTTTTATAAAACCATTGGGCAAATTGATCATTTAAATCAAACTCCAACAGTCTGATTGATTAGCCACAGGTGGTTTAACTAATGTTGTTTCTACTTTTAGGTTACGTGAGACTGGGGGAGTGGGTGAAGTTAATGGAAAAACTGCTGATATTTCAGTTCCCATAGACTGAAATAGCTTGGAGGGAAAGGAGCGGCAGCCTTGAGACCAATAGTTAAATTCTCATAAATCGGCATCACAAGGGAGCAACTTTAACTAAGGGATCTCCTGAGGCCGGCCTGTCATCACAGATTCATGAGAGAAGCTGACCAAAAAAGTACAATCTGTGCATTAAGGGGGGGGGGGGGGGTCACAGAGGTCAGTGGTCATGGGGGTTTCCAAAGGTTTCTAAATTATGTAAAAGTATCAAATTCAGCTTGTTAATTGTTCAGTTAGGAAACCGTAACTCTGCGAGAAAACAGCTAAGCTTAACTGAGAAATGCCTGCAAGATGTAAAACCATCATCATTCATAATGGTGGCTGCACGCTGAACATCACTTCACACGTTCATCATTTTACGAGTCACATAGGAAACAGACTATGAGCTTGTTTCTCTGCAAACTTGGCTTCACAGAAGACTTCTGGTTGGACTAATTTTCCAGATTGAACCAATTAAGCTCCTGCTTTCATTTCTGATTTGCATTTTTATGTGCCCTTAAAATGATTAATCTGCTGATTATTTCCTTAAATAATCAAACAATTGGTCTATTAAATGTCAGAATATTAGAGCTGCAACAATTAATCGATTAGTCAATTGACAACACTATTTATATCAGATTTATCATTTAAGTTGTTTTTTTTTAGGCAAAAATTGTAAAAATTCATTGGTTCCAGCTTCCCAAGTGTGAATATTTTCTGTATTTTGTACTCTTCTATGATAAGTAAAAATTGTCTTTGGATTTTGGACTTTTCGTCGGACAAAACAACACATTTTGAAAAGTAATCATGGGTTCTGGAAACCTGACATCTTACAAACTGCACAAATAATCGATGAATCAATTAACTGAGAAAATAATCTGTAGATTAATCGATAATGAAAATAATCGTTAGTTGCAGCCCTACAGAATATAGTGAAAAATGCCACATCACAACACCCTCATACCCCTCAAACTGCTTTGTTTTTGTCGACCAACAGTTCAAATACATATTAAATTTTAAATTAAAAGTTTATGTGACATAAAGCAGAACATTTCCAACATTAATTACTTTAAAAATGACTTGAACAATTAAGAGATCATCAAAATTGTTTGTGCTGATTAACAACAACCAACGAATCATTTCAACCTTAAGGTGAGACTAAACTTTTGAGGGGGAAACAGAAACTAACACATTCTTCCTCTTACAAGGGAATTCATCAGCAATAAAAGGCGTCATCGCTCAGTTCAATATATTCAGGAGTTAAATGACTTAAATGGTCTGATATCACCGGTAGATTACAGCAGCTAATGGTAACTAATGTCATGCAAACCTGAGGTAGATGATACAATTTAAAGATTATGTAACAAAAGAAACACAGTCTAGCTTTGAGCTAAATGCTATTATCAGCATCCCAACATGCTCACCATTACAATGCTAACGTGCTGATGTTTAGCAGTTATAAATATTTTCTATGTTCACTATGTTTCTATGTTCTTTTTAGTTAAGCACACCATGATAACATTTGCTAATTAACACAAAACACAACGTATAGCTATGAATTCTGTTGTTTTGCAGGTATTTGGTCATAAATCAAGTTTGATAAATTGAATTTTGATGGTGGCACCACATGAAAGTTGAGGTGATTAACAGAGTCATTGGGATTAATCCTCTTGGAAACATGATTTCACAGACAATCTACAGTACAATTATTGAGATATTTCAGTCTGGAGATGGATTGTCCGACTGACACTGACACCCTCAGAGCAATGCCTAAAAACAGACATATTTTCAAAAGAATGAAGCATAAATCATTGCGTTATTGATTGCAGATCAAATGAATTAAACAATGTTCCTGCTCAAATTAAATGTAGTTGCATGTTTTCTACGGGATTCATTTAATACTGCAAGAAATTCAGGAAAAAAATCATATTTTCTTATTACAGTCCCATTGTGTTGTAAAGATTTTCATGAAAGATCACCTAACAACTAGACAATACAGAATAGTTGGACTGCTTATCAGAGGAAACGTGTTATGACATTCTCTTTTGAATGCTCTTTGCAACCAATAAAATTTATGGCTGAATTACATATGTTTATTTGCTTTGTGGTTTCAAATGACTCTTAACTTTCTGGCTGTTAATCTCTTTGATTATAGTTCTCTAATCCTGTTTTATGAACTCTCAGGAGTGTTTTGCTACCTGCTGCGAGGAAAGTCACATTATGATGAGTCTACCATGCAAAGTTATTTATGGGACAACCAGCTCATAACTGACTGCACAACAACTTTCAGCACATCTGCACCCACCAACCCAAGGCTGGCAGGGAGTAATCCCAAACACATGTTCTCACACACTGATACACACTCTGTTCCATGAATGGTGAGTGTTACATCGTCTCAACCAGCAGAGCGGCTACAGCTTAGTCCGTATCCTGTGGGATATTGTCCAATTGGAGGTCGAGCTGAGCACGCAGGGTGGTCAACTTCCCACTGAGGGCACCTGCTATTGGTTAATCTTACAGTGACACAGCTGCTGCAGCTGTTGCACATATCAGGTGGGTCAAATTACGAATGAACTGTATGTTTAAAATGATAAATGACAATATAGAAAACTTGTTTCTTACTTTTATTAAAGAGCAGCATAAAGAACATGATTTTCTCTAAAGCCAAACCTTGTTTCACTTTTCATGCACATTCACATCTGGAAGCTCTCCAGTCCAACCACAGCTTGCCCACTAAACAGGCCATACAGCCACTAACAGTTGAGGCCCCAGTTAACATGAACAATGTCTGCCAACTATTCTTTAGAATTTCTTTCTCAGTTTCTTTATCGGATTTGCAATCTCAGCCTCTCAGCCGCTCTGAATTTATTCATATTTTTTGCACGCACGAAAAAATGCACATCATGCCAGCTTCCAGCTGTCCTCTGGAGGACAGCTGGAAGCTGGCATGACATGCATACATGGGAAACCATCACCATGCTAACCCAGATGTCTGCTCATGGCTTCTTGCCCTGCTTCCTTATCCTCCCTGACGCCCTTTCTCCATGTTAACAGGACCCATTGTATGAAAGACCAACATGCAGCGATGTCTCACCGGCAAATAAAAAATGACCTCATGTATTCTGTTACAGAGGATTACTGAAGTGCCATGTCTGTATTTTCCAACATGTAACCCCAGAGTAACTCAATGCCTGCTTTACTGTGTGAAGAAAAGATACTGCCAGTGAAGAGAGACAGAGACGGACAGACAGACAGATGGAGAAACAGAGACAGGGGAAGGAAATGCGTGTCAGATGTCCATGGGAAAGCGGACCATGAGGGACTGTAATAGGATGAAGTGCACATACAGCGTCAGTCCCAAAAGCCTGTACTGACAAAACATGCCAGTTAAAACATGCTGAAATGTCACTGTGGAACTAATGGACTCCTCCAGAGGTTTAGGAGTGTAAAGTGCCTCTCCAGGGGTCAGAAATATGATATCCCTAAAGGTTAAGAAACATAAAGAGAACATCCCTAAAAATAATGTAAATACATCCTTTTGAGTCTCTTCCTTTTGGCCAAAATCAAATTATGTTTCCAGACATGGACACATCAAATGAAGTGATGATTCAGATTGTAAGAAAACATACAAAGTGCCTCTAAATCAAAACAATACCTCTGTCTGTCCAGCTGAGTCTCATATTTGAAGCATCAAATGTTTTTCGAATTTTTGTTTCAAAAATGACTTAAATGATTAATCGATTATCAAAATAGTTGGCGATTAATCATTTTTCCATTAACTAATCAATGAATTGTTGCAGCTGTAATGTAAATACATGTATGGCCACACCTGCTGCAAAGAGTAGCGTCACATTGCAAGATAAAAAGAAAAATGCAATGCAAAATTCATACGTTATGAGTGTTTTCAGGAGCGGAATCAATGTTTTTAAGCTTGAACACCACAAACTTGATGCAAAATTGCCAAAACATCATACAAACAAATATGACAAAAGTTGTTTGACAATATTTCTTAACACAAGATGCAACCTTTCCAGAACTTTCAGGCACATGAGCAGACAGAGTTGCACAATTATGGAGATGGTTTAGTTGTTATGAGTCTCAAGTTTGGAATTTGATTCCCATTATAGCAGGAGGTTGTATGTGAGGGGAGATATTAACCCCTATTTCTGTTAAAAGATGGTCTCTGGTGTTGGTGTTGACCTTTCTTGACCTTTCTCCGCCATCCACTTGACTTCTGGTCAATGCTTTTGGTCTGGTGTTCACACACAGCTGATGTCTTTTTCTGGTATTTAGTGATTTCATAGAGGTGGTGTGCACAGTGAAGTATATACATCTGCTGATGTTGGCCTCAGGATGTAACTGAAAGCTCTGGAAAATGTGCAGTAAATGGATCTTTAGCTAATCATTATTTGTCAAACTGCTATTTCAAAACTTGTACAAGCAACAAGCGCCAACATTTGTTGGATACAATGATGAAGAATGAGAAAGTGCATCCAGACGACAACAACAACAAAAAAGTTGATTTAAAAAAAAAGATGAAATTTATTGAGCTGGATGACTAGCCTCTTATTGTGGTTGAAACTGTGAACAGTTCAACACAACTACACCCTGCCAAACTGACATTTCATCTCAAAATTGGCAACGCTAGCTCAAACAAGAGCCAAAACTCAGAAAACGCTGCAGGAGCAGTAGGTTTTACAACTGTTTGATAAAGCTGAAACTTGTGTCCCCTCTCATTACAAAGTCATTACAAACTTCACCTAAAATGAGCCAGAAGAATTTTTGTTTATTTGAAAAGCAGAACAACAGTATGGCTGCTTACTCGTTCAGCCATCTATAATTACACAAAAACATTCTTTGCGAGCAATCCTCACTCATTTAGTTGTTTGCATGCAAACTTTTAAAGAACATTACATCAGTATCAAAATATGCCTCAACCAGAGCTAATTTTACCTCCATCTGAAAGCTGCAATCCTTATTTGGAAATGCAAGCACTGCAATAACAAAATAATTTAAATGTCTAATGACACACTTAGAGGAATCCGAGGTATTTATACAGATCATACAGTCTGCTTCTTTACCTGCAAACAAGTCAAGGAAAAAATGTTAAGCTGTTAATCCTGAGTGTCTCTTTAGGGAATGAGAGACGTTCTTCTACTCACTCACACAGACAATAAGTGACCCCCAGTGGGTTCAACCATTAACATCCCCCCCAGCTGCAAGTTCAGCCCTTCTGGGATCGAACCAACTGGACTTCACGCGCCTGAGAAGAGGAGAGTCCCATCAGTTAACACTTCAGATGGAGGCGACACAGCTGCGACAGCCTCCCTCTGTTCCCCAGTTGGACATTAATCCGTGTTTGAATAAACTGAGAGCTGAGAGCCAATTAAAGTTGACTGATAGGGGGGATCAGCAGAGAGAAAGCGATTCTTTGAGTTCAGATGACATCAGATGGATTTTTGTGCTCCCATCTAGCTGTTCTTAGAGAAAGATTCAAGATTTGAAATAGTCTGGTTTCTTGGCTGCAGTCCAATCTAAATATCCAACACAAGATCTGTTACTGTGTGAAGATATGAGCTGCAACAGGTATCACATTTTTGACTGATATCAGCTATTCATAATTACGCAATGTGTGACTTTTATTTCCTTTTTGGTACTTTATTAATATCCCCCTTTTTTCCTAAACATGGGTCCATCCTATAAAATACTTTTAGTTTTTTGGGCGCCACAGTGTATTGCTAGTCCTGTCTCTTTTCACCCTTATTTTCTGCAGCTGTCTTGATCATCTGTCCACTATTAAAGATACAACTGATGGCCACCAGTGATGAAATAGGCCTGTTGTGTGTTAAAGGGAAACTCTAGTGATGTACTGTTGCACTTCCACAAATTGGGGGACCAACAAGATGCAGATTAAAATAAGAATCAAAGCAGAGGCCAAAATATCCTGACTTTTTTATCTCTACTAAGGCTGCAACTATTTTCATTATTATTTTCATTACTGTTTAATGTGAGTATTTTCTCAATGAATCGATTAATTGTTTAGTCTATAACATGTCAGATAATAGTGAGAAATGTCTGAGGTAACATCTTCTCTTATTTTGTTCAATCAAACATTCAAAACTTCAAAAAAAAATCAGTTTAAAGTGATATAAAACAGAAAAAAGTAGAAAATATTTGCATTTCAGAAGCTGGAAACAGAAACTGTTATAGACACCCTCCCCCTTTCCAAAACAAACAATTGGACAAAAATGCCCACTTCCTGCAATGACTGGCCAGGATTTTAACTTCTCTTTTTCAACTGCTTCATCACCTTTGGTTTGTACAACTGAGAGCAACATCACAAATGCCTTTCAGGGGAGACAGTTCAAAAGTGTTTGACATTGTCCCAATTTGTACGATTTATTTTGATTCAGGCTTTTTGCTCCACCTTCGAGTGTGGCCACCCTACCTGCACATCTTTAAAACTCCACACTTCCACTTTGAAACTCAGGCTTTCTTTTAAAACATTAAAGTTTTCAAGGCAAACAGAGACGATTAGTACTCCTCATGGCAAGTAAATGGGCCTTTATGTGTAAAATTGGTTGAGTGCCCCTTTAAGCTTTGCTGTTGCTTTCTCTCATACTGTTTTCTATTTTTGTTGCTGTTATTGTGGCAGCCCAGGAAACCTCCAAAATGTCCCAAATTTCTCTAAAACAAGCTAATTTCAGGCAAATGGATGTACTTAGGGTCAATTTTAGACGCTGGTTAGTGGTATATAATTGTGAAAATGCAATTCAAAATGATTAAATTGATCTCATGCAGGGTTTTTTGAAGAATACTGTGCACTGACTGTGAACCACTTTGCCTTAAAGAGTGGGTAATTCCCCACTCACATAAAAGTCTCTCTCACACTTTGTCCCACTCTCTGTCTCTGCTCATCATCTAATGGTTGGCCGAACACTTAATTACCACCCATCAAGTGTTACTGGTTTTGGAGGGTGGGCGACTGGCCATGCCCTCTGACCTCTGCCAGAGACTTCGAGCCGCCCTGTCTCATCCCAGTCACAAGGCTCTCTTGTTACAAAACCGCGACACCGTTGCCCTTTGTAACAAACCGATGATACAATCGTCACACTCTTTCTTCGCAGCAGACCATTTTCCCACCCACAGCCGCTATCATAAATGCCACCCATCCACAGCCTCCCCTCCTCCCTCCCCACCACAGATGGCCCAATTGTTTCCCCTCTCTGCCACTCTGGAGGCTAAAACTCCAGTCGCCTCTAAATCCACATAAAATTCCACGCCAGCTGATCAGAAATTGTGAAACATGATGATAAGCAGATAACCCAGGACAGAAATGCGTGACAGGCATGCAAGAGTAGGACGTGACAGGAGCAATGGAGCGATTATAGCCTGAACAGACTAATGCTGCATGTGGGAAACCACGGATTTTCTTGTCAAACCAACACAATTATTACAATTAAAACCTAAACTGATTATGTGCAATACATGGAACTAATACACATATCAACGGATTCCCTGATGACTCACTATGTCCTTAAAAACAGAACAGCATGTCTGCTGCAAAATAATTCACTTTCAAGACCCTTAACATCTCACTTCTCTCTCTTTTTTCCCTTTTTGGATAATGAACGAGCCAAAGCAGGTGTTTGGAAATCACACCCAATAAAAACAGCCTAACGACAAGTACAGTGATGTTTCATATCCTGTACTGCAAGTGCAGCAGCAGTCTCCATACAGAGAGCCAGTTTCACAACATCTTGATAATAATAATAATAATAATTCAGGCAAAACCCACAATTCTCCACCACATATAGGATCCCACACACATGAGTTTTCTAGATTTTAAGTGTGGTTTATGTCCGAGCTGAAAGGTTATCCAAACACAAGCCCTACTTAGTAGAAAAAGCCACATGGAAAATAACAAAAACTATCTGCCACTTAAACCCAGAACATTTACATTAAATATTCCTGTGGGAAAACATATGATAAAGATACTTTAATGGAGAAAAGTTCACATGGTTAACCCCTTAAAGAAGAGTCTATACTTTATACAATCGTCCCCTCATGAAGACTCCATTCTGCAAAATTTATGATGCCACTAAAAGGTTGGACAAGGGCCTCTGGAGCATTTCCTGTGTTAAGGGTATATTAGCAGGGAGAGACTTCCAAACTGTGCACATAATATACATTTCCTTTGCTTGAGTTAATGTAAACTTGTACTTGAAAATCATCATTCTCATTTCCTGGACATAATTCTATAACTAGTGAAACTTTTTACATCATGCATTGGTAGTTTTTCTGCTTTAAGTTTGCTACATCCAATAATATTTGCTATAGCATAACTTATGTCCAAATATTAAAAATGAATCACCTGCAGTATTCAGGTGTCAATTCAACAATAACTATTCTCAAAGAACCTGTATCTTTGCTGTTGCTGACCATTGCTGACTCACACAAAGCAAGACTTTTGCAGATGCAGTTCTGCACTGTGCAGCTGACAAGACAATCACATGGACACAGCATGCAGCCGGGGAGGGGCAGTGACATGATCTCAGGTGTGAGTCATGCATTCATGCTCAACAGCCCTCTCTGGACATGTGCAGTGGACAAAAACAGTAGCGGCGATGACTGCAGCAACTGAAAAGCATTTGCAGTACAGGACCATACCACTGGATTTGCATGTTGTAACCCATTCTTTGCATTCTGATTGCATTGATTTTTTAATGTCTACATTATTTGCAACCATTCTCCAAAGCAAAAAGATTTTCCTTCCAGGCATCCTTTGTTTTCTGCTGATGTCAATATGCTTTTAAAACTTGCAGAGACTTGAAATGTGCTTGAGCTAAGGTATTCATCACACATATCATCATGTCTACCTCTCTACTTCATCTGTTACCTTATTATTCCTAATCAATCTGCTCCTACAAATGAAAGAAAAAGAATAACTTTGAGAACAGTGAAAGCAAGCATGATGTTGAGTGGGATGGATCCACTCAAGTCCCTGCAGGTTGATTTTCTTCCTGTTGTGAAATAAATGCACCTCAAGTTGCCTGGTAGGAGTGAAAAATTGCAATTCAAACACTTAAAACACCACAATATGATTTAAAATGTAGTTGTGACTTGCATTAAAAATGGCTAAAACATGCAAAATCAATGTTTTAAGTGAACAATGTGATGGGCAACTATATCCAAAAGAAGCAACAATGTGTGACAAACTCTTGCAGCTTGGACATGTGTATTACTACAACAAGCACTGCACAAACACAAACATCGACGACGAAAAGCAATGTGACATCGGATTCAAAATGTATCGCCACACAGGATACATTCTAACCCGCTGGGGTTACCTTTCAAGTCACTAACTGACATACACGGAGGACAACCGGGCTCCTGCGCTTTTTCAGGCAGAAGGTGACACTCCACCGGGAGCCGCCCATTTTCCAGGGACGCCCAGCAGCTGTCTTGCAGCACATGGCAGAACCTGCGACAGGGCAGTTGCATGGGCGCGGCAGGTGAAGAGCACCTGGGCATCAGCAGGAGGCAGAGGAACCACTCTGTGCCGTGGTGACACCCCGCCTTTGTCAGCCACGCCCACTCTTGTAGGGCCGCGCCTACTTCCTCCACAGATGTGTGGTTGAGAAAGTTGGGCAGCGTGAAAAACTTTGGCTGATCACCTGAGCAAATGGGCCAATCAGAGGGTACCGGGAGACAAGTTGGGTCAGAACCATTAATGCTGCTATCAAGGGGGGTTAGCGTAGAATCCAAAACACCCTCGAGAGTCCCATTTATTTCAGAAACATTACCTATAATCCCAGTTAAATTGCTAGGTAGGACTTGGCCACCTTCAAGGCCTTTCAAGACCCTCGCTGATTCTAGATCTGACCCAGAACCATCCCCTGACCCCTCCTCCACCCTCCCCACACTGACACTGTCTGTATTACCCGTTGTGTTAGGGTTAGCGCTCTCCACCTTCTCTGTCAGGCCTCCGTTAGTAGTCCCGGTGGTCGGGGTCACATCCCACGCCTCGACAAACTTACGGATTCCAGTGGCCACATTGATGATTTCTTCCCCAACCCCGGACAAATTGTCATCATCATCATCATCATCATCCTCCTTCTTTGTGCCACCAGGTGTTGGGGTGGCACCTGTCGTTCCTGCCGTGGTTGTCTCTAATGGGGTCTCTGTGGTTTTTTCTGGTTTTGAATTCCAAAACCAGGCCTCCAAGCTCCCAGCACAGACAACCAGGAGAAGGAACCACGTCCGGACACTCAACATGCTGCTCGCTCCTTCAACAGTCTTCCAAGTGTCCCAGTGTGCAGCAGCACCACACACAGTCCTCTCACTGTTTCTCCAAGCGCCACCTGTTAGCCAGCCGGTCAACAGTTAAATCCAAGCTGTGCAAGGGCCACTGAGCATCCACTGAATGAAAGCAGAGACATAAAAACTCTGCTCGCACTCAGAGACCCTCCCTCTAGAGCTCCTGGTGCACGGCTGCTGCAAACTCCCTCATGAAAACACACTGAACATGGACAGGGGGAGACCCAGAAGTGGAGGCAGGCTTTCTATACCGATGATGGAAGTCATTGGTTACTCAGTCTTGCCCCTACACACACTAAAACTCCTCCCCTGTATGAGTTGGGTCCCCATAGACCTTTTCTCCAGCATGGATAAAAAATAATGGAAGCGTCACGTTACCACAATGACACATCCATCCTGAACGGAAATAACCTCAGTAAAATATGGAGTTTTTAAATATATTTGGGCCATAATGAACTGGTTTAGTTCACAGTGTCTAAATTAAAAGCTGTCAGGCAGATCGAAATGGGCAACAAGTTCAAAAGACTTGCCCTTCAGCGAAATGCTGAATTGAAACCTGCTTACTCATCAGCAACTATTTAAGAAACAGTGTGTGTCTGTCTGTTGGTAGAGACAGTAAGCATCAATATACAAGCACATAAACAGTGTCTCAAGTGTCATTTTGGCACAGTTTTGGCTTCTTTTTCTTCAAGATTTTGTATCCACACTAGTCAAGATGATGGGTCAGAACTTGATAAATGGTTTTAAAAACAAAGAATAGAGTCATGAGGCCCCGTCACATATGCACTTAATTTTCTAAATGTGTTGGCAATTTTATATAAGAGTTGTGTAAAAGATTTGTCGCTTAATGGGATAGTTCAACATTTGCTTTCTTGCCAAGAGTTAGATGAGAATATTAATCTCCATCTCATGTCACGTATGGATTGAGAGACGATTAGCCTAGCTTAGCATAAAGACTGGAAGTAGGGGGAAACAGCTAGCCTGGTATTCTCCAGAGTGAAAAAATATGCCTACTAGCACCTCTAAATCTCACTAATTAACAAGTTAAATTCTTTACAAGGAGTTAAATGCAGTTGGGTGAAACCACAAATTGTCGTTTTTGTGTTTCTCTTTGTGTATGGATAAACCAAACAAGGTGCAACATGTTAATTAGTGAGCTTTAGGGGTATTTTGAGAGAGTAAGATGAGCTGTTCATGCTAAGCTAAGCTGACTGCTTCCTGGCTTGAGCTTCATACTTGACACACAGACATGAGAGACATATCAATCAAACTCTTTGCAAGAAAGTGAAAACCCAAAATGTCTTAAAATAAACTAAAATCAGTTTAGATAACAACTGTAAATGAGCACTGATGCAGTCTTCCATCTCGCCATTGTTCGACCAAATGTCAAATATCCTGCAAGCAATGTGACTCTTTCCATAATGCTCCTGTAATGTCTAAATGAAGCCTTTTTGGACCATTGAGAATTTGCTTCAGTGTCAAAGCCATTAATTTAACAGATACGCAAAGCCAAGAATGTTATGTAATTCATGTTTGATTGGGTTAGCAGAATATATACAGTATATACACACAGTATATTAAAACAAATGCAAAAAATCTAATAATAATCAAATTGAGTTGGAGCAGTAGAGTGGTGGATGCCAATTTGGGGGTTGGGACCCCAAGAAGAGGTTGTGAGATGAATTTAAGGGGTAGAAATACACAATATTATGACAATTTTTTGACTTTTGACTCCATCTTTGTGTATTTTCTGCAAAATAATCACTGACAACTCAAGGACATGAGCCCAGTCACAAGCAATGGTGGGCACAGCGGCTGACGGGTTATGATGCTACTGTGAGAATATCAGAGTAATGTTGAGACTGATTGCAAGAAATGACCTGCAGCAGATGAGAGATGATTTCATTTGCTGTTTCAAACAATAACAAAAAGAGAAGGGGGCTTCAGAAAAAATGAGGTGTTCAGTTACATAATACTGATCTGTCAGTGTGTTTATCAGTCTGATTTATTGCTCTGTTTCAAAAACAAGTGATATTGTGGTGCAAGTACAGTGCTACAAAAACCGCCAACAAAATCACAGACTTAACTTCCTGATTGGGGATGAAACAGAAAAGCAACATGTAAAAGTGTCAGAAGTGTGAAGTAATGAACATCAGACAGCTGGAGTGAAGAGCGGCAGGAGCATCAGGGATGAATGAAAGACAGCAGCTGAGAAAGTGAGGCCGCAGAGGAGGGGAGGGGAGGCGTATCTGATTGGATCGATGTCTTAAGCTCCCCGGAGACCAACTCCATTGCCTCATTGCAGAAAATCCTCGGAAAATCTACCACTTCCAGGTTCTCACAGTTGGACGATAAGGCGAGGAGGGATCCCCCCACCATTGTACCCCTCTAGTCCCAGCCCAACTCCTCCTCCACACGGCCCTGAATGCCCCCATCTTCCTGCTACCCGCCTCATCTGCCAAGCTAGGACATCCAGCTGTTACACATTCCAGCCCTCAGACCTCCCACACCCACGCTGCTTGACATTTGGACGTTTGGCCACATCTTGATAATTTCATACATACAGTACATACAACGCCACTACTGCTGTCAGCCTATGTGCTCTCTCAGACACTGACCAGGGCTGAGTTACAAGAGAAGCTATTTGTCTGTTTGGGAAACAGATGCATTGGACAGTGTGTGAAAGGCAGCTGTGCAGAGATGTACAATGACAAAATGTTTTAACACATCCGCTTTTCTTTAAAGCCTCTGAACGGTTTGGACAAGTGGGTCTTAACTCATGCAACGGATGCTTTACACTTACTCTTTCTTAATGCAGTGTCAAAATGATTATCTTCCGATTATCTGGGAAAGATCACCAATGGAAAAGTCTGTCCCATCTGTAATCTGTCCCATTAAACTGGTCCTGTTTGTAATCCCAAAGACATCTCAATACATGTCAGGAAATACTGCACTAAGGCCTGTTTAACTGCAGTATATGTATTGCAAAGAGAATACTATCCTAAAGCGACTATAATCAACATCTTCATATGAAAAATTGCATCTTTTATGTGAGAATCACTCTTAGAAGAATTATCACCCGACAGCAAACCCAAACAGCAGACAAGGTTATAGACTAGCTGGTAGTGGAACATTTAGCAGCTGGAGACCAAAAAACATTTTTAAAAAAAGTGAGTATTGGAGTTACATTAGTCATACAGTCTGAAACACAACTCCAAATGAATGTTAATGTTTGCCATATTGACTTAAAAGAAGATAATATGTCAGTGTTGTGTTTATGGCTTGTTTCTGCTTCCCCGAAGTGGCCAGAAAATCAATTACTGCATTTTCAAATTGGAACAAACAAGTAAAAATAGGAAAAAAGCACAAATATTCAGATGTAAATTGGATTTCAAGTATACAATTTGCAGCGCAAACAGATTTATGCTCCAGAAGCAGTGTCTGAGCTGCTTTCATCACAAGAGGACAGAGTTACTGCAAACTATAGTGAAAACACAAACACACTGAATGAAGAACAGTAATCTTGCAGGACAACAACAACTTTCTGGACAAAACTAAAAACAGACAAAATCTGGGTGGAATATGTGTCTGCTCCTTAAAAAAAAAAATCTGACTATTTTTAGGTAAAAAGTGAAGCGACAGCACTAGCAAACATGCATCAAACAAAAGCTCACATGTCTCAGTCTTGTAGTAATTACCAAAAGCAATTACAGAGACTGTTTGGGGGGAACGTTAGACTTCCTGTGCAGTTTTTTTTTTCTATTTTTGCCAAAGCTGATCCTGCCATTAGATTTCCTTTCTTTCAACCACTACATTAGAACGAAACTGTGTCAAGTAGATCTTCTTTTAAAAGACAACAGAGGAAGTCGTGTCTGCTTACGTGCTGCCACCACAACAGCAGGCACACGTTTAAGAAACATCAGAAATTTCGTTGTTTTTTTTTAAACTTTTTTTCATATCTCTAAACTTTGAATATTAAAATGTAGGTAGGACTTTTTCCTCAGATATTGCTTGAGACAAAATGAACCCAGCTACCACATTCATGGTCAACAAACTAACCAATATATCAACATAAATGCCCTGCAGAGTCTCCCACATACGTTACCCCTCCCCTCTGTGTTTCCAACACTTTTCATCACTATCAGCTGTCAGCTGCTCTGACCTGCACAGGGCCACGAGCAGGGTAAGTAAACACACCACAGCATCACGGTTAAGTGACTTGGTGAATGTGAGTTTATGAAGGCACCTGGTGCTTTCCATTTGAATTATTATGCATCTTAACACATACATATGCATGCAGCTATACACGGTACATTCCAGCATTTACAGCTGTACATTGAAGCTGCAGAGGGGAGCCACTTTAAGAATACATTTCTTCTCTCAGATGCTTTTATACTGTTTGATATCATCAGTTTGTGACTTTTATTGCGTGTTTTCACTTTCTCCCAACCTGCTTCATCTACTGTGTGTCTACCTCAGTTAGCGATTTCCCAGAAAGCCTTTCAGGAAATCCCCCAAAGTGTGCGTGGACTAAACATGCTGATTTTATTTAGGGAGGTAGCCCTCAAGATGTTTTCTGCTACGTTTGAAATTGATTACTTCCTGAAAAACTCTACTTTGGGCAATCATAGACATCCGACATCATAATAGTATAAAGCATGACAGAAAATCACAAACAGCATGAGATGTCCCCTGTAGAGTAATAGTTTGACAATTTGGGTATTCTCGTTTGCTTTCTTGCGGAGCGATAGATGAGATGATAAAATGTGTTGATTTGTAAGATTTTGATGGCTGCTAGGATGATTTTGAGCCAGGCTAGCTGTTTCCCCCTGTTTCAAGTCTTTGTGCTAAGCTAAAGCTAACCAGTTGCTGGCTTTACCTTCATATGTACTGTAAAAACACAAGAGTGGTATAAATCTTCTTATCTAACTGTTCAAGAAAGCAAATCAGCGTATTTCACAAAATGTTGAACTAGCCATCTTGGTTAGTTCTTTAAATGCAAATATATATATTATTTGCTGGAAAAATGTGGATTTTCTTCTTTCTGGAGATCATAATTCTGAAATTAACACAATTTAACTGATTGTTTAGTTTTGCTTTTTTTTTTTATTTTTTTAAGGATTGTTCCAAATATCATGCTTCTTTGACCATTTCAGGACATAACATTTGCCAAATATTTTACGTTTTGGACCCCATGTTGTCCTCAATTTGTGGCTTTCAAGCAATAACACTGATGAAAACCTACCAGAAAACTGTCTCACAGTCTAACCATTGAGCATTTCAATGCCATCTACAACTACACTCTCCTACACACACACACACACCGTTGTCAACACAAGACCATGTGTGTTTCATAGTTAAAGAATATACATGTGAGCGTGTGAACTCGTGGGATATTCCTCTGGGAAGCAAGTATGGTGAGACAGAAACATGATATACCAATTAAACAGAGACAGAGAGACAATGAAGCTGTCCTGTCTGCTGGGTCTGAGAAACTCCAACAGGGACACACACACACACACACACACACACACACACACACATTTGTTCCCAGTATCCTAAAGGTCTTTATATTTATTAGATAAACGATGGAAGATGTGGAAAACAGTGTGGGAGGCTTTGATGTCTCAATAGTGAGGAAAGTTCAATGAGGCAAATAAGGAAATTGAAAAAGAGTTAACGTGCAGTTTCTGTCTTTGTGCAGCAGTTGTAAATATGTATATTTAACAGATCACTGTCTGAGTATGTGCTGCTGACAGGTATGAACTCTTCTTCAGAAGCTCAATCCCAAATATGGAGATTTAATAAACAGCAGTAAAAAATCTTAACAAGAAAACTCAAAACTCTCAAAACAGAAATGCAGGACGATGTACAAACATTTTTCTCTCCGTTTGTGTTTTTGCACTCATTAGTCTCCTGACAGTCTTACAGCTCTGGAGAAATATATTTGCCATTGTGAATAGTTGAGGTCAGGGAGATTTTTTAGAGTCTCCACTGTTAATTAAGCACAGCTGCAACTTAAAACACTCACTCTTTCTCTCTCTGTTACATACAAACACGCTCAAAAATATATCTTATCGTCCCCTCAGTTCAAATCAAGGTAAATCTTAAGCATGCAATGATATTACTATCTATACACTATATGTAAGCATACTATAGTAGGCTTCTAACTTTGTGGCCATGGTTTGGGGAACAATGTGTGTCTCTTAACCAGCAGATGGCAGCAGTGTAGAGGCTGCAGGGGTCAGACCTACTCCAGTACAAGTTTCTATGTTTATCTTTAGTTTTCTGTGGTAAACAAAGGAATGAAAGAATAAATAGAAGATATTGAAATGTCTATTTTGAGCTCATAACAATCTATTGTCTCATTTCCCTTTATTTTTGCAGGAAAAAGCATTTGAACAGTAGTACTGTATCTTAAACTTGACACCTTTTCAGTATTTCCACCATCAGCAAGCAGCAGTTTGATGTGCAAGGATCCAATTTCCCTCCAGAGTTTTTTTTTTTTTCTTTTATCTCATTTCCGATCATCTCTTCTGGCTTCACTCTACTTCTTATGATCACAGTTCACAGATTATCTAAGTTCTTTCTTGTTTGTTTCCATCAGCACTTTAATCCAAGTTTTATCTTAAACGCATTTCTCTCTGCTTCGTTTCCCCTTTTGTTTGGCAAGCCTCCAAACATATCAGCTTTACAGATTATCCTGAGTTGACAGTTCATCTCATTTATAATAACAACAACATTACACTTATATATCATTTAGTACTATGTGTTTGTTTGTTGATTTGTGATCACAAGGAGGCTGAGGGTTATAAAGTATCTGAACCTTCAACATCCAGTGTTGGTCAGTGTGTTTATGCTCTCAATAAAGAACTAACAATTACCTCCAAAAATGTACTTTACAAGCTAAAAACTGCACTTTTGATTGAGCTACTGTATTGTACAAAGTATTTCTTGGCCCTGCAAAGCTGACAGTGTATACAAGGGGTTTTCAATGCTGTGTTGATGCCCAGAAAAAAGACAGATGAAATGCTGCCACCTCTTGTCTGAAGTCTATAACACTGGTTCCCAGTCCTTTTTCACTTGTGACCTCTCAAAGTGTCTATTTAAAAAACCCCTCATAAACTGCGTCAGAAATCTCTAAAACAAGAGTTTTTACCTCTAAATTTGGCCGTGATTGGTCTTGAACAAACCCACAAGAAAAAATTAGATCAAAATCCAAAAAATAATTAAAATTTATGTTGCAGAATTTAGCTTTTCTTCTTTGTTATTCCACTAATCATCTTGCAAACCCCAGGTTGGGAATCACTGGTCTTGAGTAATCTTTAAGGATCAACTAAGGGATAAAATAAGGAGGAGAGCCTCTCTACTGTAAACCATATTAGTAAATGTGTTAAAATGGGTGCGACATGGTTCATTTCTCACCCTATTACAAACCTATAAATCTTAACATCATCACGGCAAAGGCAGTAAATCACTGACACTCCTCGCTGATTTTTATATATGCCTGCTGTGTTTTCCAGTTCATCAAATAACTCAAATTCTTCAAAGCAATGAAAAAAAAAGAAAGTTCCCCATGGGGCATCTTGGCAGACACTCAGCAGAAATCAACACCCTCCTCCTCCCCTGTGGTATGTCGAAGTGGGCTTTTGGCACAGACAAAAGCGGGGCATTTTTCAGACAAGAGGGTGTGAGACAGTTCGTGGTTGCTCCTTATCGAGCCTGAATGCATGATTCATTAAGCAACAAAGACAAGACAGTCGACGCCTTGTCTGGAGAATCCCAATTGCTGAATGAGGAGATTTGTTGGAAAGCAGAGCAGTAAAGAAAAGTAAAGTTATGTTCCAGAGAGAGAAGATGAACACTGATGCCTCCTCTAACAAAGTGACTGACAGAAGACAATTAAAAGCAATTGTGGAGCTTAAATGGTGGATTTAACAAACTGGATCCTTCATATTAACATAAACGTCCCTGTTTTGTCTTCTGCTGCTCTCACCTGTCAGGAGGTACATTTTTGCAGCATGAGCTTGAACGAAAGTGACATTCAAATCGACTGCAAAGGCGTCGTAACTTGAGGCCTCAGCGCTGCAGGTTTTAAATTCCTGCAGCCCAGATATTGTACTCGAGGGCATGCACATAACTAATACTCACAGTGAGTCATAAAAGGGCAAACTGTGCACTCTCTGACCCAAACGACAGAGCCTGATCCAGAGCAGCTACTGTATCAGTGAACAACGGCTCAACTTTAATCAAAAACATGACGTCAACAAAGAAATTAAAGCTGCATTAGGCCCAATTTTTAACCCTTCCCTTCCAATTTAAGGAAGATGCTGCAGATTTAACAGATCTGGTAAATTAAAATTCTGCTATGAACACGTCTCCACCAGCAGGATGTAATGGACCAAAGCTTAAAAGCTAAAAACTTTGAAAATTTGACCTTTAAGAGCAGGGAGAAGGGTATTTAGTTGGTTGTAATCTGCAACCTCACCACTAGATGCCACTAAATCCTACACACTGGTCCTTTACTGATGAAAGATGGAGGTAGGATCAGCCAAATAAGGAGTGCGGTAACACGCCCCGCTACCTCGGAACAAAGCAAACGCTAGCTTAATGGCAACACTTGGACTAAATGGGCAGGTATCATAATCAAGTAACATCACACTTCCCAAAATATTGCGACAATAGTCCGACTCAGTCCAGGAGGCAGGAGAGCAGCAGGTGAGCCAACGGTCAATCACAGCTGTCAATCAACGCCCACACAGCAGACATCAAAGCTACTATACATCTTCAAATCTTCTTAACGGAGCAATAATTCCCAAAATGACCACCAGCACACTTATTAGAGGCCCTGAATTTAGCAATTGAAGCCATAATGACTTGAAAGAAACAGCTGAATTAATGTTTCTAGAGGAGTCAATTTTCGGTGGCACTTTAAGGTTCTTCCACATTGGCTTCAGCCTCAAGCTGTTGTAGTTGCAGTTTGTGTGAATTGAAACTATTCAATAGTTGCTGCTTCATGAGTGTAGAACAAATGAAAAAACGCACCGAAAACACTTGCCGCTTCATCTGCGCACTCTTTCTCCCCGACTTGTGTTATTTGTAGGTGTCGCGACCTCAAAGCCTCGCAGCTCTTGAATATTTCTGATGCTTGACCTCCCTCATTCCCCAATGCACATGCGCTTAAAGGTAAAGAATGAGATGCATGATGTCACACGTCACTGCCACGAGCAATTTACTGGACAAGGTGCTAAATATTGTGGAGTTGAAAATGTGTTTTCCCTTCCAGCTAAGCAGCAAAAATGAAAATAAATCATTAAATAATACGATTATTATTATTAATTATTTGTGATTTGTTTACAACCTGACTGTACGATTTGCTTGCTCCGATGGCCAAAACTATGGAAATCCCAGTTTGTCTATTATTCCTTGAAAAGTTGGATGTTTCTTCTCCTCATAAAGCCTAAAATTTGCTAAATGATGCTCATCATACACATCAAGACAAATATCATGAGGTGCATAAGGCTGTTTCAGTCTCACCAGCTTCTCTTATTTCCCTAATTTAACTGGTTTGTAGAGGCGACAAACAACTAACTTCATGAACATGTGGAATTCGGTCATTAATCTCTGCACAGTAAATCTGCATGTCAGTGAAACTCTGACCAACAGCAATGTGAGGACCAGCCTCTGGGCTTCTTCTTTGTCCGTGCCACTTCTTGACTGATTAATAGCAGCGTGAATCTGTCTTGAGAGGTTCATGGCCTCCGTCTTGGCGGCTGGCCAGCCCCTCAGGACGATATGGGCACAGAGTGTTTGGCCACCATGGTGGAAATGATTAAAAGCGCTTCCTCCTTATGTCACTCTCTCCTCATGCTTTTTCCAGGCTGATGTGATGTGCCATACAAAACACATTGTTGCCCAAATGGAAAAGATGACAATGGATCTCCGTGAGAGTCGCCTCTGGCTCGGGTTGAGGGCAGTTCAGACTCAAGTCTTGGATGCAGCGATGGAAGGAGGTTTCACTGTAAAACAGCTTCACAGCCAGTAAACTTCTTTTACGGTAGCTGGAAATTAGTGAGCCAGTAAATAAAGCTATTGATTAATGTCTCGACTGAACAAAAAAGCTCTGTTTCTGAGGGCACAGCGAGAGGTATCAGGGCCTGTGCTTGTGCATTCAAGTGCACAGAGGACCCTTTTATATGAAATCACCTTCAGGCTGACTCTTTGACTTAAGTTTATCTCCTTGTCAACAATCAGTCCTTCAGCCTGCACAAACCTGTGCTGTTACATCAAGCAGTTGGCAAAGTTTTAAGTGGTTTTAAATGTATTTAATTAGCAACAACATTAAAAGTATCCTTTAATGCTTTAGGGTACACTTTATGTATTTTTATGTACCTTTGCAGAAAATTACTCAATTAAAAAGTAACCGACCTGCCCTCAAACGTCACACATCCAGGTTTGCATGGATAGTTTTTCATCAAAAGGACTTTGAAAGATTTGTTTGTTTTTGCTGCCAAATATTCTATTGATCTCACTGTAAAAGTCATGGCCAGGTGAGTACTTTGTTGTAAAACTAATAAATTTAATTTAATACTGGTCGTTATGGGATTTGGCATTTTTAGCTTTTTAAAAAGTGTGAAGAAAATAATGAAAAAAACAATAACCGCAGCTAACTAATAGAGCCCAACTGATAAATTGGTCGATATTAGCTAATAACAGACATATCGGTGTAAAAGTATGTGTATATAGGGTATATGTATAGTTAAATACAACATATGTTCAAGCTTGTTTAGATACAGTGATTAATTTACATTCAACGATTCTTATCAAAAATGTTTATGTGTTTATTTAAAAAAAAATATCACTGATCTTGTGATCTTCTGATATATCGTTATCAGATTTTTTAAACTGCAGATAATTGACTGTGAGTAATTAAGCAGCAGCTACAAGAAAGAAGTGAGCAGTAGAGGTGGTTGTCCAGTCATGTTTCTTTCAACTTCAATAATTAGATCCTTCTCATCCTTCTTAGGATTTACACAGGGTTGTTCATGCCTTTATATTCTCTCATCTAGATTTCTGTAATTCAACTGGTTCAAAATGCTGCTGCTCGGATTATCATCAACTCAAGAAAACCAGATCATATAACTCCAATTTTGGCCTCCCTGCATTCATCTTCTCATTGATTTTAAAATTTTATTGTTGATCTTCAAGGCTTTACATGACCAGTCCCCTAATTATATCAAAGATCTACTAACCCCTCATGAGCCTGGGCGCCCTCTTAGATTGGCCAATCGCGGCTTTCTGGTCGTTCCTAGAGCCCGATTGGTGACTAAAGGTGATCAGGCTTTTGCAGACCAGGTCCCCAAACTCTGGAATGACTTACCTGCTGAGATAAGGTTTGCTAAATCTGTCTATTTATATTTCATTATTATTGTTTTATTGTATTTCATCTTTTTGTGAAGCACTTTGTAACACCTTTGGGAAAGGTGTGATATAAATAAAGTTTATTGTTATTATTATAATTGCAAAACACCACCTACCTCTTAGACATGCCATACTTTTTAATCAAGGTGTACAGATACAGTACACACCAATTTTTTCCATATGTGCACTGTTAATATTCATTTTCTTCATTATGGATCAAAACAATGAAACCTCAACTCTAGTCTCAGCGTAGAGTTGCTTTTCTGAGTGAATCAATCTTTCTGCAGGAAGAACTGCTTGTTTTATATTTTGTGATAACTGTTGTTGGGATTAAAATTAAGAAAGTACAACAGACATGAAGCCACAGTCTACATTAGACTGAAAAAGAACAACAACAGTGTCTTTATGATGACAGTGTGCTGGGCCAGTGTCAATATTGAGAGCAAATCTGCCCAATTATTGTTCGCTTATAGTAAAACGAGTCATCACCATTATCAGGAAAAAGAAAAATCTTGCAGGTTTGTGTTTTAAGGATTACATGGGCGTAAAAAGAGGGAGGAGGTAGATTAAAAATCTTGTTTAAACTGCAATGTTGTAGTGACCAGAATGATCAAGTCTAAGCTCCGACCAGAAGTGTCATTTCAGTTCATACATTTAGAAATGAAGCAAAAATTAAGCCAAAAGGTCAACATGCTATTTGTGGATAAATGCTGATTGGATCTTAAAGAGCTGAGCAGGTGTGAGTAGCAAACCACAGCCACCATTATCAACCTGCTCTGCAGCTGGAAAACAAAACATTCCCCAGTAACAGAAAGCACCTCCTGTCTGACTGGCCAGTTTAGATGGCAGATCAGATAGGACGCATAAAAAGATGGAAGATGGAGAGCAAAACATCCTCTCACCGCTGAGCATGAGATCATACCGCTGTTTGACTGTCATCTTAGCTGGCAGCAGGTAGAAAACACCCACAGCTGCCTTTATGGAGCCTTTAAAGTCCTCTATGGGAAGGCATCATTATTTACATACTCTGTAAAGGGCTTTGATGTTTCATTTGTTACTGTCTGTAGGTCTAATCAGTCTGAATGGGGCTTGGCTGAGGTAGAACTGCTGAATGGGAAAAACACACAGGTTGAAAGCAGCTGTTAAAGATAAAATGGGAGTTAACCATGGTGGAGAAAAGTCCTCGAGGCTACGAAAAACATAAAGCGGAGTAAAGAGGAGTGCCGTGAGTTTGTTTTACGAAGCCAAGTTTGTGGAAAGCACACTGCTATTTATTTAACCTGAAGGTACAACACCTTATTCTCTGCTGTATAGAGTACACATTAAGTTCTTTCAGGAAATGCATACCTTTTATGATATCTTAAATGACACAACAAAGAATATCTGTGTATAATATATATTAAAACTGCTGGACCATATGGACTCTGCTCTTTTTTCTTATTTTACAGTTTATAAAGGCAAACTAAACCCTTAATCTAGCAGCAATGAAATATCCTAACTTGAAACTTTGTCTGCTTCTTTAAAATAATGTGTTTGTCTTCATGTGTTTGTTTTTTGTGATTACATTTTCAGTTTTTGGTTATATAGAAATGGTTATATTTCTTTAGAGAGACATGGAGGCTGTGAAAACCGCAGGGACAACAATGTAAATAAAGTATAAGATTTATAGTTTTGTGCCTGACAAAAAATGTATTGTTTCTTGTACAAAACAATGTGAATATGATGTTCAAAAGATACACAAGCTATTAACAATCAATAACAAACCGGGGCATATAAGTTTAAAAAGAGTAGAGGAGATTATTACAAGCTTTAGGTCATAAAAAATAACACTAAAACTGGGTCTAAACAACCCCTTGGCTTTCTTGGTAACATCAACCCAGTATTGTGTTGGTGCTTTATTGATCCAAACTGGGTGAAAGTTGAACCCAGTGATTTGTAGTGTGTAATATATTAGGACAATGTCAATAAAACAAAACCCAAGAACCCAACTTTAAGTAGTTTTACTATACAAGGAAACCAAAAACTGCCCAAAATCGAATAAAGTGGGTGTCTTTATAGTTTAGAGGTAATGTGTAAGATACAGTTTTGTAGTAATATGACAAGAAATAGGGTCTTGGTCTGTTACAGGATATCAATTGGTCCATATTTGTGTTTGCTACTGTATGATATGACAGAAATAGAAAGCAGCTGTTCAGCAAAAAGTATAAAAATACAAGTGGAGTCCAAACAAGAGTGGCACTGAAATCAACCTTACAATAACAACAGGGCTGTGAACAAACTAAGCCGCCGCCTACTTCCTGTCCAGTAAAAAGCTTTTTGATGCTTTGGTGGTGACAGAAGTGTCCAGCGTCCAGTCCCCATTCATTTCACCCAATCATGCTGCTCTAGACTTACAATTAAGAACCTTTTTATCTTAACGAGTTACGCAGGAAAGGAGTCCATCTGGCTCAGGTCACCTTATAGAACTGATGTACCTGTTTTTTTACAGTATGTAAGGGCAAAAATCACGTGTATTTTTATTTTATAGTTTCTCTCATTATTCAAATAGTAAGTCAAGATAGATAGTCAAGATAAGTCACCATAAGATAAGTCAAGATGACTAACAATGTAATACGTCAAGATAAGTTAAACAACAAGATAAGTCAAATATAGATCTAGATAAATCAAGGTAAGATGAGTCACAACAAAGAAAAAAATATAAATTTTCATTCAACATTTTCCCTGCCTTCTGTGGACTTGAGAGTACAAGAAAAGTGGATTTAATTCATTTGAACACAAGTCAAAACAAAGATATTTTGCAGATTAAGTGGTTTAGGAACTTAAAAGGCCATTATATCCTGCTAAACCCAAACAGCGAGTCTTCATCATGGCTTAACTACAGCGTTCAGGTTTACACCGTAATTAGTGGTTGACTTGAGAAGAAACCACAGTGGGATGTCTTTTCATAGATTACATTCCAAGTCACCACACTAACCTAAAGTGATAATATGTTTTGTTTTTATGTAAATAAATGTCTCTCTGTCCTCAATTGATCAAATAAAATAATGATTTAACTTTGATCCCACTTGTGAAACTGCAACTGATGATTATGTTCTTATCAATTAATCTGTAATGGTAATCTTTTGACATTTTTGATTGATAAATGACTTCATCAAATAGATAAATGATTATCACATTTGTTGTCAGTCATTCTCTTGTCAGAACTGGTTTCATTTATGATCTTTTTGGGACACAGAGACACTGATCTTAACTTTCGCCACCTTGAAAAAAATGCATACATGTGCCTTCTGAGAGAAATCTGCAAAAAACTTAATTTCTAAGTATGTTACTTTCTGCATAAGATGGCAAATGAGGTGCTAAGAATATATTACTTAATTTAAAAGTACTCTAAGTATACGTATACACAAGGGAATTTTCCATATTGAAGCAGGTTATAAGGTTAAATGTCTGCTTGCATTAAATCGGCCTCATGTTCAGGCAGGCTGAACCAGCTGTACATCCAGGAAAAAACTGTAAAATCATGAGAAATAAACATAATTATCCCTGTATTATATTCCCTTTGCATCCTGAATGTACACCACCCACTTATATGTACAGCTTCTCATTTTGTACAACATGGTACACGTGCTATAGTTGCCCCATTTGTTGTCTGCTTTGATAAAATATAGGATCATATATCATGGAAACGGGACTGTTTGGCCACCCAGGGGAAACATCTGCTGCTTGTGTTACAGCATACTTTCTAAAAGTGCTTATATGAAACGTAAACACAACCACAGTAAATCTGCGAGGCGTTATATCAGTTCAATGTAAATTCTGGAGATTTGCTTTGAGGAGACGTCGATCCTCACACACTGTCAGACAGTAAATCATCAGTTTATGATGCTCATTGTTAAACAGGAGTTGTGCAGTTTCCTTATTTGGTGGACTCACTTTCCCTCAACTTACTTCATCCTCCTCTCCTCCAATTACTGCATTCCTACATTTCCCAGAATACCTTTCAAACCTGCTGCATTTACAGTATTGTACAATTGTTTTAGGCTCAAACACAGAAAGCTATACTAATAAGTCTGCGTTGATGTTATTATGTTGATTATTTTGTGTCATTGTATTGTTTAATTTATTATTATTATTATTAATGTATCTTGTTTTGTTTAAATGCTGTGACTTTTATATTTTGTGCCTGTGGACCCCCTCGAAAATGAGATGGTGCATCTCAAGGGGTTTATCCTTTAATTAAATTCTGAAATAAATAAATTTGGGTTTAAAATCAAATCAAAAAACTGCATCAAAGTTTATCAGAGCATCACAAAGTTAGTGCTTTTACACAAGATATGTTAAAGTTATTTTCTCAATTAATCAACTAGTCATTTGGTCTACAAAACATCAGAGAAGATGTTTTAATTTTGTTTCAACTAACCGTCCACAAGCCAAAGATATTCAGTTTACTGTCACAGAAGACAAAAGAAAACAGAAAATATTCACTTTTAAGAAGCTGGAACTTGAGAATTTGGGCATTTCTTGTAAAAAAAAAAAAAAGAAAAAAAGAAAAAGACTCAAAGCGATTAATCGATTATTAAAATAGTTAGTGATTAACTAACTGATTATCTGAGTAATCATTGCAGCTCTAATTTTAATCACTTTACCGTAATGACTGAACATAAATGTTTGTATGCTTAAAAGCATAAAATAGTAAACCACAATTTATAGACAGACAACAGAAACTCAGTACATCAGTAGTTTGAAATTACAGTAAGTTACTGCAGCGGTGGTGAAATGATTTATTGATCTGCATGTCAGCTGTATTTATGAGATAGCTGTATTCTAATTAGTCATTTAGTGCTCTTAGTGAGAATGGAATAAAATCAGTGATAAATTATTGTGATTCATGTAGCTGAAGAAGACAGAGACACACTGACAGAGGTTTTCTAGTCCTGAGTGACGCCTCTGACTCAAAATGCAACTTCCTGTATATGTCATGTTTACTGGACAAGTTGCATTTCTGAAAGCTGATTTTTAAAAACATTATTAAACTGTTTTAAACGTTTTTAAGCAGATTTTTCATCGATTATACGCACAATGCACAAGCCTGAATTCTTGCATGAAGTGTGTGACGGAGTTTCTGCATTTACTGTGTCTGTACATGATTGTGTGTGCATGCCTGAATGTCAGCTTAATGCTTGTGTGTTTTGTGCAGTGTGTGTGTGTGTGTGTGTGTGTGTGTGTGTGTGTGTGTGCATCCAGGAGATTAGCAGCCAGGTAAAATTAGGTGATGGAGGTGAAGTGTGTCTGTTTCCTCCGAGCCCTGAAGAGGGGAAAATCTGAGCAAACCGCAAATCACCACCCTCCAGACACACACACACACACACACACACACACACACACACAGACAGTAAAACACACAATAGTCTTGTACAGTGCTAAAACACCCTGACTCACTCTTGCACACCTGCAAGGAATCTTAACCCTCACACCTACATCTAATCTTAACTCTAAACCTAAATATTATTCCTAAAGATTGTAACGTGAGATTGAAGAAGATTGTAACACAACACCAGCACACATTCATGAACACAATGGCACAAAAGCGAAAGGTTTCAGTGAGGAAACTTGAAGCTCGGCTGCCGTAAAACTGCAGAAAAAACTGGAAATACAACAAATACGCTCAATATTTTGTAATTAAAAAGCACATTTATGTTCCCCCTGTGTGAGAACAGTACAGGATTTGTTGAATGCTGTTTTAAATCCACTTTTGCAAAAACCAAACACAGGCTAAATCTGACACTGAAGTACAGTAGACAGTGGAGGAGATGCTATGAGCTGTTCATCATTTCCCAATAGACAAGTCCAGACATTCACATCAACCGCAAACCTCATTCCAGTCTGAAAAACCAAGCTTTGTGATCATGTGTCAGCACCTTACCAGCTCATTACTCACAGAAAATCAGCAGAAGTGGATGATAATGGAAGCAATTTAAAATGTAAATCAAAGTTTGGTCAGATCTGCTGTTAAGTGAGTCATAAAGGCAGCAAAATTTCTGCGGTTGTACTGCATTTTAGAGCATTTTCACAACAGTATTTTCTGACTGTATCACCACTTTTCTAGAATAATTTTGTTGCCATTTCCTGTTATGTTCTTTAAAACACATTACTGATTAAATACAGATATTTAAATATACAAAATTATCATTTCTCTGAAGGAAAAAAGTCAAAACATGCAGCATCCGTTTACCTCTTCGCTGTGATTTTATCTGTGTGACCATCAACAGGAGGATGATGCAGGTCTGCGAGCTCAACGTCGACCACCTGCCGCGTCCACGCATCCTTGAAGTGGTTGTTATTTATGCCTTTGTAGAAAAGAAAATAAATACAATCCTTTCAGAAGCTCGGAGGAGGAGTCGTGCTCATCTCCAGGAGACAATTTCAGCAGCTTCTGGAAGAAATATAAATCACTGCGAGGGAAGTTTCGCCGACGTCTTGTCTACCTGTGGAGGTTGAGTGTGCACCTTTACGCACAGCAGTGAGCCACAGTGAGCGCTGTCAAGCCGGAAACAATCACATATCAATTTCCTGCGTGTGGTTTTCAACGGAAAAGCTTCACTAATCAACATTATCTTCAGTATTAAAGTCCAAATGGATATATTGGGTACTAAAATACTCAATATGGATCTTTTCTTCCGCTAAAATCACACACATAATACAATTTAAAACTTTTCGGGTTGCATTTTATGGGAGTGTGACATTTGAATTCACTGCAAGAAACACAAATAAACTTAAAATTCAGTTAACTTGATTTCTAAAAAGGGCTGTTGCATACGTTTTAATATTGCCACTAATATTAATACAAACTCTCTAAAGGAACAACAAAATTATCAATTTCTATCCATAATAAATAAAATGGATGCAAATATTATTTCCAGTATTCCTGGTGACAAAAGTTTACTTTATTTTGAAAGAAGCCACCTTTATTACATCCTGTTATCTGCTAACTTGACACATCTGCCATCAGTCAGTTTACAGCCTTCAGGCCTCACAAGTCAACTGATTTATGAAGGTTGAACCTTTGCAAACCTTCCCCTCAGGCTCCAGAAGGCTTTGAACCCTCACATACTGTTCATATTCTGAGTCTTCACAGTATCCCTTCATAATTGGTTTCTATACCAGATTTCTGAACCACATATCATTCATGAATACCTCATCAGTCACAGATAAATAGAGGATTAATCCTTAATGAAACTTTCAGAGAGCAGAGTGTATTTTTTTTGTGTGTTTATGCTTTTTTTACCGAGATAAAACATTAACAATCACACTATAAAATGGTCGTATGTTACATAAAACAGGAGAACAAAATGATTTCAACGAATTTTATTAAATATAAAAAATTCAACAGTATTATTTTTTTATAAATATGGATCAAACACTACAAACACTGCAAGAAAAGTTCAAATATTTCCATTTTTGTGTATTTTGGGTCACATTAAGAGAAGACATCAAATTCAAGGCTAAAAGAAAAGTGTTTAAGATGTTTTTACTGCTCTCAAATGTAAAAATTGGTCAGATTTGACCCTGAACAGTATGTAAGGGTTAAAACGACTATCTAATGTGTAAGTGGCGACAGCACTACAGAAAGCTGTTTGATTGTGCTCACTTTAACTGAAAGATGCTAATAGAGCCAAACTGATCTGCACCAGCACAAACCTTCCTGAGTGAAGGTCTAATCAGCCAAACATCACGCACCTGATGTATTCAGACAATTGTAGCCCAAACAGTATAACGTGTAGCTGAAATTAAAGGAGAATCTGAAAGTTTAAAAATGGAAAAAGTGTAGTTCATTAATGCTCTCCCAGTCAATTAACAGCCAGCGTTCCTTGTGTTTTGTTGTGTTGGAAAGACAAGACTGCTCCAACTTCTCATTTACTTTTTCATCAAATATCTTAGTTTCTTCCCTCACAGAGGTTGTCATTGGAAAACAAAAATTGTGGACAAACTTTATATGATTTTTGGTCATGTTTTTGCTTGTCTTTGGAAAATGCAAAATGCGATAAAGAGTTTTGTCATAAGAAATACTGTTAAATTTACTTTTTGTAAAGGCGTAATTTTAGTTTATTGTATGCAATTGAACTTGTGCTGTTTTTTGTAGCCTGGGGTGGGGGAACGATGTAATATGTGGACTGCATTGTTTGTAGTACCTACTGTTTGATGGAATGGAGAGTAACAATAAAAATATAGTATATCACAAAAAAAAGTCATCACTCCAAAACATTATCTCCTGTAGGTTTGATTTTTACATTTTGAGAGAAAAGAGGAAAGTGGAAACAAGATTTCACTCACATTTAGACCGAGAACAGTTTAAAAAAAGGTTTTTATTGTCTTACCAACACACTTTTCTCACTCTTTTGATCACATTGTCACACATCAGACTTTAAAGTTGATCAAAGTTAAATATGAGTCTCAAAGTTGATTCTTGTAGCTGTTCTGAGTTTCTGAAAGCTCTGCCTGTTGATGAAGATCATGTGATGTGTTTGAAATCTCCAGAACAGCTACTTAAGTGACCTTGTGGTGAGAATGATCTGCTGTTTCCAAGGTCAAGAATGAACTCTGAACATCCGCCTTTAAACCAACATGGACGAGAAGTCATTAAAAATGCTCAGAAAAATATAATTCCTGCTAATGAAGAGCATGTTATATGACTGAAAGCTCCAGAACAGCTGCTAAATGGACCTTGTGGTGAAAGCTGAATATCTGTGTGGAGACTTTTGACTACATGGAACAATAAAGGCTTTACCACATGACAAATCTAACCTCTTACAACAGTATCCGTCAGAAAATCTACATTTTCGGCTCAGTCTAATAAAAGTTTGACTGCATCTCTGTTCAGACATGTTGGCTGCAGTGTGGCACCTGTCTATGGTGAGGACTAAAAACTGCATTCCTCGAAGAGAGAAAGGCTTCTCATGATGACAGATGCTCACAAAACACACTCATGCACACACACAAAGATCTCATAAACTTTTCTCTTTCTGATGCATGTTTTTAAATCCACAAATCCACTATTTTCTTTATAAAAGCCGCACAATCTCTTTGCATGAAGACAAACTTTGAGATTTATTTATACTGTACTGAAAAAGCACAAGGCTTCTCTGTTATTCATAGCTCAGTAGGCAGAATGTGATGGGGTTTGTCAGAACATGCCCTCCCCAAGTGGTGAACCGTACTGACTGAATAGAAAAATCCCTTCAGCACATCTCTCCCTGTGGTAGTCTGGATCCCCCCGCTCCTCATTTCAGTGTCAATCCTGTCCACACACGTAAAGGTGAGTCCCACTTTTTCACTGTGATTTCACCACCGCCGCTCTGTCATTTTCCCCGCCACCGGCTATGTTTTCAGGGCACACACACACATCAAATTTAAATTCCATCCATCTTCACCATTGCTGTCAGCTGTCAGGGCTCAGGAAGAGTCATTTCGAAGGTGACACTTATGTTTCAACCTTTTAAATGAGTCGCAAACACCTGTCATTTTTGTCTGAACACACAATACAAGAGTTGTGCCCTCCCTCTCACCTGCAAAGAAAGGAATAGAGGGCTCTGTGTTTCCTAAAATAAACTATTCCACCTCCATGGCAGGAAAGCGAGTTTCCAAAAAAGGTCACAAACATCTCGCTTAAGCTACCTGAACCATTCCGGAGACAGTCAGCTGGATATGTTTACAGCCACATGAGATAAATTAACAGCAGATCTACACCAGGATGTAAAATATAAGAAGCCAAGAGTCTCTGTGTTGTAAGGTGAGGTGCAAGGTAGCATAAGAAGGCGTAAGGAAGACTGGGTTTGCAAAATAGGTAGCAATTTATTTACAATCTAAAAAAAAAAACATGCAAATATACATTATATTTTGATATTGCTCAAAAAATAAAGCACTAAATTCAGCGGCCAGCATTTTAGCATAAATACTGTACATTCAGAATAAGCAAATCATTTGTGCATCCTTTACATTCATTCATTTATTTTAATTACTTTTCATTTCATCACACGTCCACTATCCAATTAAATCTTAAAACCCGCCTACTCATGTGCTATATAATCTTTTAAGAAATAAACTTAAATCTAATTCTAAGAACAATTAAATTACTTTGGCAGCTTAAATAATCATAATTTAAATAAGAAAATTTAGTGAGATAAAGAAAAGCAGAGTCATGTAGCATAAAAGAAATCCTGTTGTTGGTCCAGCTCTTGATACATTTTGTATGTAACCCTTCAACTCCAAATATACATTAAATGCACATTACAGAGCACACAAGGCAACATTTATAGTTCACACAGAAATAATGAAACAAGTCTGAAATACTGTATGCACCTTGCAAGCACAATATCACCTCAATAAATCTCTTTCTTAAAACCAACACTACTACTGGAGAACAAACCAGCAGTAAATTACATTATTTCAAACTAAATGAGACGCAGATTCTGTCTCTTGCTCCCTTTTAAAACATAATAACCAGTTTCCAGTGCTGTTCAGTTTTATCAAGTAGTTAACGATAACAGTGCACATAGAGTTTAAAGACACAAGTTCTCAGACAAATGTCATTTTAGGCCACAAAGTCAAATTTTAAAGTTGTGATGAACAGATGAAATGTCTCAGATGAGCAGCAAAATGTCTTCAACTCTACCTGGATAAATGAAATGAACCTACACAAACATATTGGCCAAATACTATTTAGTCTATTTAGTGTATGAGGAAACTTTTCCAGTTAAGACTTTACAATAGTGAGAAATTACTCAGCAGTCAATATAGTGCACTACTTTGTCACACATCTTATTTTGACTATTTATAGAGTTATTATTGGCTGACCCTGAACTAACAGATCCAATGTTCTAACCAGCTAATGCACAGAAAGTGTTTTAACAGTGCAAACAGATACAACAGCTGCAGACGATGACCTTTAAGTGAGAAAAAGGCTCTGAAACACAGCCGTGCTGTTATGTGACAGTGTATTGAGTGACGCTGTGACAAAGAACTGTGGAACATCTATACTGTAGGTGTGGTGTCACTTTTGTCATATTGTAAGATCAGACTTTAGGCTATTTGAGCAACAGCTCATCTCAAACCACTGTGTTTATGGACAAAAATATTAATGGAACAAAGAAGAATGAACGTCAGGAAAATCAGAAGCAAAAGAAAACACAAAGAAAATGTGCAGCCTCACATCGAGCTGCCACCTAATCTCCCTCTCCTCCTCCCACTACAGACCAGTGACTGGCCTTTTAGCTTCTCAGCCTCTCCCAGTGGTGGAAGAAGTATTTAGATCTTTTACTCAGTTAAAGTAGCAATACCACAGTGAAGAAATACTTTGTTACAAGCAAAAGTCCTGCATTCAAATTTTCATACATCAAGTATTTATTATATTATTATACAAAAGTACCAAAAGTTAAACTACTGTTGAAGCTGTTACTTTATATACCTATATATGTTGGGAAGCTTAATCTATGAAAGGATATCATCATTTGATTATGTGATTCTATTTTGTATTAAAGCTGAGTGTGGGACTTTTGCCACCCCCTTCTGTGAGAGTAAAGGAGGACGCTCGGCTGTGATTGCCTGACACAGGTATGCAGCACGATTTCATGCACACCCTGAATGACCCACAGAGAGGGCCAGTAAAAACTGATGTGATTTGATGGTCCACCAACTCGCCGCAATTTATTCCAGTATGCCAGTACACCACTGGCTGCAACCTACTGTAGCAGCTATAAAACAGATAACACAACTCCCATGAAATCACTCCTTACACTATCAGGATTTGATCCATTTGGTCCTACAACATTCGGAAAGTCTAGAAGAGCCACACAATTAACAGCCAGCGCGGGTATGTTGTGCCGGACATGAGATTTAAGACCTCTGTATACTGTGAAATACAGAGATTTATCTGGAGATGATCAACATTATGTAAACTCATTTGACAAGGGCTTGAATGTGACAGACATTCATTTATATGTGAAATTTCTGCACTGCAGGTTTCATAATCTGAAAGTGCAACATAACTAATAACTAAATTGTAGTGGAGTAAAACGTACAATATTTGTCTCTAGAGTGTCGTGGAGTACCTCAAAGTACCTCAAAACTGTATCTAGTATTTGGATTTAGCTTTGTAAAACCATCCATATACTAAACTCTCCACATATGGAAGATAATAGTGATGATGGTTCACAGTGATTGTCACATCTAAAAAAGGGAAGTGGAATCAGGTCAGGCGATTAAAACTAAAAAGTGCAAATAGAGCAGATTTCAAAGGAAAAGGTGCAGCAGTTCATAGAAACAATACACCAAGATCCACAAAGTGTGTGACTGTGTGGGGACCTCTGGTGGGCAGATAAAGAATAGCAAGGCCTGGGGGGTCACAGAAAGCAAAGACAGACACTTCATAAAGAGAAACAAAACACAAGTGCTGACATCATCATCATCATCAGCAGCAGCAGCAGCAGCAGCAGCAACATGTAAGAGACATTTTACATACATAATAGGAATAAAACTGTTCTCTTCCAGGGACTCAACACATCCTGCTGAGTCCATTTTTACCTCCACAATCAACAACTTGTTTCTTCTCTTTGGCATGTTAGCAGTTTAAAAATGTTCCTCAGACCTCAGAACTTCCTGTTTCCCTCATTAAATCTCCGTAGGAAGCCAGTAATCATCTGACCCTCATAAGCTGGATATGTACTGTATTTAATTTGGCTCTGGTGAAGGTTAGATGATTCTTGTCACTCTAAGTTTTCTCCAGGACTTCACTTGGAAGTATGAAAAATACATTAAGTATGAAAAAATCAGCCTTTTCAAGTAAGAATTGATCAAAGAATAAATTATATCTGATAAAATGTTGAGGTTGTAACACATGACGATATGAGTTTCGATTTGTAAACTGTTTTGCTGCATCCTGCATAGTCAAGTGTACTTCTCTACTCTTGTGCCACCAAATGCTCATGTTGGTATTGATATTATGAGTTCAAAGGCATCACAAAATAACTTAAGTTTCTTCTTTTCTTTTTTAGACTTAAATCTAAGTTAGAGTCACTCAAAAATGAAATAAGAAAAAGAAATAGTGGATATTGACTGAATCAGGGTTCATGAAAAAGATAACAAAACAGATCCAAATGTCACCACCGCAAGCTTAAATTAATTTAGAGATGCACAACCACAAAACTCCACCTGGCTGCAGGTATTTCACACAGTCCTGCTCACAGCTGTCAACATTTAACACTGTTTGTAGTCATATCTGTTGGGAAGGATCAGCCCAAAGCAGTTACATCCTTTGATGAAACCCTGAACTTCTGTCCTGACAGACAACAAATCTGTTGTTTGGTATAATCCTGCAGGGTTTTTTTTAGTAAAAACAAACCCAAAGTACTTCAGCTTTGGGCCTCATCTTCTGAATCTGCTGTCTGTTCATCCATCAGCAGCGTGTTTCCAGGTCATCAGTAATCATTGCTGACTGAAAAAAAAAATGATAAAAGAAAGAAATTTAGTTTACTGCGGTTGCTGCTGTAAATTTTGGCATCATTCTGCCTGGGTACAATAATATTTCTCTCACCAGTTTCATTGCTGGGATCTGGTGACTAAGCACTTTCCCGGTCCTGAGTGGATGTTTCAGGGACATCTGGATTTGTTGTTGACCTCTCTGTCAAATGATAAAAGAATTGTCATGACTACAACACACCTGTCACAAAGTGTGATCTCTCATTTATAAATTATCAAAATAGTTCAAGATAAATGTATTAGTTTTACAGTCTAGGAGGATTTACAGTCGAGCCAAGTGAATACATCATGAAGCAAGTTGAAGAAAGTCTCAGTTATCTTCTGTTTTAGTAGTCATACTAATATCACACTTTAAAAGTACTCCATTAGTCCAATCAATAAATGTTTGTGGTCAAAATTTTACTTAAGTAAAAGTACAAACATGTTAGCAGAAAAATATACTTAAAGTATCAAAAGTAAAAGTACTTGTTATGCAGAAAAATGGCCCCTGCGAGTGTTAAAATTTTACTGCTCTGGATCAAAGTTCTGCTTGTTTCAACTAATTTACTTAAAACAAATAATTTATATGATGATCACAGTTTTGTATGTAAAATTGGAATCTACAAGGTACCCAGTAACTGTAGCTGTCAGATAAATGTAGTGGAGTAAAAAGTATAATACTTCCCTCTGAAATGGAGATGAAAAAAAAAATGGAAACACTCAAAAGTGAAGTTAAAGTACCTCAAAATGGTGCTTAAGTACAGAAAGAATGTAAATGCAGTTACTGTGGGGAATATAATTGGTGCTTTCAACGGGTGAAATCCGACTGTCGTGGCTTTGGCCATCAAACCTGTTGGATATTAAAACATTTCACTTACCAGTTTCATTACTGGTATCTTTGGACACAGCATTTTCCTGGTCCTGGGTGGATGTTTCAGGAACATCTGGACTTGTTGTTGACCTCTCTGTCAAATGATAAAACAATTGTCATGACTACAATACACCTGTCACACAATGCAATCTCTGTTAAAATGTTAAAAAGTTCAAAGAACTGTCACAGTCACAATGCATCTGTCACACGCTGCTGATAAAACAGTTAGAGTGGTAACAATTTTTTTCCGCCCACACAAAATGATTCAAGAAAAGTTCCAGTTGATCATGATCTGGGTCTTACTGGGTCAGTATGATCACGTTTCACTCACCAGTTCCATTACTGGTATCTTGGGACACAGCATTTTCCTGGTCCTGGGTGGATGTTTCAGGAACATCTGGACTTGTTGTTGACCTCTCTGTCAAATAATAAAACAATTGTCATGACTACAATACACCTGTCACACAGTGCGATCTCTCATTCAAAACTGTTCATAAACTATTAAAATGCTAAGTGAATACAGCATGAAACAAGTTGAAGAAAGTTATCTTCTTTTTTAGTAGTCGTGGTAACATCACACTTTGAAAGTGCTCCATTAGTCCAGTAAATGAAAGTCTGTAGTCAAAATTTTACTTAAATAAAAGTACAAACATGTTAGCAGAAAAATGTACTTAAAGTATCAAAAGTATAAGTACTTGTTATGCAGAACAATGGCCCCTGTGAGTGTTATATTCATGTGTAATTATATTTTATTGCTCTGGTTCAAAGTGCTGCTAATTGCAACTACTCATTAAATATTTTAAATGATGATCACATGTTTTGTATGGACGGCACAGTGGTGCAGTGGTTAGCAGTGTCGCCTCACAGCAAGAGGGGTCTGGGTTTGAACCCACTGGCCGGCTGGAGTCCTTATATGTGGAGTTTACATGTTCTTCCTGTGTCTTTGTGGGTTTTCCCACAGACCAAAACATGCAGGTTAGGTTAACTGGTGACTCTAAATTGCCTGTAGATGTGAGTGTGAATGGTTGTCTGTCTCTATACTATATATCAGCCCTGTGATTGACTGGCGACCTGTTCAGGGTGTACCTTGCCTCTCACCCAATGTTAGATGAGATTGGCTCCAGCTCCCCTGCGACCCTCTAGAGGATAAACAATTAAGAAAATAGATGGATGTTTTCTATGTAAAAGTGGAATCTACAAAGTACCCAGTAACTGTAGCTGTATGGAGTAAACTGTATGTAGTGGAGTAAAAAGTATGATACTTCCCTCTGAAATGGAGATGAAAAATAAAGTAGCATAAAATGGAAACACTCGAGTGAAGTTAAAGTACCTCAAAATGGTGCTTAAGTACAGAAAGAATGTAAATGCAGTTACTGTGGGGAATATAATTGGTGCTTTCAACGGGTGAAATCCGACTGTCATGGCTTTGGCCATCAAACCTGTTGGATATTAAAACATTTCACTTACCAGTTTCTTTACTGGTTTCTGGAGGCCCAGTAGATGTTGTGTCCTGAGGGGATGTTTCTTGTACAACTACAAGACTTGCTGGCCTCTCTGTTAAAATGTTAAAAAGTTAAAAGAACTGTCACAGTCATAATGCATCTGTCACACGCTGCTGATAAAACAGTTAAAGTGGTAACAATTTTTTTCCGCCCATACAAAATGATTCAAGAAAAGTTCCAGTTGATCATGATCTGGGTCTTACTGGGTCAGTATGATCACGTTTCACTCACCAGTTCCATTGCTGGTATCTTGGGTCACAACAGATGTTGGGTCCTGGGTGGATGTTTCAGGAACATCTGGACATGTTGTTGACCTCTCTGTCAAATGATAAAACAATTGTCATGACTACAATACACCTGTCACACAATGCCATCTCTCTTTTAACATTTTAAATGTTAAAAAGTTAAAAGAACTTTCACAGTCACAATGCATCTGTCACATGCTTCTGATAAAACAGTTAAAGTGGTAACAATTTTTTTCCGCCCACACAAAATGATTCAAGAAAAGTTCCAGTTGATCATGATCTGGGTCTTACTGGGTCAGTATGATCACGTTTCACTCACCAGTTCCATTGTGGGTATCTTGGGTCACAACAGATGTTTGGTCCTGGGTGGGTGTGTCTTGTATTGGAAGCAATTCTTCCCTCTCTGTGAAATAAATAAAGAATTGTCACAACCATGATGCATCTATCACACAGTGAATCCATATTAGAAGTTTTTTAACTGCTGCTATTCAAACAAATGTTGGTCAGATATGTCTTTGTCAGTATTTAGTTGCAAATAAATCTATTTGTCAGAATACATGTTTTAATTTTATCTGTTAAAACTAACAGCAGTATGATTGATGACCGTAAAACTTCATTTGTCTGCGAGGAAAACATCACATTACTAAATCAAGAACTAAGAAATGTGTCCAATTTGAGACTTTTTTTCAATTGATTTTATTTATTGACTTTTATGCATCCCTTAGTGATCTCCAAAATAGAAAAAGCACAAAAATAGCTTCTCTTCTGGAAAAAACTGTTATGTTTTGTCAAATTTTATTTATTTATTGGTATCATTAGTTACATGATCTATCTTGTTATATTGTTACTGACTTATACTTTGACTGTGGAACTGCTATGTATGTGTAAAAATGTGTCTGTCATTCCCCTGCTCTGCTTTATAAATAAAAATATTTATCTGTCACACAGTGGAATTTCTAGTCATTTGTAAATAATGTTCACTTTAAATGAAGTGGTTCATATAATTTGGTTAAACCTAAGATTCATCTCCAACGTCATCTGAATGTATTTGCTACATCTCCACATCTCTACAATTAACCTGCTATGTAAACAGTTATATAACAATTATAACTGATTAAACTGATAAATTCGTAAAAAAAAAAAAAAAAGCTACAAATGAACAAATTCAGCAATTTATTTTAAAAAGCACATTGAATGCATTTGAAACACTGGTTTTTGCTTGTAAAAGTTTCGATATCAATTACTTTTAAGTGCTGGATGCATGAAAACAGAACATTATTTAAAATATTGTCATGTTAGATAATAATAAAATAATTAAAGACAAATAGGTGACCAATGTTAAAATGTTCTTACCTTGCCGTGTCCTTTCATCAGGTTGTCCTGTATAGAAGATGAATAAGTGTGTGTTAACTCACTGGAATTATTCATTAATCATGTTTTGTTTCATAATTTGGGTTTATTTGCCAGTAAACAGACTGTTTGAACATCATGAGCTCAAACACACCATGTTGTGAATATTTGTGGCGGGACGTTGCAGTTCAAGGTTGGACCTTAACTCCAATCCTATAACTGCATAGTATAATGTATGTTTAATATAATGTATATTGTTATTAATTTCTCTTTCTGTAATTATCTTCTTTCATTTTTTGTTAGGTGTAGTTGTGGTTGTGGATGTTTGCATGAGGATAGAAACTTCCTGTCTCTTAGCATGAAAATACATCATCAGGACTAATATTGTTTGGTAGAATCACACTCTTGAAAGAACTTGAATATGTATGATGCACAACTAGATTAACATTATCAGTCAAATTTACAGAAATATTAATATACCACACCTAAAGAAATATAAAGAATGTAAATTCAGGTCAAAGATTTGATTTTTATCAGACCAAAATACAGTTTATTTAGTGCATCAAAATAAATACAATATTTTGTGACTTCTTACCTTTTTTGCATTTGTATATTAAGATGATGCACACAACCAGAAACACTCCAAATACTGGTATTGAGATGTACATCCTTGTTTGATCACCTACAAAAAAATGAAAGAATAAATAATTAAAACAACAAATTGTTTACAAGGACACTGTATTGTATTCTAATGTCGTTATCTGATCCCATCTTTGATAATGCACTCTGAGGTGACCCAATACAGAAAAATAATAAACTTAAAGCTCGCCATTTAGTCATTTAATGCTGTTAGAACATGTTTTGTAACTCCTATGAGGGCACTGAGTACATTAGCATGTTTAGAAAAACAGTAAGATGCATTAATACATTTAATGTGTTACAGCAGATATTTGTTGGTGTGATAACTCACTTTCCTTGAAGGGGTTGGAGACTTTTTCACTGCTGTTGAAGCTGACTGGGTTTTCAAACGCACAGCTGAACCACGGCTCCTTGTCTTCCTAGAAATTGAGAGAAAAACAATATTAACTAAAAGCTCATATGCCGAATGTTGAGATTTTTTAAAGGAGTTCACTTTGTTTATTTACAGTATGTCCAGATTACCAACAATAACATCAGGGACAATACAATGATGTGGCTACTTAGTCATTTAGTCATCAGCTTTTCACTATATACGCTGTAATCCACTATTTAGCATGTCTGCAAGACTGAATTATCCCGTATAAATTATAGTATACTAGTATGCTTTGGTAGAATACAAAAGCTTTATTTAGGCAATCTCTAACATCTTTTTGATTTTTTCTCTGTATTAAAAATAGCTATAAAGTAATTAACAGAGAAACCTGTCAAGTTTTCTAATATCACATTTTCATCACACACACGACTGTAAGGGAAACAAAACAGATACAAAAATGCCGTAATCACCACACCTGGTGTATAGAGGACCAAAAGTGTCACAAAAATAGTGATAAAGCATTTTTTAAATTGATATCTAATTGTACAATTTCAGAAATATTCTAAACTGTCTAAATAGCCTAAACTACACAGCCTGGATTCTGCCTCAGCTGGTCACCAACTGATGCCTAGGGCTGGGTACCAAACTTCAATATTTTTATGGCACCGACCGAATTACTTTGATACTATCGAGTATCAAAAAATGTCTTGTCATTTGGTACCAAATTTCAATACTTAGCAGGAGCAGAGCTGTTTAGAGCACTTGGCTGTAGTTTCTCAACATAAACTGCAAGGATGGAGGCAGCAACAATGCAACAACGTGTAGAGCAGCTACATCAGTAATGGGTATAGTAACAGTACTGAAGATGATGATATTACCTATTGTTTGACATCAAAACAGGTGGTTTGGCGGCTGGAGAATGGCCCAAACAGCGTCTTGTGAGATTTGGCTAGCTAACGTTAGCTTTGGACTCCTGTGTTGTTCTGTACAGTGTTATGGTCACATAGAGACTGCTTCGCTATGTTAGTGGCTGTTCTCCAGCCACCAAACCACCGCTTTTTGATGTCAAACGATAGGCAATATCATCATCTTTGATATTTTCATAAAGCTTTGTCTTTTCTTACCTGCAGGTTACATGTTTGGTCCAACCTCCTGTTACTGATATAGCCGCTGTAGGCGCTGCTGCTGCCTTCACTTGCTACGTTTTGAGCTGTTAACTTGGCTAACATTAACAGACAATATACTACACAAAACAACTGTCATAAAGCAAAGTGATAAAAGTGAAATAAAAGTGAAATTGATAAAAGTGAAATTGATTTTTTCACTCAGGAACAGGTATCGAAAATCTATGAACGATACCCGATCCAACTGATGCCTGAATATGTGAATCAATTTAAAGAACAGATTCTGCTTTATTCTTGCAACATGATTTATCTGTTACTGATGAGGCACACAAACATCATTATCCTGTTCACCTTTGTTATTTTGTGTTCCTTGGTTGAAGACCAAGTGTTGGCACCTGATGTCCAGTTATAGGTGACTGGTTCAGCGCCTGTGGTGTTGCCATTACAGGTGAGGACACAGTAGGTCATCTCAGGTTCACACCTTTTGGAGAGGGTGGGTTTAGAGACAGGATCTAATAGAAAACAAAACAAAAAGACATTTCCTTTGAATTTAGGACCGTTTTGATAAACTAAGACAAACTTCATACACAATTCCTCCACTTACAGATAACCAGGAGTTGAGTCTTGCTGGTGACTTTGCTGTTGATCTCTACTGTGTAGCTGCCGCTGTCGTCTGGAGTCAGTCCTGTGATCGTCAGCGCTCCGTTTGAAATGTTCAGTGAACCACGAGCTGCAAAAGAAGGTTTAGCTTCTAAACAGGGATTTTTAGTCATCTTACAGCATGTTGTCAGCTACTTATTTCCAGTGTTGATCATTTAAGAGTGGTCAGCTGGAGAAATATGTACTTAAAAAAACTAAAAATATTTGTAGAACAGCTGATTTTCATACCAAAAAAAGTCTAGTTTTGATTTCCCACAGAAAAAGCAAGTGAATCCCTTTTTTATAACCCTAATTCCATTCATTTACCCATTGATAATTATGTAATTAACGTATTTAATTGGGTTTTACAAGGATAATTAATGTATAAATCTTTGGATTGCAACATATTCAGATATTTGGGGATAATTTGCACAATATAAGGGCTTGTTGACCAAAACACATTAAAGTCATACCTTCTTTAACAGTATACCCTTAAAGGACCTTAATATTTTAATAAAGGTGAAAATTCAGGGTCAGTATTATGTATTGTATTTGTCAAATTTAATGGGTTATACTCATTAAAAAACTCAATTCATGCAGAAAACACATCAAACCCCCTGTATTATTACGCAATCCATTAATTTAACCAAAATCTGGGATCAACCTAATAATACTGTAAGGAATTCCTTTAAATATATTTAAATTTATAATATGTCACTATTCCACATTAAAATGTCTAAAAACAACTAGACATATGTTATATATTCTGTTGAGTTGTGTACTAACATTACCCCAAATGTTTCTAACAATTTTCAAACCCAGAGAAATCAGCAATTTTAATCAAGGTCCTTTTCATTTTGTTGCTTGTCAATGGCGTCATCCCCCCTCTACCAAAGAGTATATGCACAGAAGATGCATGCATCGAAGTTGTGTTTGTCCACTAAAAATTGCGTTTACCAAAGAGTATACACCTACAAGATAGTACATCGGTATTGTGGCTATTTGCCACTAAAGATTAAAGTGGTACCTTTGAAGTGTCGGTAGGCGGTAGTCTCGCCTCCATACCTCTCCATGGCAAGATCAGGTCCATGTTTCCACTCTATACTGGTGATGGGATTCACTACAGAGTCTGGTGTGAGAACAGCTTCGTCACCTATTCTCCCGTAGAGTGTTTTTTCTGCAAAATAAAATAAATAAAAGTGAATGCAAATTTCTCCTTTTAATTACTGAAATGTATTTTTTCTTTAATCAAGTGTGTCCTGCTCTAGTTTAAGTAAAAACTAAGTAAAAAAGTAAAGTACAAAGTACAATATTTTCCTCTAAAATGTAGTGGAGCATAAAGTAGAATAAAATACAAATACTCAAAATAACAAGCAGTAAAACTTAACTTAAAGCCTCCTGTTTAGCATTTACAGCAGTATTTAACATTTAACACACTATAATGTTGTTTGTTAGCAAATAAAAGTATTTGTTTATGTATTTATTTATCAGTATTACCAAAGCACTTCAACTAATTTCAACCACTGATTCTGAGTCTATTTCTAATTTTAGGGGACAAATATCCCTCTAAAAGCTCTTTACAAATGCCTTATGACCTCTCATCACATCACTATTCCTAAAGCCAACTATTCAGTTATAAAAGGCTTCAAATATACATTTCCTGGTTTCACAGTTCATGTAAATGAGGGCATGTGTTGGCAGAAGCTAGACAATCTATGTCAGTGGTTCTCAGACTTTTTCACGTCAGGAACCCCTAAACTGACACAAATTAGACCACGAACCCCCATTTGATAAGATTTTGCTTTTAGTACAGAACCTGTATGAAACCCATGACCAAAATATTCATACATGCTGTCACTGAGGGTGTGGTCACAAAATTACAACTGAAACGGAAAAATAAAACACAAAACACGCACAGAAACATACCATGACATTATAGTTTCCTAAACATGTCAGTTAATAAATTATAACAGTCATTCCAGTTTAAATTATCCAAAACTTACTGGCGCTGATGGTCACTGCGGTGCAGAACAGAAAGTGAAACCTAACTGAGAACATTTTCCTGTTTATCAGTTAGGCTTAAATAGAAGTAAAACACGTAAATTCACGCTGTTTCTGTTGATATTAAAAAATATTTCAAGTATACAGAGATTTAAAAATGTGTTCAGAGAGTGATAAAGTAGGATAGTTTGCCGCTGACAGCCGAAGACGAGAGTGAAAAGCTGAAGCTAGGACAACCGAAGACAGAGGAAGTGCCTGACCTACACGACGTCAGAAGAAAAAAAAAAAAAAGAACTTCCGCTGGTTGCCTGGCAACATGTCAGATAAATAGTACAGTGTTATTAACTTGCCAACGGTTCTGTGCATGACCCACAATCTTGGACTGTTTCCGCTCCCATTCATTTATGTAACCTTGCTGTCGAGACTTTGTACACATTTATACATTACATATACAATTTGTGAGTGAATAGTTGGTAAAAGGTTTTGCTTTCTTACTCACAAATGAAACATTTGTAGTGTATCATGATTTATTTACTCATACAGAATGTGTGGAGTTGCTGTTATGTGAAACCACATAGAGAGATATTTTCTAATCCAGTTTATTCTGACAAGCAACTCAAAATCTAAAGCTTTTAAACCATCTTTTTCACAACTTTTAACTAGTTAGGGATTTAAAATGTAGTGGGTTTTATTTCTCCACATGAAATTAAAATTTAGGCCTACAGAACATTTTACTGTATTTTTACTGAGTATTTCGACTTGATCCTCATATTCTTAAAGTACACTCACTCCTGTTTGTAATCAAAAAACATAAATAAAGATGTCATACTGTGAGAGCAAGGCAAGTTTATCTGTACAGCATATTTCAACAACAAGGCAATTCAAAGTTTTTTTAGATAGATCATAAAAGGTATCACAGAATATAAAAGCAACACAAGTATGAAGTTACTTTGCAATAAAAAAATAGATTTTAGAGAAGATCTAACAACACTGCAAACAAAACATGGTTTATTGCAAGTAAAATAAATTTGTGATGAAAACACACACAGAAAACACAAATATTACAGTATGATTGAAGCCCTTCAAAATATAACATTGTGATGAAGCACAAAATACTCAATTGAAACTGTGTAAACTGACAGATAAATGAACAGATTAACTGAAATCTACAAACAAAACCTCCATCACTGCTGATGTTGGCAACCAGAGCCTGGTTAAAAGGGAGAGGAGCAACCTTTACACATGTAATGAAATGTGTAGAAAACGTGCCTTTTTTGGCCATGAAGCCAAATTCAAAATGATAGTAACTATGGATTCTTTGTAGTTTTGGATTTAGCTTTGTAAAACCATCCACATACTAAACTCTCCACATAAGGGAGATAATAATGATGATGATTCACAGTGATCATCACGACTAAAACAGGGAAGTGGAATCAACTGCAGGCAATTAAAACTAAAAAGTGCACATGAGCAGATTTCAAAGGAAAAAGTGCAGCAGTTCATAGAAACAATACACCAAGATCCACAAAGTGTGTGACTGTGTGGGGACCTCTGGTGGGCAGATTAAGAACAGTAAGGCCCATAGAAAGCAAAGACAGACACTTTATAAGGATAAACAAAACACAAGTGCTGACATCATCATCATCATCATCATCATCAGCAGCAGCAGCAGCAGCTTGTAACAACATCTAAAAACCTGAGACATTTTACATTATAGGAATAAAATTGTTCTCTTCCAGGGACTCAACACATCCTGCTGAGTCCATTTTTTACAATTTACAAATTTCATTTAGCAGACGCTTTAATCCAAAGTGACGTACATCTGAGAGCTGATACAACACAAACAAGGATCTAGTCAGGAGAGAACAACACCAGTTAAGTGCCATGAAACTAAGTTTGAGTCCAATAGGATGTAGATGCCAACAGGCAGTGCACAGAGGCAATACATAGAGTGCATTGAAGCAGATTTGTTTTGTTTTTGTTTAATTGTTTTGTTTTCTCTCTTCCTTCAGTCCATCAAGTGCAGAGATGTTTGTGAAAGAGCTGGGTCTTCAGTCTTTTCTTAAAGATTGAGAGGGACTCTGCAGATTGAACAGAGTTTGGTAACTCGTTCCACCACCGAGGAACTACAGAAGACAAGAGTCTAGTAGCAACTTAGAGCCCTGTTGTGGTACCAGGCGCCTTTCATTGGCAGAGCGTAGTGAGCAGGAGGGACTGTAGACCTGAATGAGAGAGTTCAGGTAGGTGGGAGCCGTTTAAGTTGCTGTTTTATAAGCAAGAGTTTTTACAATAAAAAAAATTACATCTTTACAGTGACACTGAGTCACCAATTGCTCATGTTGGTATTGATATTATGAGTTCAAAGGCTTCATAAAATAACTTAAGTTTCTTCTTTTTTTTTATAGACTTAAATATAAGTTACATGTGTTATTGTGTGTAGCTTTGTATTTTGTATAACGTCTCCTGTGTGTTATTTGCTTTGTATTGTTCGTTATTGTGCTGTTATATGTTTTACTTGTAAGGAACTACAGATGGAAAATTAGCTCTGATGCAGTACATCAAATGTTAACATTTATGTTTAACACTGTACATGGTCCCAATAAATACAATACAACAAAAAAATGAAGTAATAAAAAGCAAAAGTGCATATTGACTAAATTACAGCTCATGAAAGAGACAACGAAACAGATCCAAATGCAAAATAATGAGATTTGGATGAAAAAAAACAGTAACTAAAATACAGTAACCATCACAAAATTATGCACAACCACAAACCTCCACCTGGCTGCAGGTATTTCACACAGTCCTGCTCACAGCTGTCAACATTTAACACTGTTCGTAGTCACATCTGTTGGGAAGGATCAGCCCAAAGGAGTTACATTCAGTGATGAAACCCTGAACTTCTGTCCTGACAGACAACAAATCTGTTGTTTGGTATAATCCTGCAGGGTTTTTTTTTAGTAAAAACAAACCCAAAGTACTTCAGCTTTGGGCCTCATCTTCTGGATCTGCTGTCTGTTCATCCATCAGCAGCGTGTATCCAGGTCATCAGTAATCATTGGTGACTTCTCTGTAAAATGATAAAAAAAACTATCAAAATTACAATATATCTAATACATGCAGGTCACACAGAGTTTTAGTTTACTGCTGTTGCTGCTGTAACTTCTGGCATCATTCTGACTGGATACAATAATATTTCTCTCACCAGTTTCATTACTTGGATCTTGGGTCACAACAGATATCGGGTCCTGGGTGGATTGGTTTTCAACAGGTGGAAGCAACACTGACGTCTCTGTGAAATAAATAAAGAATTGTCACAACCATGATGCATCTATCACACAGTGAATCCATATTAGAAGTTTTTTAACCGCTGCTATTCAAACAAATGTTGGTCAGATATGTCTTTGTCAGTATTTAGTTGCAAATAAATCTATTTGTCAAAATATATATTTTCATTTTCTGTTAAAACTAACAGCAGTATGATTGATGACTGTAAAACTTCATTTGTTTGTTAGGAAAACATCACATTACTAAATCAACAACAACTAACAATGTGTCCAATCTGAGACTTTTTTTTCAATTGATGTGGGAAACTTTTATGCATCCCTTAGTGATCTATGAAATTGAAAAAGTAAAAAAAAACAACACACACATGCGTGTGTATTACAACAAGAAAAAGTTTTAATCCAGTTTTTTGTTGTTGTTTTGTTGTCTGTCCCTCTTGTCTTGTCCTGTGTCATGTGTCTTCATGTTCATCAGTCATTTTGCACTATCAATTTTTTAAAAAGCACAAAAAACTGCTACTTTTCTAGAATTTTTGTTTTATGTTTTGTCAAATTTTATTTATTTATTGGTATAATTAGTTACATGATCTATCTTGTTATATTGTTACTGACTTATAATTTGACTGTGGAACTGCTACGTATGTGTAAATTCCCCTGCTCTGCTTTATAAATAGAAAATAATAATCTGTCACAGTGCAAGAAGAGATAAAGAAGTCCTGTAATTTCATTTATCTTAGATTTGAGGGAAACATCAGCAACATCACTAAAGTAGTTTTCTTCCACCTCTGACACATCGTCCAAGTTCACCCATTTCTAACACAGTCAGATGCAGAAATTCTCATTCATGCTCATTCAGGTCTTGTATTCTGTACTATTAAAAAGATCCAACAAGTCCAAAATGCAGCTGCTGCAATTCTTCTGATTCACTGGTTTACGGTTTCATTCAAGTCAAACTACAAACTGCTACCTATTACCTCCTGACCTGTCAAAACTTCTCAGACCTCACATTCCCCCACGAACACTCACATCACAGGATGCAGGTTATCTCATTATTCCAAAGATTACACCGTTCACATTTTATTTAATTAATATTTTTTTATGTTGTTACTATTTTCTCGTTCTGTAGTTGTCTTTTCTTTTTTAACACTTTGTGATTTTACACTAAAAAAAATAAACTAATTAGTAGCATATTTCCATTAAATACATTGACACAGGAAAATTGCCTGATCTGAGAGATACTGCGGTTCATGGTCAGCATCTTAACCCATTAAATGCAGACTGAAACCTATTTTACTACAATCTAATTTTACTACCTTGCTACCTTGTTTTTGTTCCTTATTTACAGCTTTCTGTACAAAAGCCATAAAATGTCTTATTTTATTCAAAGTAAGCTTACTTAATTAGCATTTTTTCCTTCAGTAGTGTAGATGGAGACATGAAAGGTAGAGATGTTGCAGTTATTTGTTATAAGCTTTAACCACTAAGACAACAAGTCGACCCTGAAACATCCTTTTATGCAGATTCATGAAACATCTGGAGAGAATCTCTTGGTATTGGTTGTGGTTGTGGATGTTTGCATGAGGATAGAAACTTCCTGTCTCTTAGCATGAAAATACATCATCAGGACTAATATTGTTGGTAGAATCACACTCTTGAAAGAACTTGAATATGTATGATGCACAACTAGATTAACATTATCAGTCAAATTTACAGAAATATTAATATACCACACCTAAAGAAATATAAAGAATGTAAATTCAAGTCAAAGATTTGATTTATATCAGACCAAAATAAATAAATAAAATATTTTGTGAGTTCTTACCTTTTCTGAATTTGTATAATAAGAAGATGATGATGCACACAACCAGAAACACAAATAATGAGATGTACATCCCTGTCAGATCCTCTACAAAAAATGAAAGAATAAATAATTAAAACAACAAATGGATTACAAGGACACTGTATTGTATCATTTCAGCCATTTAATGCCTGTTAGAACATGTTTTGTAACTCCTATGAGGGCATTGAGTACATTGTCATGTTTAGGAAAAACAGTAAGATGCATTAATACATTAAATGTGTTACAACATATATTTGTTGGTGTGATAACTCACTTATAAAGGGGTTGAAGACTTTTTCACTGCTGATGATGCTGACTGGGTTTTTCAACGCACAGCTGAACCACGGCTCCTTGTCTTTCTAGAAATTAGGAGAAAAACATTATTAGCTGAAAGCTCATAAACTAAACATACAAATCTTTTGAGGAGCTCACTTTGTCTTTTTACAGTATGTCCAGATTACCAACAATAACATCAGGGACAACACAGTGATGTTGCTACTTAGTAATCAGCTTTTCACTATATACACTGTAATCCACTATTTAGCACGTCAGCAATATTGAATTATCCGGTATAAATTATAGTATACTAGTATGATTTGGTAGAATACCAAAACCTTATTTGGGCAATCTCTAACATCTTTTTGATTTTTTTTCTCTGTATCACAAATAGCTATAAAGTAATTAACAGAGAAACCTGTCAAGTTTTCTAATATCACATTTTTATCGCATGGAAGACAAAAGATACAAAAATGCTGTAATTGCCACACCTGGTGTATAGAGGACCAAAAGTGTCACATAAATAGTAATAAATAATTCAATTTATTAATATCTAATTGTACAATAAATACAGGAATTAATAAATGAATTTACAAATTAATTAATGTGATGCTTTATTATTATTGCCATGACACATGTGGAGATATTCAGAGTTTTAAAAATGTCTGAACGCTGAAGGTTTAAACTTGTGACAAAATATCTTTGAATGTTTTGTGAAACTATGGAGCTCATATAAAATATTAGATTATCTCAACAGTTGCCTGTTAATTGGATAAAAATAAAAATGTCCAACCTTGTATCTAAATGCAGCTCTTGTTGTCACTTTTTTATGACTTTACAGAGACAAGTCTGGCCCTTTCCATGATCTGAAATCTTTATTTTCTGCAGGTTTGTTCATGTTGCTGTTCAGTTTATTTAATTATATATTGTTTTTTGCCAGGGACAATGCACAACATATTTAATATACCAGATATAGTTAAAGCTAATTTCAGAAATATTCTAAACTATCTAAATATCCTAAACTGCACAGCCTGGATTCTGCCTCAGCTGGTCACCAACTGATGCCTGAATATGTGAATCAATTTAAAAACTAGATTCTGCTTTATTCTTGCAACATGATTTATCTGTTACTGATGAGACACACAAACATCATTATCCTGTGTTTACCTTTGTTATTTTGTGTTCTTTGGTTGAAGACCAAGTGTTGGCACCTGATGTCCAGTTATAGTTGACTGGTTCAGCGCCTGTGGTGTTGCCATTACAGGTGAGGACACAGTAGGTCATCTCAGGTTCACACAATATGGAGAGGGTGGGTTTAGAGACAGGAGCTGATAGAAAATGAAACAAAAAGACATTTCCTTTGAATTTAGGGCCGTTTCGATAAACTAAGACAAACTTCATACACAATTCCTCCACTTACAGATAACCAGGAGTTGAGTCTTGCTGGTGACTTTGTTGTTGATCTCTACTGTGTAGTTGCCGCTGTCATCTGGAGTCAGTCCTGTGATCGTCAGCGCTCCAGTTGAAGTGTCCAGCGAGCCACGATCTGCAAAAAAATGCACAAGTTTAGCTTCTAAACAAGGATTTTTAGTCATCTTACAGTACGTTGTCAGTTGGAGCCATTTATTTCCAGTGTTGGTCACTTAAGAGTGGTCAGCTGGAGAAATATGCACTTTAAAAAACTAAAAATATTTGTAGAACAGCTGATTTTCATACAAAAAAAGTCTAGTTTTGATTTCCCACAGAAAAGCAAGTGAATCCCTTTTTTATAACTCTAATTCCATTCATTTACCCATTGAAAATTATGTAATTAAGATATTTAATTGGATTTCACAGGGATAATGAATGAATAAATCTTTGGATTGCAACATATTGAGATATTTGGGGATAATTTGCACAATTTAAGAACTTTTTTGACCAAAACACATTAAATGATACCTTATTTAACAGTACACCTTTAAAGGGCCTCAATACTTAAATAAAGGTGAAACATCAAGGTTATCATTAATTCTATTTGTCAAATTTAATAGGTTATACTCCTTAAAAAACTTAAATCATGCAGAAAACACATTCAAAACCCCTCTATTATAATATGATCCATTGATTTAACTGAAATCTGTTATAAACATATTTAATACTGTAAATGAATTCCTTAAAATATAATCAATTTACAACTCAAATATTTAGACTACTAATTTAAACCAAAATCTCAACCTAAATGTATCAAAAACTTCAAACTAATGTATAAAATCATTGATCACTTGCTACCAAACAGCTTGATTCAGATTAAAGTGGTACCTTTGAATTGTCGGTAGGAGTAAGTCTTGTCTCCGTTCCGAAACCACTCCATGGCAAAATAAGGTCCATGTTTCCACACTATGCTGGTGATGGGATTCACTACAGAGTCTGGTGTGAGAACAGCTTTGTCACCTATTTTCCCGTAGAGTGGTTCTTCTGCAAAATAAAATAAACACGAGTGAATGCAAATTTCTCTGTTTAATTACTGAAATGTATTTTTTCTTTAATCAAGTGTGTCCTGCTCTAGTTTCAGTAAAAACTAAGTAAAAAAGTAAAGTACAAAGTACAATATTTTCCTCTAAAATGTAGTTGAGCATAAAGTAGCATAAAATTTTGTCCTCCATCACTTATATTGTAAGTGCATTGTGAAGGGATCTTCTAATGGTCAGTATGAACAGGAGGAATGATTACAGCAAGAAAAACATGTTGCAATGTTTTGTACATTGTCATGTTTAGGAAAAACAGTAAGATGCATTAATACATTCAATGTGTTACAGAAGATATTTGTTGGTGTGATAACTCACTTTCCATGAAGGGGTTGAAGACTTTTTCACTGCTGCTTGAACTGACTGGGTTTTCAAACGCACAGCTGAACCACAGCTCCTTTTCCTCCTAGAAATGGGAGGAAAAAAACAATATTAGCTGATAGTTCATAAATCAAATGTACAGATTGTTTGAGGATCTTACTTTGTCTTTTTACAGTTTGTCCAGATTATCAACAATAAGCTGGTCACCAACTGATGCCTGAATATGTGAATCAACTTAAAAACTAGATTCTGGTTTATTCTTGCAAAATGATTCATCTGTTACTGATGAGACACACAAACATCATTATCCTGTGTTTACCTTTGTTATATTGTGCTCCTTGGTTGAAGACCACGTCATGTCACCTGATGTCCAGTTATAGGTGACTGGTTCAGCATCTGTGGTGTTGCCATTACAGGTTTAGGACACAGTAGGTCATCTCAGGTTCACACCATAAGGAGAGGGTGGGTTTAGAGACAGGAGCTGATAGAAAACAAGACAAAAAGATATTTCCTTTGAATTTAGGGCCGTTTTGATAAACTAAGACAAACTTCATACACAATTCCTCCACTTACAGATAACCAGGAGTTGAGTCTTGCTGGAGAGTATGTTGTTGATCTCTACTGTGTAGCTGCCGCTGTCGTCTGGAGTCAGTCCTGTGATCGTCAGCGCTCCAGTTGAAGTGTTCAGCCTACCACGATCTGCAAAAAATGCACAGGTTTAGCTTCTAAACAGGGATTTTTAGTCATCTTACAGTACGTTGTCAGTTGGAGCCACTTATTTCCAGTGTTGGTCACTTAACAGTGGTCAGCTGGAGAAATATGCATATTTAATTGGATTTCACAGGGATAATGAATGAATAAATCATTGGATTGCAACATATTCAGATATTTGGGGATAACCTGCACAATTTAAGGGATTTTTTGACAAAGACACAGTAAAGTGAACCTTCTTTAACAGTACACATTTAAAGGGCCTTAATATTTTAATTTAAAGGTGAAAAGTCAAGGATTACATTACAGTAATTATATTTGACAAACTTAATGGGTTATACTTCATAAAAGAAACTCAATCCATACAGAAAACACATTCAAAACCCCTGAATTATACTACAATCCATTAATTTAGCCAAAATCTGGGATAAATCTATTAAATACTGTGAAAGAATTCTTTAAAATATGATTAATTTACAAGAGAAAATATTCAGATCCCTAATTTAAACCAAAATCTCAACCTAAATGTATCAAAAACTTCAAACTAATGTATAAAATCATTGATCTCTGGCTACCAAACAGCTTGATTTAGATTAAAGTGGTACCTTTGAAGTGTCGGTAGGAGATAGTCTCGTCTCCATACCACTCCATGGCAAGATCAGGTCCATGTTTCCACTCTATACTGGTGATGGGATTCACTACAGAGTCTGATGTGAGAACAGCTTCGTCACCTATTTTCCCGTAGAGTGGTTCTTCTGCAAAATAAAATAAATAAAAGTGAATGCAAATTTCTGTGTTTAATTACTGAAATGTATTTTTTCTTTAATCAAGTGTGTCCTGCTCTAGTTTAAGTAAAAACTAAGTCAAAAGTAATGTACAAAGTACAATATTTTCCTCTAAAATGTAGTGGAGCATAAAGTAGAAATACTCAAAATAACAAGCGGTAAAACTTTACTTAAAGCCTCCTGTTTAGCATTTACAGCAGTATTTAACATTTAACACACTATAATGTAGTTTTTCTACCAAATATAAGTGTTTGTTAATGTATTTGTCAATAATTGTAACTCCTCATGTGGGATCCATAACTGTAATCAGATAAAGACAATTTAGTAAAACACAGTTATAATAGTATAAAATATGTCTTCATAGGAGAAGTTATAATTGCTGACAAATATTGTACATTAATAAACACTTAAAGAACAGGTTCATCATTTTTAAAGTCTGTCTTAAAACAACAGTCAGGTGTCCATATGAACAGTGAAACAGGTTTTCTTCGTAATCATCCCTCCTGTTATTTATCAGTATTACCAAAGCACCTCAGCTAATTTCCACCACTGATTCTGAGTCTATTTCTAATTTTAGGGGACAAATATCCCTCTAAAACTTCTTTACAAATGTCTTATGACCTCTCATCACATCACTATTCCTAAAGCCAACTATTCAGTTATAAAAGGCTTCAAATATACATTTCCTGGTTTCACAGTTCATGTAAATGTGGGCATGTGTTGGTAGAAGCTAGACTATCTATGTCAGTGGTTCTCACACTTTTTCACGTCAGGGACCCCTAAACTGACACAAATTAGACCACGAACCCCCATTTGATAAGATTTTGCTTTTAGTACAGAACCTGTATGAAACCCATGACCAAAATATTCATACATACTGTCACTGTGTTACTTATGGATGTAATTATAGTGAAAATAAATTATTCCCCTTGCTGGGGACCCCCTAGAGCCCCCTCAAGGACCCCTGGCGATCTCCGGACCCCACTTTGAGAACCACTGGTCTATATAACCTGGTGGTGAGGGTGTGGTCACAAAATTACAACTGAAACGGAGAAATAAAACACAAAACATGCACAGAAACATACCATGACATTATAGTTTCCTAAACATGTCAGTTAATAAATTATAACAGTCATAACAGTTTAAATTATCCAAAACTTACTGGCGCTGATGGTCACTGCGGTGCAGAACAGAAAGTGAAACCTAACTGAGAACATTTTCCTGTTTATCAGTTAGGCTTAAATAGAAGTAAAACACGTAAATTCACGGTGATTCTGTTAATATTTAAACATATTTCAAGTATACAGACATTTAAAAAGGTATTCAAAAAGTGAAAAAGTCGAAAAGTTTGCCGCTGACAGCCGAAGACGAAGTGAAAACAAGTGAAGTGAGGACAACCGCAGAAAAGAGGAAATGCCTCTCCTACTTATTTTAGCAACATGTTTCCGCTCCCATTAATCTACGCAACCTTACTGTTGAGACTTCATACACACTTATAGGCTACATTACATATACTATATGTGAGAAAATAGCTGGTAAAAGGTTTTACTATCCTACTCACAAATGAAACATTTGTAGTGTATCATGATTTATTTACTCATACAGAATGTGTGGAGTTGCTGTTATGTGAATCCACAGAGAGATTCAGTTTATTCTGAATGTCCCGACAAGCAACTCAAAATCTAAAGCTTTTAACAAACCTTTTTCCACAACGTTTAAGTAGCTGGGATTTAAAATATAGTAGGTTTTATTTCTCCACATGACATTAAAATTTATAGAACATTTTACTGTTTTTGGGGTCATAATAATAAAGATGTTATAATAGAGTATTTCAACTTGATCCCCATATTCTTAAAGTACACTTACCCCTGTTTGTAATAAAAAAAAACATAAATAAAGATGTCATACTGTGAGAGCAAGGCAAATTATTTGTACAGCACATTTCAACAACAAGGCAATTCAAAGTTTTTTACATAGAACATAAAAGGAATCTCAGAATATAAAAGCAACAAATGTATGGTTATTTTTGTGTCTTTCTTATACAATCAAACAGAACAGGTTTGCAATCAAAAAACAGATTTTAGAGAAGAACTATTGACACTGCAATCAAAACATGGTTTATTGCAAGTAAAATAAATTTGTAATTAAAATGCGAATCAAAAACTTTTGTTTGCAAATCCAAAAGTTTTGCTGGATCACCATCGCAAAACACACAAAACACAAATACTACAGCAGGACTGAAGCCCTTCAGCAAAATATAACATTGTGAACGGGGCTCGACATTGACTTTATGAGGCGCAAGTAAATTTACCTTTCACTTGTCCCCGTAAAAGTGAACGAAAAAACAATTGAAAACATCCAAACAGTGTCAACATATAAAGGATTCAGTTTATTAATTATATTAAAGCAATTACTTCCCTGTTAATGATCTTTTCATTTGATCCTGAATTGTGAAGCACTTTGTAAAGTTGTCTATATCGCTGTGTGGCGGTACTGATTCTCCCTGAACACAGCTGACCGGCAAGAAGCCTGTGAACCAGCTCCCAGCCACATAAAAAAATAAGAAAAACAAATAATATTCACTTGGAGAATCCACCTCACAAGGTTCTGTCCCCGTAATGAACAAATGCCTCTTCAATAATTATAATGAAGTATAATAAATAAACAAAATATAAAGCCTGCAGGTGTTAGGCTATTGTGAGGCAAGCACAACCTCTTGCACAAATAGCACTACGATTGATCCAACGCAGGTCACTTGGTCGAAAGGTTTATTTATTAGTATTCCCTCCAAAAGTACCCTCAAATCAGAAAGGAAAAAGACCAGAAAGAAGACTCAAAAGGGCCTGAACAGACCAGAGTTTCTGTCTGACATTCTCTACAAATGAGGTCTGCAACCAGTTGAGGAAAGAACAGAGCGACCAAGTCGTGCAGTTTCTCTCTTCTCTTAAACCCGAGAGGAAGGGCGTCGTCACACCCTGATTGGCCAAGAAAGGAATGCACCCAGCTGCTCTCGATTACTATTTGGGAGTCAGTCCCCACACACTTTGCACAACAGGTGATCTGAATAACCCTCCAATCAACCCAGAGATATTTCCACATACAACTATACGAATTCGGAACAGGGAAATGACAGCAAGTCCCACGGATGGGTGACTGCTACAGCTGTATTTCTCTGCACTGAGCTGAAATTAAACAAGTTCGCAAAAATTAGGTAAATAAATATTAAATAAATATTAACAATATCTATTTACCCAATTTGTAAATGTTAACAATATTTATTTACAACACATAAATAAACGTAGACCTTATGGATGATAGATGGACCAATCAGTCTCTATCTGAAAAACAAATGTCAATTCTCACAACGTCTATCTGGTCCTTAACATAGATCGATGTTTGTAATGTAACTAAATAACAAAACTGACTGATGGGGAATAAATTTGCTTAATCTTAAAGCCAAATCAAGACAACAGTTTGACTTATAAATGAATCAGATGAATCAGCATTTTGTTTCCTAATAACTGAAAGTGTCAGTTTTAGTGCTGTGTTTACAACAGTTACTGAGGTCAACGACCTTCTAACAGCTGAACAAAACATCATGTTAACAGAGTTGTTGTGTAGTGTTAGTACCTGTGTTAAAACATCCGTAAGTCCTTTTATAGCAGGTTTGACTTTTGTTTGTTAGGATGTCCTTTAGTTTGGATAACAGATTGTGCCTTTAAACATATTTACAGAACGGTAATTCATCTAGATACAGGTGGAAGTCAGACCTTAACAGTTTTTTCTGCCTCCTGCTTTGAATGTGTTCATGTCTCTCCATCACCTGACGCCTGGGCTGCCTCTGTGTGTTTCTCTTTACTCCTTCAACTGTTTCTTTAAATCTTGAATCAGTTGCACCTTCTTCCTTTTCAATCACTTCTTTACTTTCTGCTTGTTTTTCTTTCAACACCATTAAGTTACATCCTGCAATTCTTCCTCACTTCTGTCTCCTCTCTCCTGATTTCTTCACTCACTCTGAAAATGTAAAAGCTTTCCTTTAATAAATCTGACAGAGCATGAAGCAGAACTTAAACTTGTAGGGTGTTAATTACAGTAATTGTGGACAAACGACACACAGTGGGAATACATCAGCAATCAAGTTGTCCAAACTATCAAACCTCATTAATATTACTATAACGTAAAGCAGTACCTGATAAACTGGACAGTTAAACAACACTAATATCAATTTAACAAACTTAAGCTTCACTGAAGAGCTTTTCTAGCTACTTACTTTGTTGTATTTTGTCTGACATTATTATTTGATGCTGCACATCAGTTAATGTCATATATGATCCTAATTCATTCGTCTGTCCCATGAAAGTGGCGCTAGTCTGCCCGCTAGCTTCAGTGTGGAGGGTTCGTTTGTTTTAAACACCCGCGTAGCAGGACCCGGTGGTGGTTTGTTGGTCCATGTTAACAGTAACAGCCGTCTCCGTGCCTCATACGGGGATACAGTGTTCAAACGGAAAACAAAACGAGCGCTCCTAGAAGCTGCAACAAACTGCGGTAGGGAGCCTGTCTGAGCTAACAGCTGTAAAGTGATGGAAGTTTGAGTAAATGCTATTTCTGAATTTGAGAGGTGGCTAAACAGCATTTACGTGCGTTTAGAGCTCCCGCTATACTGTTAGTGTACGTTACATTTGTTTTTATTTGTTTCTATCGGGAGAGGCGGGGGGTCAGGTAACGGAAGGGGAAACACTGCACATAACATGAAGACAGCTTTTTTTTGTTTCTTTACTTAACTTGTACAGTGGGGCAAGTAAATTTCTCTTCCCCTTGCCCTATAAAATCCACTTCTCCTGGACAAACGGACAAGCCTTGATGTCAAGCCCTGGTGAAGAACAAAATACTCTGAAACTGTGTAAACTGACGGTTAAATGATTAACTGAAATTGTCCATCACTGTTAATGTTGGCAACCAGAGCCTGGTTAAAAGGGAGAGGAGCAACCTTTACACATGTAGTAAAACGTGTAGAAAATGTGCCGTTTTTGGCCATGAAGCCAAACTTGAAATGATAGTAACTATGGATTATTTGTAGTTTTGGATTTAGTTTTGTAAAACCATCCACATACTTAACTCTCCACATAAGGGAGATAATAATGATAATGATTCACAGTGATTGTCACGTCTAAAACAGGGAAGTGGAATCAGGCCAGGCAATTAGAAAACTAAAAAGTGCACATAGAGCAGATTTCAAAGGAAAAGGTGCAGCAGTTCATAGAAACAATACACTAAGATCCACAAAGTGTGTGACTGTGTGGGGACCTCTGGTGGGCAGATAAAGAATAGTAAGGCCTTTTTTGGGGGGGAGGGGGGCAAAGTACAAGTAGTGGGTTTTTTATGAACATTTATTTTGTGAAAATATTTTTTTAAATTATTTTGGGAAAAAAAAAAAAAAAAAAACGTGAAATACCAGCACGCAAGTCAGTAACAACACTATCTCAGTCTCTCTCCTCTGCTCCCCTGTTAAGTGTATCAGCAGGTCTCAACGTGGGGAGTCACATCCACCTGCTTCATGACACACATTTCCTTATTTGGACATCACTCCCAGGCATTGGGGGTGTTCCCCAGAGATAAGCTAGGGAATATTATTGGTGCTTTCAACAGGTGAAATCCAACTGTCTTGGCTTTGGCCGTCAAACCTGTTGGATATTAAAACATTTCACTTACCAGTTTCATTACTGGTTTCTGGAGGCCCAGTAGATGTTGTGTCCTGGGTGGATGTTTCTTGCACAACGTCAATACTTGCTGGCCTCTCTGTTAAAATGTTACAAAGTTAAAAGAAAGGTTCAAGAAAAAAGAATCAGTTGCTCTTACTCTCAGGGTTTTGGCTATCATTTATATTTGGTATGATAATATTTTACTCACCAGTTCCATTGCTGGTATCTTGGGTCACAGCAGATGTCGGGTCCTGGGTGGAAATTTCTTGGACAGGCAGAGGTATTTCTGACATCTCTGTGAAATGAATAAAGAATTGTCACAACCATGATGCATCTATCACACAGTGAATCCATATTAGAAGTTTTTGGTCAGATACCTATGTCTTTGTCAGTATTTAGTTGCAAATAAATCTATTTGTCAATATATTTTTTAATTTTCTGTTAAAACTAACAGCAGTATGATTGATGACTCTAAAACTTAATTTGTCTGTCTGGAAAACATCACATTACTAAATCAACAACTAACAATGTGTCGAATTTGACTTTTTTCTCAATTGATTTTTAAAATTCAGCATTTTTTTAAAGTACATTGAATGCATCTGAAACACCGATTTTCGCTTGTAAAAGTTTACATATTAATTACTTTTAAGTGCTGGATGCATGAAAACAGAACATTATTTAAAATATTGTCATGTTAAATACTCTAAAATTATTCAAGACAAATAGGTGACCAATGTGAAAATGTTCTATCTTACCTTGCCATTTCCTTTCAGCAGCTTCTCCTGTATTGAAGATGAATAAGTGTGTGTTAACTCACTGGAATTCTTCATTAATCACGTTTTGATTTATAATTTGAGTTTATTTACCAGTAAACAGACTGTGTGTTACTCGGCAATGAACATCATGAGCTCAAACACACCATGTTGTGAATATTTGTGCTGAATCAGGATGATGTCGTTTACAGTTTCAAAACAGAAGCAGGTTAATACCCACCATCAAAAGCTGACAGCAAATTCTGCTGGTTCATATTCATCCTGCTTTGTCCTGCTGGTAAAAAAAAAAAAAAAAAAAAACCCATTTCCCCTTCCCGGTGCATTTCCTGCCTCTAACACCTGGCTACCTATATCACCTACTGTCTAATGCTCCTAGTATTTACCCACAAAAACAAAATAAATAAAAATAAACAACATAAACAAAAATAATCTAATCAAACTAATGAAATAGCTCCTTCAGTATCCCTGAAGCTTTCAAACTATGGTCAAGCAATGAAAGACATTCAACCTAAACCACCATTTTCATGTGTATAATATAAGTAATTATATATTATACAAATATACAAATAATTCCAAGTAAGACTACAATAGTGAGAAATGATTCAGGAGTCAATATAGTGCACCACTGTCAATCTATAGAACCTTGAATAGTTGGTAAAAGGTTTTGCTTTCTTACTCACAAATGACACATTTGTAGTGTATCATGATTTATTTACTGCTTGCTCATGGGGGGAATTGTTGGGTCTCTCTCAATAAATTAAAGAGTATGGTCTAGACCTGCTCCATGTGAAAAGTGCCCTGAGATGACTTGTGATTTGGCGCTATATAAATAAAATTGAAATTGAAAACTGAAAATTGAATTGAATACAGTGTGGAGTTGCTGTTATGTGAAACCACATAGAGAGATATTTCCTAATCCAGTTTATTCTGACAAGCAACTCAAAATCTAAAGCTTTTAAACCACCTTTTAAGTAGCTGGGATTTAAAATATAGTAGGTTTTATTTCTCCACATGAAATTAAAATTTATAGAATATTTTACTGTCTTTGAGGTCATGATAATAAAGATGTAGTCAGTATTTTCAGCTTGATCCCCTTATTCTTACAGTACACTTACCTGTTTGTAACCAAAAAACATAAAGATGTCATACTGTGAGAACAAGGCAAGTTTATTTGTACAGTACATTTCAACAAGACAATTCAAAGTTGTTTTTTTTTTTTTTTTTACATAGAACAAAAAAAGCATCAAGAAAAGAAACAAAACACAAGTGCTGACATCATCATCATCATCATCATCAGCAGCAGCAGCAGCAGCAGCTTGTAACATTTAAAAACCTGTAACATTTTACATTATAGGAATAAAATTGTTCTCTTCCAGAGACTCAATGCATCCTGCTGAGTCCATTTTTTACAATTTACAATTTCATTTAGCAGACGCTTTTATCCAAAGTGACGTACATCTGAGAGCTGATACAACACAAACAAGGATCTAGTCAGGAGAGAACAACACCAGTTAAGTGCCATGAAACTAAGTTTGAGTCCAATAGGATGTAGATGCCAACAGGCAGTGCACAGAGGCAATACATAGAGTGCATAGAAGCAGATTTGTTTTGTTTTTGTTTAATTGTTTTGTTTTCTCTCTTCCTTCAGTCCATCAAGTGCAGAGGTGTTTATGAAAGAGCTGGGTCTTCAGTCTTTTCTTAAAGATTGAGGGACTCTGCAGAGTTTTGTAACTCGTTCCACCACCGAGGAACTACAGAAGACAAGAGTCTAGTAGTGACTTAGAGCCCTGTTGTGGTACCAGGCGCCTTTCATTGGCAGAGCGTAGTGAGCAGGAGGGAGTGTAGACCTGAATGAGAGAGTTCAGGTAGGTGGGAGCCGTTTAAGTTGCTGTTAAGCGAGTGTCAGGGTTTTGAGTTTGATGTGAGCAGCAACTGGGAGCCAGTGGAGGGACATGAACAGCAGGGTGACGTGTGCTGTTTTGGGCTGGTTGAAGACCAGACATGCCGCCGCGTTCTGGATCATCTGCTGAAGTTTTTACTTCTACAATCAATAACTTGTTTCTTCTCTTTGGCATGTTAGCAGTTTAAAATGTTCCTCAGAACTTCCTGTAGAAGCCAGTAATCATCTGACCCTCATAAGCTGGATATGTACTGTATTTAATTTGGCTCTGGTGAAGGTTAGAGGATTCTCGTTACTCTAAGCTTTCTTTCACTTGTAAGTTTGAAAAATACATTAAGTATAAAAAAAATCAGCCTTTTCAAGTAAGGATTGATCAAAGAATAAATTATATCTGATAAAATGTTTAGGCTGCAACACACAACAACATGAGTTCCCATTTGTAAACTGTTTAGTTTCTGGGCTGTTTTAACACATCCTGCATAGTCGAGAGTATTTCTCTACAATAAAAAATTACATCTTTACAGTGACACTGAGTCTTAATTTGTGCCACCAAATGCTCATGTTGGTATTGATATTATGAGTTCAAAGGCAACACAAAATAACTAAAGTTTCTTCTTTTCTTTTTTAGACTTAAATCTAAGTTAGAGTCACTAAAAACTGAACTACAGCTCATGAAAGACAACGAAATAGAGCAAAATGTAAAACAAAGAGATTTGGGTGAACAAAAACACAATAACTCAAATACAGTAACCACTGTCAACTTAATAAATTAATTTATAGATGCACAACCACAAACCTCCACCTGGCTGCAGGTATTTCACACAGTCCTGCTCACAGCTGTCGGCATTTAACACTGTTTGTAGTCACATCTGTTAGGAAGGATCAGCCCAAAGCAGTTACATTCAGTGATGAAACCCTGAACTTCTGTCCTGACAGACAACAAATCTGTTGTTTGGTATAATCCTGCAGGTTTTTTTTAGTAAAAACAAACCCAAAGTACTTCAGCTTTGGGCCTCATCTTCTGGATCTGCTGTCTGTTCATCCATCAGCAGCGTGTTTCAGCGTTATCAGGAATCATTGCTGACTTCTCTGTAAAATGATAAAAGAACTATCAGAATTACAATACATCTAATACATGCAGGTCACACAGAGTTTTAGTTTACTGCTGTTGCTGCTGTAACTTTTGGCATCATTCTGACTGGATACAATAATATTTCTCTCACCAGTTTCATTACTGGGATCTGGGGACTCAGCAGTTTCCTGGTTCTGGGTGGATGTTTCAGGGACATGTTGACTTGTTGAGTTCACTATCAAATGACAAAAGAATTGTCACAACCACAATACATCTGTCAGACAGTGAAACTTCTAGTTTACTGCAGTTATAACGGTTCAAGAAAAAATAATCAGTTGCTCTTACTCTCAGGGTTTTGACTATCATTTATATTTGGTATGAAAATATTTTACTCACCAGTTCCATTGCTGGTATCTTGGACCACAACAGATGTCGGGTCCTGGGGGGATGTATTTTGGACAGGTGGAAGCATTTCTGACATCTCTGTTAAATAAATAAAGAATTGCCACAGAAAACATCACATTACTAAATCAACAACAACTAACAATGTGTCCAATTTGCGACTTTTTTTTCAATTGATGTGGAAAACTTTTATGCATCCCTTAGTGATCTATGAAATAGAAAAAGCAAAAAACATACACATGCGTGAGTATTACAATAAGAAAATCTAAGAGTTTTAATCCAGTTTTGTTGTTGTTTTGTTGTTTGTCCCTCTTGTCTTGTCCTGTGTCATGTGTCTTCGTATTAATCACTCATTTTGTACTATCAATTTTTTTTTTACTCTTCTGGAAAAAAATGTTATGTTTTGTCAAATTTTATTTGTTTATTGGTATTATAAACAACATGATCTATCTTGTTATATTGTTACTGACTTATAGTTTGACTGTGAAACTGCTATGTATGCTGTTACAACTGCCACAAATCCTCGCCTTGTGTGTGTATATGTGTGCAGTCATTTTCTTTAGCGTCTTTTTCTTCATGACAAGCAGTCTCCAGTCTCCAAAGCTCCTCCCACTTCCTGGTTGCTCTCTCCAATGGTCCCGATTGGAGTGGCCCCTGGTCGAGCCAGCCTTCCAATCCCGAGGCTTCAATCTGTGGGTGAACTGATAAATGTCTGGCCAGCCTGCCAGTCGGGCGGCTGGGACTCTGGGAACAGCTCGCCACTTTATCCTTTCGTTGTTGTGTGATATCTGTTGTGATACTAGTATGAAGCACCCGCTGTTTAGCTGTGCCTCTTGTGGATGTAGACTTCAGTTGTAGTGAAACTTGTATGACACACTCGCCTGTTGCTTGGGGACTGGACCAGGTGTAGTTATATGTACCACTGATTGCTCACACACACACATTAGTTGATTCTTTGTTTGCCTCATCAGGAGCAGGGGTTCTGTTCTTACTGTGTTTATGTTTTCTAAACCACTGAAGACTAGGTCTAGAGAGTGAGGTATTATTTCTGTTGTTTTCTTTGTGTTGGTTAGTCTAGCTCTGATTTAGGAGTTCTCTTTTGGTTATATTGTTTTTTTATTTGAACAGCACCCGCAGGCCCCTCTTCGTCAGTTAGTAGCTTTCCTTTTGTGTATGTGTTTTCTGTAAACCACCTACCTTCCCGGCAATAAATAACTGTTAAACCAAAAACATCTGGTTTTATGTTGCTTCTCTTTCCCCTAGTGAGCCGTAACGTGTGTAAAAATGTGTCTGTAATCCCCCTGTTCTGGTTTGTAAATTGAAAATAATAATCTGTCACAGTGAACACTCACATCACAGGATGCAGGTTATCTCATTATTTCAAAGATTACACCATTCACATTTTATTTAAGTAATACATTTCTGGGCATTCTATGCTTTTATTGATTATTGATTAGTACCAGTGAAGAGACTACAGAAAATGAGGGACGGGGAGAGAGAGAGAGAGATGGGAACAACAAGCAATAAAGGTCCCTGATCAAACATGAACCAGGGACGTTGTGGTTCATGGTCGACGCTTCACCTCTTAAATCCAATTTTTGCCACTCCTACAACTGAATAGTATCATGTATGTTTAATATAATGTATGTTGTTATTATTTTGTCTTTCTGTAATTGTCTTCTTTCTTTTTTTGTGATTTGACACTAAAAAATAAACTAATTATTATAGTTTCCAGGTCCTGGTGGATGTTTTATGGACCTCAGAAATTGTTGAGATCAGTATTAAATGATAAAAGAATTGTCACAACCACAATACATCTGTCAGACAGTCAAACTTCTAGTTTACTGCAGTTATAATAGTTCAAGAAAAAAATAAAGTTGTTCTTACCCACATCCAACCTTTCTAGGCGCTCTGTGAAATGAATAAAGAATTGTCACAACCATGATGCATCTATCACACAGTGAATCCATATTAGAAGTTTTTTAACTGCTGCTATTCAAACAAATGTTGGTCAGATATGTCTTTGTCAGTATTTAGTTGCGAATAAATCTATTTGTCAGAATACATGTTTTAATTTTATCTGTGAAAACTAACAGCAGTATGATCGATGACTTTAAAACTTCATTTGTCTGTTAGAAAACATCACATTACTAAATCAACAACAATTAACAATGTGTCCAATTTGAGACTTTTTTATTTAATTGATTTTTAAAATTTAGCAATTAAAAAAAAAGTACATTGAATGCATTTGAAACACTGTTTTTTGCATGTAAAAGTTTAGATATAAATAACTTTTAAGTGCTGGATGCATGAAAACAGAACATTATTTAAAATACTGTCATGTTAAATACTCTGAAATTATTAAAGACAAATAGGTGACCAATGTGAAAATGTTCTATCTTACCTTGCCATATCCTTTCAGCAGCTTCGTCTGTATTGAAGATGAATAAGTGTGTGTTAACTCACTGAAATTCTTCATTAATCATGTTTTGTTTCATAATTAGGTTTTATAAGTTGCATTTTCTTTTGTGAATGTCAAACTTGTGCAACATGGGTATTAATAATACATTTGTAACATTCATAACTGCTCTTTTATCTGGTGGTTTTGTTTAGTTGAGAAAGTTGTAGAGATTAAATACCTGAATTAATTACAGATGTTGAATGTGGCCTTTACAAACACAGCTTCTCATTAACAAATATAACAATATTAATAGTATTAACAGAGTGGACAATATGTGTAGAGTCATGAGAGATGGGTTTTCCCTAATACTCTGACAATGTTGTCAGAGGTGAGGAAGAATCAGCCAAAGAAAATGTAATGAGTCATACGTTTTAGTTTAGTGACAACACACAGTCTCTGCAGTACAGCTGAAGACTCGCCTGGTCTTGACCTTTGAAATATCGAACCTTCAAGGCTTTTTTATGGCTTCAAAGACTTCAGACATACAGATACAGAAAGGCAGACTGTCTCTGGTGCCTTTCAGTGTGTTTATCAATGAACCTCTACTTTACATTTTGAGCTTTAATTAGGAAGTTGTCTTCTGATGTTGCCACTAAGCAGAAGAGATAAAGAAGTCCTGTAATTTCATTTACATTTAGAGAGAGATGGAGAACAACAATCAATAAAGGTCCCTAATCAAACATGAATCAGGGACGTTGTGGTTCATGGTCGACGCTTCACCTCTTAAATCCAATTTTTGCCACTCCTATAACTGAATAGTATCATGTATGTTTAATATAATGTATGTTTTTTTTATTTTCTTTCTGTAATTGTCTTCTTTCTTTTTTGTGATTTGACACTAAAAAATAAACCTATTATTGTCATATTTCCATTAAATAGATTGAGAGTTTCCAGGTCCTGAGTGGATGTTTTATGGACCTCAGAAATTGTTGAGATCAGTATTAAATGATAAAAGAATTGTCACAACCACAATACATCTGTCAGACAGTGAAACTTCAAGTTTACTGCAGTTATAACGGTTCAAGAAAAAAAAGTTGTTCTTACCCTTTCTCTTCCATTTAAGATACGCTGTGAAAAGAATAAAGAATTGTCACAACCATGATGCATCTATCACACAGTGAATCCATATTAGAAGTTTTTTAACTGCTGCAATTCAAACAAATGTTGGTCAGATATGTCTTTGTCAGTATTTAGTTGCAAATAAATCTATTTGTCAGAATACATGTTTTAATTTTATTTGTTAAAACTAACCGCAGTATGATTGATGACTGTAAAACTTCATTTGTCTGTTAGGAAAACATCACATTACTAAATCAACAACAACTAACAATGTGTCCAATTTGAGACTTTTTATTTAATTGATTTTTAAAATTCAGTAATTAAAAAAAAGTGCATTGAATGCATTTGAAACACTGATTTTTGCTTGTAAAAGTTTAGATATTAATTATTTTTAAGTGCTGGATGCATGAAAACAGAACATTATTTAAAATATTGTCATGTTAAATACTCTAAAATTATTAAAGACAAATAGGTGACCAATGTGAAAATGTTCTATCTTACCTTGCCAGTTCCTTTCAGTAGCTTCTCCTGTATTGAAGATGAATAAGTGTGTGTTAACTCACTGGAATTCTTCATGAATCATGTTTTGTTTCATAATTAGGTTTTATAAGTTGCATTTTCTTTTGTGAATGTCAAACTTGTGCAACATGGGTATTAATAATACATTTGTAACATTCATAACTGCTCTTTTATCTGGTGGTTTTGTTCAGTTGAGAAAGTTGTAGAGATTAAATACCTGAATTAGTTACAGATGTTGAAGGTGGCCTTTACAAACACAGCTTCTCATTAACAAATAGAACAATATTAATAGTATTAACAGAGTGGACAATATGTGTAGAGTCATGAGAGATGGGTTTTCCTAATACTCTGACAATGTTCTCAGAGGTGAGGAAGAATCAGCCAAAGAAAATGTAATGAGTCATACGTTTTAGTTTAGTGACAACACACAGTCTCTGCAGTACAGCTGAAGACTCGCCTGGTCTTGACCTTTGAAATATCGAACCTTCAAGGCTTTTTTATGGCTTCAAGGACTTCAGACATACAGATACAGAAAGGCAGACTGTCTCTGGTGCCTTTTAGTGTGTTTATCAATGAACCTCTACTTTACATTTTCAGCTCTGATTAGGAAGTTGTCTTCTGATGTTGCCACTAAGCAGAAGAGATAAAGAAGTCCTATCATTTCATTTATCTTAGATTTGAGGGACACATCAGCAACATCACTTAAGTAGTTTTCTTCTACCTCTGACACATCGTCCAAGTTCACCCATTTATAACACAGTCAGATGCAGAAATTGTCATTCATGGTCATTCAGGTCTTGTATTCTGTACTATTAAAAAGATCCAACAAGTCCAAAATGCAGCTGCTACAATTCTTCTGATTCACTGGTTTACGGTTTCATTCAAGTCAAACTACAAACTGCTACCTATTACCTCCTGACCTGTCAAAACTTCTCAGACCTCACATTCCCCCATGAACACTCACATCACAGGATGCAGGTTTTCTCAGTATTTCAAAGATTACACCATTCACATTTTATTTCAGTAATAATTTTCTGGGCATTCTATGCTTTTATTGATTAATATCAGTGGAGAGATGACAGAAAATGAGGGACGGGGAGAGAGAGAGATGGGGAACAACGGGCAATAAAGGTCCCTAATCAAACATGAACCAGGGATGTTGTGGTTCATGGTCGACACTTCACCTCCTAAATCCAATTTTTGCAACTCCTGTAATCAAATAGTATCATGTCTGTTTAATATAATGTATCTTGTTATTTTCTTTTTTTGTAATTGTCTTCTTTCTTTTTTGTGATTTGACATTAAAAATAAACTAATTATTGGCATATTTCCATTAAATACATTGAGAGTTTCCAGGTTCTGGGTGGTTGCTTTATGGACCTCAGAAATTGTTGAGATCAGTACTAAATGATAAAAGAATTGTCACAACCACAATACATCTGTCAGACAGTCAAACTTCTAGTTTACTGCAGTTATAACGGTTCAAGAAAAAAAAAGTTGTTCTTACCCTTATCCTTCCTTTCTTGGAACACTGTGAAATGAATAAAGAATTGTCACAACCATGATGCATCTATCTCACAGTGAATCCATATTAGAAGTTTTTTAACTGCTGCTATTCAAACAAATGTTGGTCAGATATGTCTTTGTCAGTATTTAGTTGCAAACAAATCTATTTGTCAAAATACATGTTTTAATTTTCTGTTAAAACTAACAGCAGTATGATTGATGACTGTAAAACTTCATTTGTTTGTTAGGAAAACATCACATTACTAAATCAACAACAACTAACAATGTGTCCAATTTGAGACTTTTTTGTTTCATTGATTTTTAAAATTTAGCAATTAAAAAAAAGTACATTGAATGCATTTGAAACACTGGTTTTTGCTTGTAAAAGTTTAGATATTAATTACTTTCAAGTGCTGGATGCATGAAAACAGAGCATTATCTAAAATATTGTCATGTTAAATACTCTAAAATTATTAAAGACAAATAGGTGACCAATGTGAAAATGTTCTATCTTACCTTGCCATCTCCTTTCAGCAGCTTCTCCTGTATTGAAGATGAATAAGTGTGTGTTAACTCACTGGAATTCTTCATGAATCATGTTTTGTTTCATAATTAGGTTTTATAAGTTAGTAGTTTTGTGAATGTCAAACTTGTGCAACATGGGTATTAATAATACATTTGTAACATTCATAACTGCTCTTTTATCTGGTGGTTTTGTTCAGTTGAGAAAGTTGTAGAGATTAAATACCTGAATTAATTACAGATGTTGAAGGTGGCCTTTACAAACACAGCTTCTCATTAACAAATAGAACAATATTAATAGTATTAACAGAGTGGACAATATGTGTAGAGTCATGAGAGATGGGTTTTCCTAATACTCTGACAATGTTCTCAGAGGTGAGGAAGAATCAGCCAAAGAAAATGTAATGAGTTATACGTTTTAGTTTAGTGACAACACACAGTCTCTGCAGTACAGCTGAAGACTCGCCTGGTCTTGACCTTTGAAATATCGAACCTTCAAGGCTTTTTTATGGCTTCAAAAACTTCAGACATACAGATACAGAAAGGCAGACTGTCTCTGGTCCTTTCAGTGTGTTTATCAATGAACCTCTACTTTACATTTTCAGCTCTGATTAGGAAGTTGTCTTCTGATGTTGCCACTAAGCAGAAGAGATAAAGAAGTCCTGTAATTTCATTTACATTTAGAGAGAGATGGAGAACAACAATCAATAAAGGTCCCTAATCAAACATGAATCAGGGACGTTGTGGTTCATGGTCGACGCTTCACCTCTTAAATCCAATTTTTGCCACTCCTATAACTGAATAGTATCATGTATGTTTAATATAATGTATATTGTTATTATTTTCTCTTTCTGTAATTGTCTTCTTTCTTTTTTGTGATTTGAAACTAATAAAAAAATCAACTAATTATTGTCATATTTCCATGAAATATATTGAGAGTTTCCAGGTCCTGGGTGGATGTTTTATGGACCTCAGAAATTGTTGAGATCAGTATTAAATGATAAAAGAATTGTCACAACCACAATACATCTGTCAGACAGTCAAACTTCTAGTTTACTGCAGTTATAACGGTTCAAGAAAAAAAATTAGGTGTTCTTACCCCTTCTCCTCCATTTAAGATGCCCTATGAAATTAACAAAGAATTGTCACAACAATGATGCATCTATCACACAGTGAATCAATATTAGAAGTTTTTGCTGCTGTTCAAAAAATGTTGGTCAGATATGTCTTTGTCAGTATTTAGTTGCAAATAAATCTATTTGTCAGAATACATGTTTTAATTTGATCTGTTAAAACTAACAGCAGTATGATTGATGATTGTAAAACTTAATTTGTTTGGTAGAAAAACATCACATTACTAAATAAACAACAACTAACAATCTGTCCAATTTAGACTTTTTTTCCCAATTGATGTGGAAAACCTTTATGCATCCCTTAGTGATCTACGTAATTGAAAAAGTAGAAAAAACACACACACGTGTGTGTATTACAATAAGAAAATCTAAAAGTTTTAATCCAGTTTTTTGTTGCTGTTTTGTTGTTTGTCCCTCTTGTCTTGTCCTGTGTCATATGTCGTCGTGTTAATCACTCATTTTGCATCAATTTTTTTAAAAGCACAAAAATGGTTAATCTTCTGGAAAAAAAGATTATGTTTTGTCAAATTTTATTTATTCATTGGTATTACTAGTTACATGATCTATCTTGTTATATTGTTACTGACTTATAATTTGACTGTGGAACTGCTATGTATGTGTAAAAATTGTGCCTGTAATTCCCCTGCTCTGGTTTATAAATAGAAAATAATAATCTGTCACAGTGCAAGAAGAGATAAAGAAGCCCTGTAATTTCATTTATCTTAGATTCGAGGGACACATCAGCAACATCACTAAAGTAGCTTTCTTCCACCTCTGCCACGTCGTCCAAGTTCACCCATTTCTAACACAGTCAGATGCAGAAATTCTCATTCATGCTCATTCAGGTCTTGTATTCTGTACTATTAAAAAGATCCAACAAGTCCAAAATGCAGCTGCTACAATTCTTCTGATTCACTGGTTTACGGTTTCATTTAAGTCAGACTACAAACTGCTACCTATTACATCCTGACCTGTCAAAACTTCTCAGACCTCACATTCCCCCACGAACACTCACATCACAGGATGCAGGTTATCTCAGTATTCCAAAGATTACACAATTCAAATTTTATTGAAGTAACAATTTTTTGGGCATTCTATGCTTTTATTGATTAATATCAGTGGAGAGATGACAGAAAATGAGGGACGGGGGGAGAGAGAGAGAGATGGGGAACAACGGGCAATAAAGGTCCCTAATCAAACATGAACCAGGGATGTTGTGGTTCATGGTCGACACTTCACCTCTTAAATCCAATTTTTGCAACTCCTGTAACCAAATAGTATCATGTCTGTTTAATATAATGTATCTTGTTATTTTCTTTTTCTGTAATTGTCTTCTTTCCTTTTTTGTGATTTGACATTAAAAATAAACTAATTATTGGCATATTTCCATTAAATACATTGAGAGTTTCCAGGTTCTGGGTGGTTGCTTTATGGACCTCAGAAATTGTTGAGATCAGTACTAAATTATAAAAGAATGGTCACAACCACAATACATCTGTCAGAAAGTGAAACTTCTAGTTTACTGCAGTTATAACGGTTCAAGAAAAAAAAAGTTGTTCTTACCCTTATCCAACCTTTCTAGATACTCTGTGAAATAAATAAAGAATTGTCACAACCATGATGCATCTATCACACAGTGAATCCATATTAGAAGTTTTTTAACTGCTGATATTCAAATAAATGTTGGTCAGATACGTCTTTGTCAGTATTTAGTTGCAAATTAATCTATTTGTCAGAATATATGTTTTAATTTTCTGTTAAAACTAACAGCAGTATGATTGATGACTGTAAAACTTCATTTGTTTGTTAGGAAAACATCACATTACTAAATCAACAACAACTAACAATGTGTCCAATTTAAGACTTTTTTATTCAATTGATTTTTAAAATTCAGCAATTAAAAAAAAGTACATTGAATGCATTTGAAACACTGGTTTTTGTAAAAGTTTAGATATTAATTAAGTTTAAGAGCTGGATGCATGAAAACAGAACATTATTTAAAATATTGTCATGTTAAATATTCTAAAATTATTAAAGACAAATAGGTGACCAATGTGAAAATCTTCTATCTTACCTTGCCATCTCTTTTCAGTAGCTTCTCCTGTATTGAAGATACAGGAGGAGGATAATTAGGTTTTATAAGTTACATTTTCTTCTGTGAATGTCAAACTTGTGCAACATGGGTATTAATAATACATTTGTAACATTCATAACTGCTCTTTTATCTGGTGGTTTTGTTTAGTTGAGAAAGTTGTAGAGATTAAATACCAGAATCAATTACAGATATTGAAGGTGGCCTTTACAAATACAGCTTCTCATTAACAAATATAATAATATTAATAGTATTAACAGAGTGGACAATATGTGTAGAGTCATGAGAGATGGGTTTTCCTAATACTCTGACAATGTTGTCAGAGGTGAGGAAGAATCAGCCAAAGAAAATGTAATGAGTCATACGTTTTAGTTTAGTGACAACACACAGTCTCTGCAGTACAGCTGAAGACTCGCCTGGTCTTGACCTTTGAAATATCGAACCATCAAGGCTTTTTTATGGCTTCAAAGACTTCAGACATACAGATACAGAAAGGCAGACTGTCTCTGGTGCCTTTTAGTGTGTTTATCAATGAACCTCTACTTTACATTTTCAGCTCTGATTAGGAAGTTGTCTTTTGATGTTGCCACTAAACAGAAGAGATAAAGAAGTCCTGTAATTTCATATATCTTAGATTTGAGGGACACATCAGCAACATCACTAAAGTAGTTTTCTTCCACCTCTGACACATCGTCCAAGTTCACCCATTTCTAACACAGTCAGATGCTGAAATTCTCATTCATGGTCATTCAGGTCTTGTATTCTGTACTATTAAAAAGATCCAACAAGTCCAAAATGCAGCTGCTACAATTCTTCTGATTCACTGGTTTACGGTTCATTTAAGTCAAACTTCGAACTGCTACCTATTACCTCCTGACCTGACAAAACTTCTCAGACCTCACATTCCCCCACGTACACTCACATCACAGGATGCAGGTTATCTCATTATTCAAAAGATTACACCATTCAGATTTTATTTCAGTAATAACTTTTTGGGGCGTTCTATGCTTTTATTGATTGTTGATTAGTATCAGTGAAGAGATGACAGAAAATGATGGATGGGGGTAGAGAGAGATGGGGAATAACAATCAATAAAGGTTCCTAATCAAACATGAACCAGGGACGTTGTGGTTCATGGTCGACGCTTCACCTCTTAAATCCAATTTTTGCCACTCCTATAACTGAATAGTATCATGTCTGTTTAATATAATGTATGTTGTTGTTATGTTCTCTTTTTGTATTTCTCTTTTTTCTTTTTTTGTGATTTGACACTAAAAAATGAACTAAATATTGTCATATTTGCATTAAATATATTGAGTTTCCAGGTCCTGGGTGGATGTTTTATGGACCTCAGAAATTGTTGAGATCAGTATCAAATGATAAAAGAATTGTCACAACCACAATACATCTGTCAGACAGAGAAACTTCTAGTTTACTGCAGTTATAAAAGTTCAAGAAAAAAATTGTTGTTCTTACCCTCTCTCCTCCATTCAAGATGCTCTGTGAAATAAATAAAGAATTGTCACAACAATGATGCATCTATCTCACAGTGAATCCATATTAGAAGTTTTTTAACTGCTGCTATTCAAACAAATGTTGGTCAGATATGTCTTTGTCAGTATTTAGTTGCAAATAAATCTCTTTGTCAGACTACAACTTTTAATTTTATTTGTTAAAACTAACAGTAGTATGATTGATGACTGTAAAAGTTCATTTGTTTGCTTGGAAAACATCACATTACTAAATAAACAACTAACAATGTGTCCAATTTGAGCCTTTTTTCTCCAATTGATGTGGAAAACTGTAATGCATCCCTTAGTGATCTACATAATTGAAAAAGTACAAAAACACACACATGCGTGTGTATTACAATAAGAAAATCTAAAAATTTTTATCCAGTTTTTTGTTGTTGTTCTGTTGTCTGTCTCTCTTGTCTTGTCCTGTGTCATGTGTCTCCATGTTAATCAGTCATTTTGCATCAATTATTAAAAAAGCACAAAAACGGTTACTCCTCTGGAAAAAAATGTTATGTTTTGTCAAATTTTATTTATTTATTGGTATTATTAGTTACATGATCTATCTTATTATATTGTTACTGACTTATAATTTGACTGTGGAACTGCTATGTATGTGTAAAAAATATGTCTTTCATTACCCTGCTCTGGTTTATAAATAGAAAATAATAATCTGTCATAGTGCAAGAAGAGATAAAGAAGTCCTGTAATTTCATTTATTTTAGATTCAAGGGACACATCAGCAACATCACTAAAGTAACTTTCTTCCACCTCTGACAAATCGTCCAAGTTCACTCATTTCTAACACAGTCAGATGCAGAAATTGTCATTCATGCTCATTCAGGTCTTGTATTCTGTACTATTAAAAAGATCCAACAAGTCCAAAATGCAGCTGCTACAATTCTTTTGATTCACTGGTTTACGGTTTCATTCAAGTCAAACTACAAACTGCTACCTATTACCTCCTGTGACCTGTCAAGACTTCTCAGACCTCACATTCCCCCACGAACACTCACATCACAGGATGGAGGTTATCTCATTATTCCAAAGATTACACAATTTGAATTTTATTTAAGAAATACATTTTTGGGCATTCTATGCTTTTATTGATTATTGATTAGTATCAGTGGAGAGATGACAGAAAATGAGGGACGGGGGAACAACAAGTAATGAAGGTCCCTAATTGAACTTGAACCAGGGACGTTGTGGTTCATGGTCGACACTTCACCTCTTAAATCCAATTTTTGCCACTCCTATAACCGAATAGTATCATGTATGTTTAATATAATGTATGTTGTTATTATTTTGTCTTTCTGTAATTGTCTTCTTTCTTTTTTTGTGATTTGACACTAAAAAATAAACTTATTATTGACATATTTCCATTAAATAGATTGAGAGTTTCCAGGTCCTGGGTGGATGTTTTATGGACCTCAGAAATTGTTGAGATCAGTATTAAATGATAAAATAATTGTCACAACCACAATACATCTGTCAGACAGTGAAACTTCTAGTTTACTGCAGTTATAACAGTTCAAGAAAGGAAACAAGGTTGTTCTTACCCGTATCGAAACTTTCTAGGAACTCTGTGAAATAAATTAAGAATTGTCACAACCATGATGCATCTATCACACAGTGAATCAATATTAGAAGTTTTTTTTACTGCTGCTATTCAAATAAATGTTGGTCAGATATGTCTTTGCCAGTATTTAGTGGCAAATTAATCTACTTGTCAGAATACATGTTTTCATTTTATCTGTTAAAACTAACAGCAGTATGATTGATTGTAAAACTTAATTTGTTTGGTAGAAAAACATCACATTACTAAATCAACAACAACTAACAATGTGTCCAATTTGAGACTTTTTTATTTAATTGATTTTTAAAATTCAGAAACTTAAAAAAAGTACATTGCATGCATTTGAAACACTGGTTTTTGCTTGTTTAGATTAGAAGTTTAGATATTAATTACTTTCAAGTGCTGGATGCCTGAAAACAGAGCATTATCTAAAATATTGTCATGTTAAAATTATTAAAGACAAATAGGTGACCAATGTGAAAATGTTCTATCTTACCTTGCCACGTGCTTTCAGTAGCTTCTCCTGTATTGAAGATGAATAAGTGTGTGTTAACTCATTGGAATTCTTCATTTATCATGTTTTGTTTCATAATTAGGTTTTATAAGTTACATTTCCAACAGAGCCTAGGCTGTTTTTTCAAACAGAGTGGTACATCCTGTCACCCGAGGGATTTCCTATCTGTGCAGCCGAACACAGTAACCATGGATGTATAATAAGAGCTGGATAGGGCGCCGCCGCTCAGCCTCGCAGCCAATTTTTCCCAGTGGCCACTTGCAGTATTGCAGCAAAAAATCCCCCTGCAGCCCAAAAAGGATTTTCCCCATAGACCACCACTTTTGACAGGACGCCTCGAACTGCAAACAATGTCAATTATGACTCTTTCTATTATGAACTTTTGATCCATGGAGGTTTTGTTTGTAAAACTCCTTGAGCCGAGAAAAGCGATTTAAAAATCCGTGACATTATCACAATGTAAAGTCTATGGGCTGAGCGGGAGCTCGCGGGCAGTGCCAACGGGGGAAACACTACTGCGCATATTCAGTGGGCCACACAACACGGAAGCTAGAAACTTTTTTTGGCAGCGACATGATGTTTATTTAATGCGTGTTTTCATGCACCATATAGTGGACACAGGAAATGATATTTAACTCCTTCATGCAATGTTAGACAACAGAAAACTAAAGTTACACGTCTTTGTCCAGCAAGTACTCGTGACACCGTACATTTAAACGTACGACAGATATGAAGTGCAATCAGGCAGATTCCCAGAGCTATGGAGACAAGCTTTGTGATTCGTAAGCTTCCAGAAAGTCCCAGAAAACGCCATTTTATTGACGTGATTGGTGCTACTGGTGGCTCGATTACTGGGCGTTGTGATGGCCTGATGACGTGTCATCATGCAAGCTTACTACAGCCTGCTTGAGCTTGGCTCTTCCTACTTGGTCACACCGACATCGAGGTAAGACGTGCTTTCATCTCTGTTACCATTGAGATTTGATGTTTCACCATGACAAAGGAAGTTGCTATAACTTTATTGTACATGCTCCAGTTTACATGTTTGATAAGAGTCTCGGCCTGAACACGTCTACATGACAATATTCCATCAGTGATGCAAACTGGCTGAATAGGGCCCCCTACGAAATTGCAGCAAAGCAGCCCCAGCAGCAGGCAAAATAGTGGACAAAGGAAGTTATGTTTATCTACTTCTTGTACTGTTTGAAAACTCTATCCATTATGTAGATAGAGGGCCCTATTTTAACAATCTAAAGCGCACGGTCTGAAGAGCATGGTGCAAGTGTATTCAAGGTGTACCCACATCCACTTTTGCCATTTTAACGGCGGAAAAATGGTCGATGCGCCAGGCACATGGTTCAAAGGGGTTGTCCATAGTCTCCTAATTAATCATGGGTGTGTTTTTGGCGTAACATGCAATAAACCAATCAGAGTGTCATCTCCTATTCCCTTTAAGAGCCAGATGCGCTTGCACCTTGGCAGATTGTTATTATGATGGTGCATCTTCCCTGTAGAGGAAATGAATCTGCTCATGTGCAAAGTGAAAGCACACAATCCATAACGCGCACACTTGCCTCTGCTGCTCCTGAAGCCTCCTGTGGTCAGCCCCAGACCACCAGTTTAAGATCCTGTTCATTAATTTCTGGCAAATTTATTTTCGTTTATTTTTTTGAAAAGGTTTATTTTTTCAATTACAGCTTTGGTTTCTTTAAAATCATTTTGTTCAGTCATGGAGTAACAGGTCAAATCAGCAAGGTTTTAATTGTTGAAAGTGCGGAAACCTGATGGCTTTACTCTCAAAATGTTAAAGAATATTTATTAAATATTGTTAAAAAATTAAATCATTAATTTTAATCATGTAAGAAATCATCATGCAGTTATCAGGACTTAATCAGCTCTCCAAGGTGCTGATCCAGCTAGAGGCTGTGCAGATTTATGTCCTTCGTTAGTTTAATAATTGTTTTCACCTTATTTATTTTCTCATGTGTCCCTCATGTCTTCATATATTGATGCAGCAGGAAAGTCAATCGTCTGTTTAAATTGCCACAATTTGGTCAAATAATTAGACAATTTTATCTGTCATTACTGTGATTAGTTAATTCTGATAAATATTATGACAAAGCATTGTGACATGTATTTTTAAAAATATGTTAATGTACACAATAATCTTTCACACTGTAATCCATTTATTTGTAATCTTTTGCATGTTCGTGCACTGCTGCGTGTCCTGTGTGTGTAACAAGCAGAGTGTATGTTATACACCCGCCTATGTAGGCGCATATTACTGTCTTGATAATGCACCCTTAAAATAACTGAAACATTGTGCCATTGACTTTAGACCAGGTTTTGGTTGGTCAATATCGCTCTCTGCTGCCTCAAGATTGCAATGTACCAACAATGCGCATGACCATACCTTATTTTAAGACCAACACACCCATGGGCGCACTGATGGGTGCAAGTGCATTTGCCATTTAAACAACATGGGCGCTGGACGGGAAAATGACAACTGCGTTGGTCTTAAACTAGCAAAGACACTTGCGTCGCACTTGGCGCCACTTTGCACCGGGCGTAAGATAGGGACCTGAGAGTTTCCAGGTCCTAGGTGGATGTTTTATGGACCTCAGAAATTGTTGAGATCAGTATTGAATGATAAAAGAATTGTCACAACCACAATACATCTATCAGACAGTCAGACTTCTACACTGCTCACAAAAATTAAGGGAACACTTAATTGTCACAGTATAACACCAAGTCAGTTAAACTTCAGGGATATCAATCAGTCCATTTAGGAAGCACAAGTAATTGTAAATAAATTCACCTGCTTCAGTACAAATGAAAGTGACATGTGCAATGGAGAGAGAAAAGTCAGACAACCCCCAAAAAGGGAATGGTTTTGCATGTGGTGGCCACAGACAATTGCTTTCTCCTCATCTTTCCTGAATGATTCTTCTCTAGTTTTGTGTTCTGCTAGTGTCCTTGTCACTACTGGTAGCATGAGGAGGTACCTGCAGCCCAATCAGCTTGCACAGGTAGTCCAGCTCCTCCAGAATGTGACATCCATACGTGTGGTCGGAAGAAGGTTTGCTGTGTCTCCAAGCACAGTCTCAAGAGCATGGAGGAGATACCTGGAGAACAGCTGTTACACGAGGAGAGCTGGACAGGGCTGTAGAAGGGCATCAACCCAGCAGCAGGACCGGTATCTGCTCCTTTGTGTGAGGAAGGACAGGAGGAGCACTGCTAGAGCCCTTCAAAATGACCACTAGCAGGCTACTGGTGTGCATGTTTCTGACCAAACTGTCAGAAACAGACTCCATGAGGGTGGCATGAGGGCCAGATGTCCTCTAGTGGAACCTGTGCTCACAGCCCAGCACCGTGCAGCTTGATTGGCATTCACCAGAAAACACCAGAATTGGCAGGTCCACCATTTGCACCCTGTTCTCTCCACAGATGAGAGCAGGTTCACACTGAGCACATGTGACAGGCGTGAAAAAGTCTCAAGACGCCGTGGTGAACGTTATGCTGCCTGTAACATCATCCAGCATGACCGGTTTGGCGATAGGTCAGTGATGTTCTGGGGAGACATATCCTTGGAGAGTTGCATAGACCTCCATGTCATAGCCAACAGTACCCTGACTGCTGTTAGGTACCGGGATGAAATCCTCAGAGCAATTGTCAAACCTTACGTTGGTGGAGTGGGCCCTGGGTTCCATCTGGTGCAGGAAAATGCCCAGTCTCATGTGGCCGGGCATTTGCCCGGTGTGTAGACAGTTCCTGGATGACGACAGCCCTCTCATTCCCCTGACCTAAATCCAATTGAGCACCTATGGGATGTTATCTATCGGAGCATTCGACGCCGCCAAGTACAGCTGCAGACTGTCCAGGAGCTCACTGATGCCCTGTTCCAGGTCTAGGAAGAGATCCCCCATGATGCCATCCGCCGACTCATAAGGAGCATGCCCAGATGTTGTCGGGAGTGCATACAGGCACATGGGGGCCATACACACTACTGAGTCACATTATGAGTTGCTGTGATAAAATTCACGCAAGTTGGATCAGCCTGTGATTTCAATTTTTCCATTGACCGTTGTTACGTCATTTTGTTCTCAACAATTTAAACAACGTACATCAGTAAAGATTTTCAACTTGAATGATTCGATCATCAAGATCTGATGTGTGATTCAAGTGTTTCCTTAATTTTTTTGAGCAGTGTAGTTCACTGCAGTTATGACGGTTTGAGGAAAAAACTTGATTGTTCTTACCCGTATCCTTCCTTTCTAGGAAATCTGAAATAAATAAAGAATTGTCACAACATGATGCATCTATCACACAGTGAATCCATCTGTTAAAACAAACAGCAGTATGATTGATGACTGTAAAACTTCATTTGTCTGTTAGGAAAACATCACATTACTAAATCAACAACTAACAATGTGTCCAACTTTTTTATTTAATTGATTTTTAAAATTCAGCAATTTTTTTATCTGAAAAATTTCATGGAATGCATTTGAAACACTGGTTTATGCATGCTGGATGCATGAAAACAGAACATCATTTAAAATATTGTCATTTTAGATAACTAAAATTATTAAAGACAAATAGATGACCAATGTGGAAATGTTCTATCTTACCTTGCCATTTCCTTTCAGCAGTCTCTCCTGTATTGAAGATGAATACATTATACATTTAATATAATGTATATTATTTTCTCTTTCTGTAATTGTCCTCTTTCTTTTTTGTAATTTGACACTGAAAAATAAACTAATTATTGGCATACTTCCATTAAATAGATTGAGTTTCCAGGTCCTGGGTGGAGGTTTTATGAACTTCAGAAATTGTTGAGATCAGTATTAAATGATAAAAGAATTGTCACAACCACAATACATCTGTCAGACAGTGAAATTTCTAGTTTACTACAGTTATAACGGTTCAAGAAAAAAAATGAGTTGTGCTTACCCATATCGAACCTCTCTGTGAAATAAATAAAGAATTGTTACAACCATGATGCATCTATCACACAGAAGTTTTTTAACTGCTGCTATTCAAAAAACAGTTGGTCAGATATGTCTGTCAGTATTTAGTTGCAAATAAATCTATTTGTCAGAATAAATGTTTTAATTTTATCTGTTAAAACTAACAGCAGTATGATTGATGACTGTAAAACTTCATTTGTTTGTTAGGAAAACATCACATTACTAAATCAACAACAATGTGTCCAATTTTTTTATTTAAAAAAGTACATTGAATGCATTTAAAACACTGGTTTTTGCTTGTAAAACTTTAGATATTAATTACTTTCGAGTGCTGGATGCATGAAAAGAGAACATTATTTAAAATATTGTTATGTTAAAAACCCTAAAATCATTTAAGAAAAATAGGAGACCAAAGTGAAAATGTTCTATCTTACCTTGCCATGACCTTTCAGCAGCTTCGTCTGTATTGAAGATGAATAAGTGTGTGTTAACTCACTGGAATTCTTCATTAATCATGTTTTGTTTCATAATTCGACACTTCACCTCTTAAATCCAATTTTTGCCACTCCTAAAACTGAATAGTATCATGTATGTTTAATATAATGTATGTTGTTATTATTTTCTCTTTCTGTAATTGTCTTCTTTCTTTTTTGTGATCTGACACTGAAAAATAAACTAATTATTGTCATATTTCCATTAAATAGATTGAGAGTTTCCAGGTCCTGGGTGGATGTTTTATGGACCTCAGAAATTGTTGAGATCAGTATTAAATGATAAAAGAATTGTCACAACCACAATACAGCTGTCAGACAGTGAAACCTCTAGTTTACTGCAGTTATATCAGTTCAAGAGAAAAAAAGGTTTAACTTACCCTCATCCAACCATTCAAGATATTCTGTGAATTGAATAAAGAATTGCCACAACCACAATGCATCTGTCAGACAGTGAAACTTCTAGTTTACTGCAGTTATAATGGTGCAAGAAAAAAAATTTGTGTTCTTACTCTTTCCCCTCCATTTTAGATACTCTGTGAAATGAATAAAGAACTGTCACAACCATGATGCATCTATCACACAGTGAATCAATATTAGAAGTTTTTTAACTGCTGATATTCAAAAAACAGTTGGTCAGATATGTCTTTGTCAGTATTTAGTTGCAAATAAATCTATTTGTCAGAATACATGTTTTAATTTTATCTGTTAAAACTAAGCAGTATGATTGATGACTGTAAACTTCATTTGTCTGTTAGGAAAACATCACATTACTAAATCAACAACTAAAATGTGTCCAATTTTAGACTTTTTTATTTAATTGATTTGTAAAATTCAGCATTTCTTAAATTTAAAAACGCACATTGAATGCACCTGAAACACTGGTTTTTGCATGTAAAAGATTGGATTTGAATTAATTTTAAGTGCTGGATGCATGAACACAGAACATTATTTAAAACACTGTCATGTGAAATACTAAGACAAATAGGTGACCAATGTGAAAATGTTCTATCTTACCTTGCCATTTCCTTTCAGCAGCTTCTCCTGTATTGAAGATGAATAAGTGTGTGTTAACTCACTGGAATTTTTCATTAATCATGTTTTATTTTATCATTTGTGTTTATTTACCAGTAAACAGACTGTGTGTTACTCAACTATGAACATCATGAGCTCAAACACACCATGTTGTGAATATTTGTTCTGAATCAGGATGATGTCGTTTACAGTTTCAACACAGAAGCAGGTTAACACCCACCATCAAAAGCTGACAGCAAATTCTGCTGGTTCATATTCATCCTGAGTTACATTTTCTTTTGTGAATGTCAAACTTGTGCAACATGGGTATCAATAATACATTTGTAACATTCATAACTGCTCTTTTATCTGGTGGTTTTGTTTAGTTGAGAAAGTTGTAGAGATTAAATACCAGAATAAATTACAGATGTTGAAGGTGGCCTTTACAAACACAGCTTCTCATTAACAAATAGAACAATATTAATAGTATTAACAGAGTGGACAATATGTGTAGAGTCATGAGAGATGGGTTTTCCTAATACTCTGACAATGTTGTCAGAGGTGAGGAAGAATCAGCCAAAGAAAATGTAATGAGTCATACGTTTTAGTTTAGTGACAACACACAGTCTCTGCAGTACAGCTGAAGACTCGCCTGGTCTTGACCTTTGAAATATCGAACCATCAAGGCTTTTTTATGGCTTCAAAGACTTCAGACATACAGATACAGAAAGGCAGACTGTCTCTGGTGCCTTTCAGTGTGTTTATCGATGAACCTCTACTTTTCATTTTGAGCTCTGATTAGGAAGTTGTCTTCTGATGTTGCCACCAAGCAGAAGAGATAAAGAAGTCCTGTAATTGCATTTACATTTAGAGATGGAGAACAACAATCAATAAAGGTCCCTAATCAAACATGAATCAGGGACGTTGTGGTTCATGGTCGACGCTTCACCTCTTAAATCCAATTTTTGCCACTTCTATAACTGAATAGTATCATGTATGTTTAATATAATGTATCTTGTTATTTTCTTTTTCTGTAATTGTCTTCTTTCCTTTTTTGTGATTTGACATTAAAAATAAACTAATTATTGTCATATTTCCATTAAATAGATTGAGAGTTTCCAGGTTCTGGGTGGATGTTTTATGGACCTCAGAAATTGTTGAGATCAGTATTAAATAATAAAAGAATTGTCACAACCACAATACATCTGTCAGACAGTCAAACTTCTAGTTTACTGCAGTTATGCAGTTCAAGAAAAAAAAATTGTTGTTCTTACCCTTTCTCTTCCATTCTTGATACTCTGTGAAATAAATAAAGATTTGTCACAACCATGATGCATCTATCACACAGTGAATCAATATTAGAAGTTTTTTAACTGCTGTTATTCAAAAAAATGTTGGTCAGATATGTCTGTCAGTTTTTAATTGCAAATGAATCTATTTGTCAGAATAAATGTTTTAAATTTATCTGTTAAAACTAACAGCAGTATGATTGATGAATGTAAAACTTCATTTGTCTGTTAGGAAAACATCACATTACTAAATCAACAACAACTAAAAATGTGTCCAATTTGAGACTTTATTTCATTGATTTTTAAAATTCAGCAATTAAAAAGGGACATTGAATGCATTTGAAACACTGTTTTTTGCTTGTAAAAGTTTAGTTATTAATTACTTTTTGGTACTGGATGCAAGAAAACAACTTTATTTAAAATATTGTCATGTTATTAAAGACAAATAGGTGATCAATGTGAAAATGTTCTATCTTACCTTGCCTTGCCCTTTCAGTAGCTTCTCCTGTATAGAAGATGAATAAGTGTGTGTTAACTCACTGGAATTCTTCATTAATCATGTTTTGTTTCATAATTAGGTTTTATAAGTTACATTTTCTTTTGTGAATGTCAAACTTGTACAACATGGGTATTAATAATACATTTGTAACATTCATAACTGCTCTTTTATCTGGTGGTTTTGTTTAGTTGAGAAAGAGATTAAATACCTGAATTAATTACAGATGTTGAAGGTGGCCTTTACAAACACAGGTTCTCATTAACAAATAACAATATTATAGTGTTGGAGTTGTTTTTATTTTTATTTTTTTTTTTTGAGCATAGTTTGGCCGTACTTGATTGGCTGAGACTGGTATCAGCCAAGACGTACTGAACGTGCGGTGCAGCGAGAGGTTAACTGAACCAGGTGCGATGAGGGAAAGAGACGCCGCAGAGAAACAGTTTTTCAACCACACGCTTCTTAGTTGTTGATTATCTTTATTACCATTTTGTTGTTTTGATACTTTGAGTTCATATGAATAATTTTCTTTAACTTACGTTAAGCACTTTGATTTGAACTGGACGTAAGGCAGCCATAGATACACATTTACATAACATATTCAAACATACATTCACCTCATCTGTACGAGAGGCTTACAAGTAAAATCATCTTACGGTAAGAAGAAGAAGAAAATGTGTGTGTTGGAGGTCTATGGCGGCTGACCGGCTTTACTTGAAAGCATCAAAGAAAGCCAGCACAAATAGTATTAACAGAGTCCACAATATGTGTAGAATCATGAGAGATGGGTTTTCCTAATACTCTGACAATGTTCTCAGAGGTGAGGAAGAATCAGCCAAAGAAATTTGTTGAGTCATACGTTTTAGTTTAGTGACAACACACAGTCTCTGCAGTACAGCTGAAGACTCGCCTGGTCTTGACCTTTTAAATATCGAACCTTCAAGCCTTTTTTATGGCTTCAAAGACTTCAGACACACAGTTTACAGACATGACATACCCTTTCAGACAGCTCAACTGTTTATGCATGTCATGATATTTTCACATTTATCCTATTGTGTTACTGTATGGAGCCAGAATTCACAGTCAACTGTTAAACCCGTTACATCACTATACAAACCAGCACTGAAAGTAATGGATCAAAAACAAATGAAATAGCACCACTTTATAATTCTGGAAAAGTACAAGTTGCTTAGTTATCACAACTTCATCAAGTTTTCTTTAATCAAATTCATTTTTAGAGAGAGCAAAACTACTTTCAGTCAGTCATCTTTTTCAATAAAAGAGATGAATCTTTGGAATGCCCTACCAACAGAAATAAAAATAAAAACTAATCTGAAAACATTTAATGAAAAGGTGAAACATTGGCTGAAACAAAACCAAATCTGCTATCATTGATCTATGATCATACACATGTGCATGTACACATGTCCATGGACATGTACAAACAGATAGAGGAACAGATACATACATATAAACATACTCGCACACTGATATAGAATATGCATGTATGTACACGGATACACACACCTATAAATATTATGCACATAAATACATCATTGCCATGAATTAGGGAACATACACACGTACACACATATGCAAAACATGTAAATTGATTGTTATGTGATGTAAATACTGTTGTTATTGAGAATGTCACTATTTATTATGAGCTTTATGTAATTAATGTATTTCTGGTAATGATATGTTATGACTATTTTTTTTAACAAAAAAGCCTAACCAGGGACAGGGTTTGCAAGTTAGCCTTGGCTAGAAATGCTATATGCAATATGTCTGTTTCATGTTACTTTAGCCTGTTACAATGTTTTTTTGCATCGTCCCTAACAAATAAACTAATAAAAAAAAAAGATACAGAAAGGAATACTGTCTCTGGTGCCTTTCAGTGTGTTTATCAATGAACCTCTACTTTACATTTTGAGCTCTGATTAGGAAGTTGTCTTCTGATGTTGCCACTAAGCAGAAGAGATAAAGAAGTCCTGTAATTTCATTTACATTTAGAGAGAGATGGAGAACAACAATCAATAAAGGTCCCTAATCAAACATGAATTAGGGACGTTGTGGTTCATGGTCGACACTTCACCTCTTAAATCCAATTTTGCCACTCCTATAACTGAATAGTATCATGTATGTTTAATATAATGTATCTTGTTATTATTTTCTCTTTCTGTAATTGTCTTTCTTTTTTTGTGATTTGACACTAAAAAATAAACTAATTATTGTCATATTTCCATTAAATAGATTGAGAGTTTCCCGGTCCTGGGTGGATGTTTTATGGACCTCAGAAATTGTTGAGATCAGTATTAAATGATAAAAGAATTGTCACAACCACAATACATCTGTCAGACAGTCAAACTTCTAGTTTACTGCAGTTATAACGGTTCAAGAAAAAAAAGTTGTTCTTACCCTCATCCAGCCTTTCTAGATACTCTGTGAAGTAAATAAAGAATTGTCACAACCATGATGCATCTATCACACAGTGAATCCATATTACAAGTTTTTTAACTGCTGCTATTTAAGAAAATGTTGGTCAGATATGTTTTTTAAATTATTAAAGACAAATAGGTGACCAATGTGAAAATGTACTATCTTACCTTGCCATCTGGTTTCATCAGCTTCTCCTGTATTGAAGATGAATAAGTGTGTGTTAACTCACTGGAATTCTTCATTAATCATGTTTTGTGTTATAATTAGGTTTTATAAGTTACATTTTCTTTTGTGAATGTCAAACTTGTGCAACATGGGTATTAATAATACATTTGTAAAATTCATAACTGCTCTTCAGCAGTGGAAGCATCATTCTTCATACGGCCCAATGTCGGCTCACTCTGCTTGTCTCAACAGTAGTGATGTTAAACATGGTGCTTCAAGAGCTGTACATCTAGTCATATCAAACTTTCTCACATGAACACTGTACGTAAGATATTAGCTCAGCAGCTGCATTTCTACAGGTTTGAGAGTGTGATTATTCCGTGGCTCGAGTCTTAACATGCTTTTATTGAGGGAGCTACGTTCTGCTAACCGTGTTGCTTAGCCACTATGGGGAGCTATACTTCTACAAACTGTTTTCATCAGCAACAATGTTGTCTGAGTTTAGTCTTTTAGTTAATTGCTGTTTATTAGATTAATTCATGCATGTTAACACCTCGTTTTGTCGACCTTAATGAGTTCTAAGGTGAGTGTTTCGCCAAATCTAATTAATCCTGAATTAAAGCGCCATTCTGTCTCACCTTTAATTCATATTCTACAGCCTCTAAGCAATTTAAACATCAGGTATTGTTCATATATTAAACTATGCCTCCTTTGCAGTTCCACGTTTCATGTTAACATTTTAAAGCATTGTAGCTTTTCAGGTCAGTCCAACCTAGTCAATATAGGAGGTGTTTGTCTCTGCCTGTTTATGTACGGTTTATTGTCGATTTTAATCTCTCTAGTTCAAAAACATATTTTCTGTGTCAAGCTCAATATTATGCTTCGTCTCTAGCAGATCGTACCATCTTCACAACTAAATGAGGCCTGTTTCATTCCTGCTTGGTAAGTAAGCATTATTTAGGGGAAAAAATCAGGCTGTGTATTCTTTTAGTGGTGGGGGCTTGCACCCTTTATTTTGGGGGGATTTATATTGCTGCTGCTCCTCAGGGCAACTCCCTCAACTCAAAATCTCCCGTGGAGTCTGAGTGCAATACTTTTAGACTTAATTATCTCTATCATCTGGTAGAATAAACATTATCTTTACTTCACTCACTTGTTGTCCTATGTATTGAGCTTTAGATAAGTTCAGTCAGGAAGACTATCTTTGCATGCATAGGCTGTTATTTTATTTCTCATGTGTGTTATCATCCTGCATTCACATCTCATGCATCTGTTACTCGTTATTCCCTGGTCGCCCTGCCAAGGTCGTCAATCGAGATATCAGTTGCTCACATCCGCTGGTCACATCTATCCAATAGCAGCAGCAACACAGTTCCATCGTAGCTTATCATCTGCCGCTGTCTTTCATTTAAATTAGCGTTATTCAGGGCTTCTTTTAGGTCGTGGTGGTTACTTCCACCCCCATCCAAAGTATTTCATCTGCCTCCCTGCTACAAGTGTGTCGGCGGTCACCCTCTGCCTACACATCCTCATCGTCCAGACGTCAGCACTGTTCTCGCAAATCAAAGATCTCTTAGGCCATAATCTGGTAAGTCATACATATAACTGGTGGTGGTGTCCTGAGTTATGGGTGTCGCAGCTCATTGCTATCATTGCTGATCATGCTAGCAGTTCTTCCTCTCATACAACAAATCTTGTGCATGGTAAAGTGCTATGTCATATCTATGGGTCATTTCACTCTGCTTTCAGGCTATCCTCTCTCTTCCCTCCTTATGAAATGTGCATAAGAACATGGTCTCCATACCTCACGCCACTCACCACTCTTCTAGTGATCACTAACTCACTCTCTTTTATCAACTCTTTCACAATGGGGTCTAATCGCCAAAGACTCACTGTAATCTATCATGCATGTTCAATAAATAACATTCACTTATATGAAAAAGTGAGTCTCTTCTGATCGAAATGGAGTTTAGCGTAAATTCAGGCAGGAATACTATCTATAACCATTCATTCATTCCAACTCCTCTCTCTCTCCCTGTTTCTCCCGCTGTCCAATCAGCTGATTAGGGGCGTTACTCTAGTCATCAAATCAGATTCCTCCACAGACTTACTGCCAATCACAACTCTGCTGTCAAACTTTAAATCTGTTCCCTTCTCTGTTGCTGTCAGTTGTCATTTCAGCATGATCGTCGCTCCTCCTCCACCCCATCCAACTCCACGGCTGCGTTCCAGCAGCTCGCTCCTCTCCTCTTCATTCCTGATCACCACCTCATCTTCTCCACTTCATACTTCAGCACCAGGTCTGAGTTCACCAGGAGCCCGCTGCCTTCACCATCAAGATCTGCGCCCTTTATTCATCATCACCACCAGTATCTAGACTCCATCGGGGGGGTTATCCTATTCTAATCACGCCTTCACCTCCCCCCTTTCATAAATGATGACATTCACGATGGGGTCTAATCACCAAAGACTCTCACTTTCATCTATCATGCATGTTCAATGAATAACATTCACTTATATGAAAAACTGAGTCTCTCCTGATTGAACTGATGTTGCCACTAAGCAGAAGAGATAAAGAAGTCCTGTAATTTCATTTATCTTAGATTCGAGGGACACATCAGCAACATCACTAAAGTAGTTTTCTTCCACCTCTGACACATCGTCCAAGTTCACCCATTTCTAACACAGTCAGATGCTGAAATTCTCATTCATGGTCATTCAGGTCTTGTATTCTGTACTATTAAAAAGATCCAACAAGTCCAAAATGCAGCTGCTACAATTCTTCTGATAACCAAAAAACTGTAACATGTAACACTGACTTGTTTCAATGGTTTACGGTTTCATTCAGGTCAGACTAAAAACTGCTACACATGATGCAGGTTATCTCATTAGTCCAAAGATTACATCCATTTTTTGGGTGTTATATACTTTTATTGATTAGTATCAGTGGAGAGATGACAGAAAATGACGGACAGGGGGAGAGAGAGATGGCAACAAGCAACAAAGGTCCCTAATCAAACATGACCAAAATCAGGGACGTTGTGGTTCATGGTCGACGCTTCACCTCTTAAATCCAATTTTTGCCACTCCTATAACTGAATAGTATCATGTATGTTTAATATAATGTATGTTGTTATTATTTTCTCTTTCTAGAATTGTCTTTTTGTTTTTTGTGAGTTGACATTAAAAAATAAACTAATTATTGTCATATTTCCATTGGTCCTGGGTGGATGTTTTATGGACCTCAGAAATTGTTGAGATCAGTATTAAATGATAAAAGAATTGTCACAACCACAATACATCTGTCAGACAGTCAAACTTCTAGTTTACTGCAGTTATAACAGTTCAAGGAAAAGTTCTTACCCTTTTTCTTCCATTGAAGATACTCTGTTAAATGAATAAAGAATTTTCACAACCATGATGCATCTATCACACAGTGAATCCATATTAGAAGTTTTTTAACTGCTGCTATTCAAACAAATGTTGGTCAGATATGTCTTTGTCAGTATTTAGTTGCAAATAAATCTATTTGTCAGAATACATGTTTTAATTTTATTTGTTAAAACTAACAGCAGTATGATTGATGACTGTAAAACTTCAGTTGTCTGTTAGGAAAACATCACATTGCTAAATCAACAATAACTAACAATGTGTCCAATTTGAGACTTTTTTTCTCAATTGATACTTAAAATTCAGCAATTTAAGAAAAAGAAAAAAAGTACATTGAATACATTTGAAACACTGGTCTTTGCTTGTAAAAGATTAGATATTAATTAATAACTTAAGTGCTGGATGCATGAAAACAGAACATTATTTAAAATATTGTCATGTTAAATACTCTAAAATTATTAAAGACAAATAGGTGACCAATGTGAAAATGTTCTATCTTACCTTGCCAGTCTCTTTCAGCAGCTTCTCCTGTATAGAAGATGAATAAGTGTGTGTTAACTCACTGGAATTAATCATTTTTTTGTTTCATAATTAGGTTTTAAAGTTACATTTTCTTCCGTGAATGTCAAACTTGTGCAACATGGGTATTAATAATACATTTGTAACATTCATAACTGCTCTTTTATCTGGTGGTTTTGTTTAGTTGAGAAAGTTGTAGAGATTAAATACCTGAATTAATTACAGACGTTAAAGGTGGCCTTTACAAACACAGCTTCTCATTAACAAATATAACAATATTAATAGTATTAACAGAGTGGACAATATGTGTAGAGTCATGAGAGATGGCTTTTCCTAATACTCTGACAATGTTGTCAGAGGTGAGGAAGAATCAGCCAAAGAAATTTGTTGAGTCATACGTTTTAGTTTAGTGACAACACACAGTCTCTGCAGTACAGCTGAAGACTCGCCTGGTGTTGACCTTTTAAATATTGAACCTTCAAGGCTTTTTTATGGCTTCAAAGACTTCAGACATACAGATACAAAAAGGCAGACTGTCTCTGGTGCCTTTTAGTGTGTTTATCAATGAACCTCTACTTTACATTTTCAGCTCTGATTAGGAAGTTGTCTTCTGATGTTGCCACTAAGCAGAAGAGATAAAGAAGTCCTGTAATTTCATTTATCTTAGATTCGAGGGACACATCAGCAACATCACTAAAGTAGTTTTCTTCCACCTCTGACACATCGTCCAAGTTCACCCATTTATAACACAGTCAGATGCAGAAACTTTCATTCATGCTCATTCAGGTCTTGTATTCTGTACTATTAAAAAGATCCAACAAGTCAAAAATGCAGCTGCTACAATTCTTCTGATTCACTGGTTTACGGTTTCATTCAAGTCAAACGACAAACTGCTACCTATTACCTCCTGACCTGTCAAAACTTCTCAGACCTCACATTCCCCCACGTACACTCACATCACAGCTGTGACTCGACCACAGCTGCTCTCTCTCTCTCGTCTTTTTTCTAAAGTGACTCGGGAAGCCAACAGCACAGTCTACTTACTTTTAACATTATCAAAGGAAGAGAAATGTTTTCCTCTCCTCGTCCTAGTAACGTCTTTGTCCTCCATGATGGCAGATTTTACAACTCTGATCAGTCTGATCTCTGGCCATGATTGGCCACCAAAGACGAGAGAAAAAGAGAGAGAGAGCTGAGAGCACCAGCGGGATAGTGAGCAGCTGTGGTCGAGCGAGCTAGAGAGTGAATGAAGAGAGGGAGCACTGGTAGCAAGAAAGCCGGTGAATCAGATCAATAAAATGTTATTAATTAATTGTTTTACAGCGGTTACGTTCTAAAGCACAGATAAACACATCCACACCTCTGCTCGACCCTGCGGCTGAACGACGCATCGCCTGATTTGGTGTGAATGTGGCCTTAGATCTGACAGTTCAAAGTTGTGAAAACAACGGGGGTGTTTTGAACACACCACAGTTTTCACAGGTAGTTTGTAAGTCTGTCCCTCCCGCCGCAGGAAATAATGGATTAATCCTGGAAAGCTATTGATGTAGCACTTCTCTACTTATGAAAGTAACACGGCGATTATTTGACCAATGAGAATTTGGTCGGATGAGAGCATATCGACCAACTAATAGACCAGTCGACCAGGAAACTGCAGCCCTAATGTATTGAGACACTAAGTAATTTTAAGTTAAAGTAAGCTAACTTAATTAACAATTTTGTCTTCAGTAGTGTAGATGGAGACATGAAAGGTAGTGATGTTGCAGTTATTTGTTATGAGATTTAACCACTAAGACAACAAGTCGACCCTGAAACATCCAGAAAAACATCTGATTTATATCAGACCATCAAAATAAATAAATAATATTAAAAAATAAAAAATATTTTGTGACTTCTTACGTTCTCTCCTTTTGCGTCTGAAATACATGATGCCTTTGTATATTAAATAGATGATGGCGATGATGAACCCAACCAGCATACATACTGGTATGAAGTTGAACATCCAGGTCAGATCCCCTACAAAAAAATAGAGAGTAAATAAGTGAAACAACAAATGGTTTACAAGGACACTGTATTGTATTCCAATGTCATTAGCTGATCCCATCTTTGATAATGCACTCTGAGGGGACCCAATACAGAAAAATAATGAACTCAAAACTCGTCATTTAATGCTGTTAGAACATGTTTTGTAAGACAAAGGGTCAAATGAATACTTAATACAAAAATGAAAATGATTGCAAATATAAACTGCTGAGTGCAAAACTTCAAATAATAACTTAAATTCATACTTCAAATAACAAAATCAAATAAATAGCTGCCCTTTACATTTAGCTGCAAAGTGCAAACAAGAAAATTGATCAAATTGATCAATATAAGATGATGATTATTATAACTGATTTTGTTTCTTTGTCTTAATTTCTCATGCAGATTACCATCTAATTGACGTTTGTATATTTATTACATGAATATAAAGTAATGAAACAGGAAGTTTTGCTATTTACTGAATTTTATCGACTGTTTCAAAATACAGAACAGCTGTTTAAACGCTTGTTTCACTGCTGCATCTTGTTGGCTTGTTTTTGGCAGTTTGTCATAAACTTCAAGGAGACGTTTTTTACTGAGATAAGATGACTTTCTCATTCCCGTCCTCAGAAAACCAGCTGGCAGTCTGACGAGTTGTGCGTTGTGCTTTAGGCTGTAGGGGAGGGGGCCGCAGCGAGAAAGGTGAACCAGAACCAACTTTTGGAGAAACGTAACCTGTAACGCTGTACAACCCTGCATTATGACAAAAACATTACTGGGAAGAGGGGAGGACATTTCTCTTTCTTTGATAACGTTAAAAGTAAAGTTAGGCTTTGCTGACAGCTTCCCGACTCATTTAAAAAAGACGAGAGAGAGTGAGAGAAGCAGTGGTCGAGCGAGCTAGAGAGTGAATGAAGAGAGGGAGCGCTGGTAACGTTAGTGAGGAAGCTGGTGAATCAGATCAATAAAACATTATTTTCAGATTGTTTCACAGCGGTTACATTCTAGAGCACAAACATCTCCACACACACCTCTGCTCAACCCTGCAAACGTTTTTTTCTGATTGTTTCATGGCGGTTACAAATAAATAAGCCCACAACCACACAAACCTGCGGAGGTGTGCTGCAACGCTTGATAACAGCATTAATCTCGTCAAGCTCCCTCTTCCCTTCGAGAAAAGAAATTCCAAAATATGTCCAAATGATTGCCTTCATAGCCAATGGACCAGGTTGTATTTGTTTTTCTGTCAAGTACTCCATTGCTCGCAGTCTCTCCATGATACACAGTTCTCTTCCTTCTTGCACCCGGAGTTGGGGCCAGGTGGAAACCAGCGCAGCGTCGTTGCGCCATCTATGGGATTTAATGAGCTAACTCATGTCAGGAAGAAACGGAAAACAGCGTCGTAGCAAGACTGAAACATGTGAATCGATTCCTGGAATTTCTGAATTGATTCTGAATTGGCAGAGATAGAATCGCAATTCTTATGTGAACTGATTTTTTTGTGCACGCCTAATATTTAGTGCATCAAAATAAATACAATATTTTAAGATTTCTTACCTCTTATGTCTCTGTATAATGAATTGATGATGTTGAACACAACTGGGATACAAACTGCTATTATCGTGAGCTTCCATTTCAGTTCATCTACAAAAAATGAAAGAATAAATAATTAAAACAACAAATAGTTTACAAGGACACTGTATTGTATTCCAATGCTGTTAGTTGATCCCATCTTTGATAATGCACTCTGAGGTGACCCAATACAGAAAAATAATGAACTCAAAGCTCGTCATTTAGTCATTTAATGCCTGTTAGAGCATGTTTTGTAACTCCTACTTCTTACGTTTTCTGTCTTCGTATATTAAATAGATGATGGCGATGATGAACCCAACCAGAATCACTCCAAGTATTGCTGTTACGATGATCATCCATGTCAGACCCCCTACAAAAATGAAAGAATAAATAATTAAAACAACAAATGGTTTAAGGACACTGTATTGTATTCTAATGTCGTTAGCTGATCACATCTTTGATAATGCACTCTGAAGTGACCCAATACAGAAAAATAATGAACTCAAAGCTCGTCATTTAGTCATTTAATGAGACATTGAGCACATTGTCATGTTTAGGAAAAACAGTAAGATGCATTAATAGTGCATAATAGTAGTGATGTTGCAGTTATTTGTTATGAGCTTTAACCACTAAGACAACAAGTCGCCTCTGAAACATCCTTTTATGCAGATTCATGAAACATCTGGAGAGATGTTTTGTAAAATCTAGAATAGAATTTAAAATCTAACTTACAAAGCCCTTAATGGTCAGGCACCATCACATCTTGAAGAGCTCATAGTACCGTATTGTCCCACTAGAACACTGTGCTCCCAGTATGCAGGCTTACTGGTGGTTCCTACAGTCTTTAAAAGTAGAATGGGAGGCAGAGCCTTCAGTTATCAGGCTTCTCTCCTGTGGAACCATCTTCCAGCTTCGGTCCGGGGTGCAGACACCCTCTCTATGTTTAAGAGTAGGCTTAAAACTTTCCTTTTTGATAAAGCTTATAGTTATAGCTGATCCAGGCTTGCCTTGGATCAGCCCTCAGTTATGCTGCTATAGGCCTAGACTGCTGGGGGACTTCCCATGATGCACTGAGCTCCCTCCTCCTCCTCCTCCTCTCCATCTGTATGCATTCATGTAACATCAATGCATGTCACTAACTTTGCTTCTTCCCCAGAGTTTTTTTGTGCTTACTCATCTTGCAGGAAACCCCCCCCTTCCCTCTTTCTTTCTCTCTCTCTCAACCCAACCGGTCAAAGCAGATGGCCGCCCACCAAGAGCCGGATTCTGCTTGAGGTTTCTACCCGTTAAAGGGGAGTTTTTCCTTACAGCTGTCGCCAAGTGCTTGATCATGGGGGAATTGTTGAGTCTCTGTAAATTAAAGAGTACGGTCTTGACCTGCTCTATGTGAAAAGTGCCTTGAGATGACTTTTGTTGTGATTTGGCGCTATATAAATAAAAATTGATTGAATTGATTGATTGATTGATTGATTGAATCTCTTGGTATTGGTTGTGGTTGTGGATGTTTGCATGAGGATAGAAACTTCCTGTCTCTTAGCATGAAAATACATCATCAGGACTAATATTGTTGGTAGAATCACACTCTTGAAAGAACTTGAATATGTATGATGCACAACTAGATTAACATTATCAGTCAAATTCATATAGATTTATATTAGACCACCAAAATACAGTATATTTAGTGCATCAAAGTACATACAATATTTTTGACTTCTTACCATTTATGGCTCTGTACATTAAAATGATGATGTTGAACAAACCCGCGATACAAGTCGCCATGTACATGACATTCCATATGAAATACCCTACAAAAAATGAAAGAATAAATGATTAAAACAACAAATGGTTTACAAGGACACTGTATTGTATTCTAATGTCGTTAGCTGATCCCATCTTTGATAATGCACTCTGAGGTGACCCAATACAGAAAAATAATAAACTCAAAGCCCGTCATATAGTCATTTAACGCCTGTTAGAGCATGTTTTGTAACTCCTATGAGGACATTGAGTACATTGTCATGTTTAGTAAAAACAGTAAGATGCATTAATAGTGCATAATAGTAGTGATGTTGCAGTTATTTGTTATGAGCTTTAACCACAAAGACAACAAGTCGACCCTGAAACATCCTTTTATGCAGATTCATCAAACATCTGGAGAGAATCTCTTGGTGTTGGTTGTGGTTGTGGATGTTTGCATGAGGATAGAAACTTCCTGTCTCTTAGCATGAAAATACATCATCAGGACTAATATTGTTGGTAGAATCACACTCTTGAAAGAACTTGAATATGTATGATGCACAACTAGATTAACATTATCAGTTAAATTTACATAAATATTAATATACCACACCTAAAGAAATATAAAGAATGTAAATTCAAGTCAAAGATTTGATTTAAATCAGATCAAAATAAATGAATAAAATATTTTGTGACTTCTTACACTTTCCGCACTTGACTGTTAAATAGATGCTGATGATGAACCCAAGCAGAATCACTCCAAATACTGCTATCAGGATGTAAATCCATGTCAGATCCACTACAAAAAATGAAAGAATAAATAATTGAAACAACAAATAGTTTACAAGGACACTGTATTGTATTCCAATGTCGTTAGCTGATCCCATCTTTGATAATGCACTCTGAGGTGAAACAATACAGAAAAATAATGAACTCAAAGCTCATCATTTAGTCATTTAATGCTGTTAGAACATGTTTTGTAACTCCTATGAGGACATTGAGTACATTGTCATGATCAGTAAAAACAGTAAGATGCATTAATAGTGCATAATAGTAGTGATGTTGCAGTTATTTGTTATGAACTTTAACCACTAAGACAACAAGTCGCCCCTGAAACATCCTTTTATGCAGATTCATCAAACATCTGGAGAGAATCTCTTGGTGTTGGTTGTGGTTGTGGATGTTTGCATGAGGATAGAAACTTCCTGTCTCTTAGCATGAAAATACATCATCAGGACTAATATTGTTGGTAGAATCACACTCTTGAAAGAACTTGAATATGTATGATGCACAACTAGATTAACATTATCAGTTAAATTTACAGAAATATTAATATACCACACCTAAAGAAATATAAAGAATGTAAATTCAAGTCAAAGCTTTGATTTATATCAAACCACCAAAATACAGTTTATTTAGTGCATCAAAATAAATATAATATTTTGTGACTTCTTACCTTTTATGCCTTCATATATTAAATTGATGATGATGTTGAATATATCCAGAAATAATACTGGTATTAAGATGGACATCCATCTCAGACTGCCGGTAGAATCTAAAAGAATACATAATTAAAACAAATGGTTTACAAGGACACTGTATTGTATTCCAATGTCATTAGCTGATCCCATCTTTGATAATGCACTTTGAGGTGACCCAATACAGAAAAATAATAAACTCAAAGCTCGTCATTTAGTCATTTAATGCCTGTTAGAACATGATTTGTAACTCCTATGAGGGCATTGAGTACATTGTCATGTTTAGGAAAAACAGTAAGATGCATTTATAGTAGGGATGCACGATATTGGATATTTTGCTGATATCCAATATGCCGATATTTCCAACTCATTGTGGCCGATTTCTGATGCCGATACCGATATATGCACATATTTTTTTCCAGCTGGCTGAGGAGACTATTATGCATGCAATCATAGATTGTACTAAGTATGATCAAGAAAGACAATATATGAAGGAAGAACTTAGGAAGACTGGAGTTCAGGAGCTCAGCGTTAAAACTTTAATGAACTTGCCAAGTTGGTGGAGCAGAAGAGTTTTCTTTGAGTTTATTCGACAGACAGGATTAATGTGTAGGGTTTAATCTCTGGTCCACACTCCGGAGCAGAAGGTGGCAGTAATGCACCTAATACGCTGGTTGCCAACAGCCGTTATAAACCGAAAAGAAGATTTTTTTCCCCCCAAACAGAGTGGTATATCCTGTCAGCCAAGATGTTTCCTATCTGTGCATCCGACTAAGCAGCTCCTCCGCGGACTATTTTATCTTGACGGTCCCGGTGCTTCCTCCGCAGGCTCCACTCCATTCAAGCTGCCCGTCAGACCCGCTGCTCCTTCCAACTTTAACCTGAATAACAAACCGGGGCTCGGTGCTCCAGTCGGATCCGCATGGAGCGCCGGGGCTAACGTTAGCTGGGAGGCTAGCGGAGCATTAGTCGCAGCATGACCGGAGGGAAGCACAGCCAGCTAGCCTGCGCTAGAAGAAGCAGCGGGTCTGACGGGCAGCTGAGTGAAGTGGAGCCTGCGGAGGAAGCACCGGGACTGTCAGGGTGAAACAATCCGTGGAGGGAAGCACAGTCAGGCGGCAGAGGAGATGGCAACAAATCGGCCTCTCATAATCGGCAGAAAATATTCATTTTAGCTTATATCGGCCGATACCGATGATGTGCCGATAATATTGTGCATCCCTACTTAATAGTGCATAATAGTAGCAATGTTGCAGTTTGTGTTTGTATTTGTTATGAGCTTTAACCACTAAAACAACAAGTCGACCCTGAAACATCCTTTTATGCAGATTCATGAAACATCTGGAGAGAATCTCTTGGTGTTGGTTGTGGTTGTGAATGTTTGCATGAGGATAGAAACTTCCTGTCTCTTAGCATGAAAATACATCATCAGGACTAATATTGTTGGTAGAATCACACTCTTGAAAGAACTTGAATATGTATGATGCACAACTAGATTAACATTATCAGTCAAATTTACAGAAATATTAACATACCACACCTAAAGAAATATAAAGAATGTAAATTCAAGTCAAAGATTTGATTTATAGCAGACCAAAATAAATAAATAAAATATTTTGTGACTTCTTACATCCGGCTTTGTATAGAATACAGATGAAGATGATGATGAACCCAACCAGAATCACTCCAAATACTGCTATCATGATGAACATCCTTGTCAGAACCTCTACAAAAAATGAAAGAATAATTAATTAAAACAACAAATGGTTTACAAGGACACTGTATTGTATTCTAATGTCGTTAGCTGATCCCATCTTTGATAATGCACTCTGAGGTGGGTGAGGCTTCTTACCTTTTCTGCCTTCGTAGTTTGAATCGAAGATAAGGGTGATGTTGAACACAACCAGAATACATACTAACATGTAGATGAACATCCATTTCAGAAGCTCTACAAAAAATGAAAGAATAAACAATTAAAACAACAAATGGTATAAATAGTTTATTTAGTGCATCAAAATAAATACAATATTTTGTGACTTCTTACCTTTTATCCATTCGCAACTGAAATTGATGACGCCTTTGCGTCTGAAAGTGATGATGATGATGCAGACAACCAGTAATAATATTGCCATGAAGATGAGCTGATTCCCTACAAAAAAATGAAAGAATAAATAATTAAAAACAACAAATGGTTTACAAGGACACTGTATTGTATTCTAATGTCGTTAGCTGATCCCATCTTTGATAATGCACTCTGAGGTGACCCAATACAGAAAAATAATGAACTCAAAGCTCATCATTTACTTATTTAATGCTGTTAGAACATGTTTTGTAACTCCTATGAGGACATTGAGTACATTGTCATGTTTAGTAAAAACAGTAAGATGCATTAATATATTTAATGTGTTACAGCAGATATTTGTTGGTGTGATAACTCACTTATAAAGGGATTGAAGACTTCTTCACTGTTGATGATGTTGCTGACTGGGTTTTCAAACGCACAGCTGAACCAGCTGAACCACAGCTCCTTTTCCATCTAGAAATTAGGAGAAAAACATTATTAGCTGAAAGCTCATAAACTAAACATACAAATCTTTTGAGGAGCTCACTTTGTCTTTTTACAGTATGTCCAGATTACCAACAATAACATCAGAGACAACACAGTGATGTGGCTACTTAGTCATTTAGTCATCAGCTTTTCACTATATACGCTGTAATCCACTATTTAGCACATCTGCAATATTGAATTATCCAGTATAAATTACAGTATACTAGTATGCTTTGGTAGAATACTAAAACCTTATTTGGGAATTTTTTTGAATTTTTCTATGGATCACAAATAGCTATAAAGTAATTAACAGAGAAACCTGTCAAGTTTTCTAATATCACATTTTTGTTGCATGCAAAGTATGGGAAACAAAAAAAAAATTCAAAAATTCAAAAAGTCCTCTATACACTAGAGTGTATAGAGGACTTTTTGAATTTGTGTCACATAAATAGTAATAATTAAATAATTAAATAAATTTATTAATATCTAATTGTACAATAAATACAGGAATTAATAAATTAATTTACAAATTAATTAATGTGATGCTTTATTACTATTTGCCATGACACTTGTGGAGATATTCAGAGTTTTAAAAATGTCTGAACACTGAAGGTTTAAACTTGTAACGAAATATCTTTGAATGTTTTGTGAAACTACGATATTCATATAAAATATTAGATTATCTCAACAGTTGCCTGTTAATTGAATACAAATAAAAATGTCCAACCTTGTATCCAAATGCAGCTCTTGTTGTCACTTTTTATGACTTTACAGAGACAAGTCTGGCCCTTTCCATGGTCTGAAATCTTTATTTTCTGCAGGTTTGTTCATGTTGCTGTTCAGTTTGTTTAATTATATATTGTTTATTTGCCAGGGACAATGCAAAACATATTTAATATACCAGATATAGTTAAAGCTAATTTCAGAAATATTCTAAACTGTCTAAATATCCTAAACTGCACAGCCTGGATTCTGCCTCAGCTGGTCACCAACTGATGCCTGAATATGTGAATCAATTTAAAGACTAGATTCTGGTTTATTCTTTCAACATGATTTATCTGTTACTGATGAGACACACAAACATCATTATCCTGTGCATACCATTGTTATTTTCTGCTCCTTGGTTGAAGACCACGTCGTGTCACCTGATGTCCACCAGTAGGTGACTGGTTCAGCGCCTGTGGTGTTGCCATTACAGGTGAAGACACAGTAGGTCCCAGTACACCATTCGGAGAGGGTGGGTTTAGAGACAAGAGCTGATAGAAAACAAAACAAAAAGACATTTCCTTTGAATTTAGGGCCGTTTTGATAAACTAAGACAAACTTCATACACAATTCCTCCACTTACAGATAACCAGGAGTTCAGTCTTGCTGGTGACTTTGTTGTTGATCTCTACTGTGTAGTTGCCGCTGTCGTCTGGAGTCAGTCCTGTGATCATCAGCGCTCCATTTGAAATGTTCAGCATACTACGATCTGCAAAAATGCACAGGGTTATCTTCTAAACAGGGACTTTTAGTCATCTTACAGTATGTTGTCAGCTAGAGTCACTTATTTCCAGTGTTGGTCATTTAAGAGTGGGCAGCTGGAGAAATATGCACTTTAAAAAACACTAAAAATGTTTGTAGAACAGCTGATTTTCATACATAAAAAGTCTTTTTGATTTCCCACAGAAATAGCAAGTGAATCCCTTTTTTTCTCTCTATATAAGGCAAGGAATCTCTGTCTGTCTGTCTGTCTGTATGTGGGTTTGTCCTTCACGAGAAATATATAAAAAAATACCTCATAAATAATGCTGATAACGTTGATTCGCTTCTTCTTCTGCCCATGGAGTCAACGAGCAGAAATACGGACAGCACCACTCTGCCATTGCAACCCACATTGTGGTCGGAGGTGGTATTACATCAGTAGTGATAATGACTTGAAAATGTTTAAGAGACTTAGGGCCCTATTTTAATGTTCTAAGCGCACAATCTGAAGCGCATGGCACAGTTGCATTTAGGGTGTGTCCAAATCCACCTTTGCTAGTTTAATGGTGGAAAAACTGTTGCAGCGCCAGGCACATGGTTCAAAAGGGTTGTACTAGTCTCTTAATTAATCATGAGTGTGTTTTGGTTTTGACATGCTATAAACCAATCAGAGTGTAATCTCTAATTCCCTTTAAAAGCCCAGTGCACTTGCAGCTCGGCGGATTGCTATTATAATGGCGCATTTGCTGCAGAGGAAACGGATCTGCTTGTGCGTGAAGTGAAAGTGCACGATCCATAACGAGCACACTGACCCCTGCTGCTCATGGACCCTCCCATGGCCCCAGACAACCACTTTAAATTTCAAAAGCAAAGTTTGTTTTTTGAAAGGTTTATTGTTTTAGTTACAGCTTTGGTTTCTTTAAACTCGTTTTGTTCAGTCATGGAGTAAAAGGTCAAATCAGCAGGGTTTTAACTGCTGAAAGTTTGGAAACCTGATCACTGTAATCTCAAAAATGTTAAAGAATATTTGTTAAATATTCTTCAGAAATTAAATCATTTTAATCATGTAAAAAATCATCATACACAGTTGTCAGGACTTTCTAAGGTTCTGATCCTGCTGCTGGCAGCAGCTAGAAGCTGTCCAGATTTATTTCCTTCTTTAGTTGAATCATTGTTTTCACCTCATTTATTTCCTTATGTGTTCCTCATGTCATCACATATTGATGAAGCAGGAAAGTTGATCTGTGTTTGATCTGTTGTTGATTTCTGTTTGCTGGGTCTTGACAGACACCTTCAACCTGACAGATCTGTTTAAATACCTCCATGTATTGCCACCATTTAGTCAAACAATTAGACAATTTCATCTGTCATTACTGTGATTAGCTAATTCTGATAAATATTCTGCCAGTATCATGTATTTTTTAAAATATGTTGATGTACACAATAAAAATCTTTCACATTGTAATCCTTTTATTTGTTATCTTTTGCATGTTTATGTGCTGCTGCGCGTCCATGTGTGTAACAAGCAGAGTGTACATTGTGCACCCGCCTGTAGGCGCATATTACTATCCTGATAACACTTAAAATAACAGTGAAACACTGCACCATTGACTTCAGACCAGGTTTTTGTTGGTCAATGCACCTGACCACACCTTATTTTAGGACCAACACGCCCATGGGTGCTAAGATGGGTGCAAGTGCATTTGCTGTTAAAACAACGTCAGCGCTGGACGGGAAAATGACAACTAGCAAAGACACGAGCGTCGCGTTTGGTGCTGCTTTGCACCGGGCATAAGATAGGACCCTTAAACTCTACTATTGACCTGTGCAACATTACTGTGAATGAATCTTGGCATGTAAGTTCAGGACATAGTGCAGGATGTCTCAGGCACGTTTTGAATGATTACTACAGTTCATCTGACCAACTTCAGTCTCCAGATATTCTGCGTGTGAGGTGTTTAGGGAGCATCAGTAAATTGTAGTGTCTACCAATAGGCTGCATGTGAGGCGTTTAGGGAACATGAGTAAATTATAGCAACTACTGATAGCCTGTGTGAGGCATTTAGGGAGCATCGGTAAACTGTAGCATCTACCGATAGTCTGTATGAGAGGGGTTTAGGGGACAGGAACAACTCTCTCTAGGTATTTAGAAATCAACCCGTTCCGAACATGCACATTTTGAACAGGCACTGCACTAGTAACCCTAATTCCATCCATTTACTCATTGATTATTATGTAATTAAGGTATTTAATTGGGTTTCACAGGGATAGTGAATGAATTAAGCTATAGATTGCAACATATTCAGATATTTGGGTGATATCTGCACAATTAAAGGACTTTTTTCAACAAAACACATGAAAGTGAACCTTACTTAACAGTATACCTTTAATGGGCCTCAATATTTTAATTTAAAGGTGTAAATTAAAGGATTACATTACAGTAATTGTATTTGTCAAACTTAATGGCTTGTGCTTCTTAAAAAAACTCAATCCATGCAGAATATAAATTAAAATACTGTATTGTAATACAATTAATTAATTTAGCCAAAATCTGGGATAAACCTATCAAATACTGTATCGGAATTCTGTATCTCAACCTAAATGTATTAAAAACTCCAAACTAATGTGTAAATCATTGATCTCTGGCTACCAAACAGCTTGATTTAGATCAAAGTGGTACCTTTGAAGTGGCGGTAGGCAGTAGTCTCGCCTCCATACCACTCCATGGCAGTATTGGGTCCATGTTTCCACACTATGCTGGTGATGGGATTCAGTACAGAGTCTGATGTGAGAACAGCTTCATCACCTATTTTCTTGTAGAGCGGTTCATCTGCAAAATAAATGAAATACAAGTGAATGCAAATTTCTCTGTTTAATTACTGAAAAGTATTTTTTCTTTAATCAAGTGTGTCCTGCTCTAGTTTTAGTAAAAACTAAGTAAAAAGTAAAGTACAAAGTACATTATTTTCCTTTAAAATGTAGTGGAGCATAAAGTAACAAAAAATAGAAATACTCAAAATAACAAGCGGTAAAACTTTACTTAAAGCCTCCTGTTTAGCATTTACAGCAGTACTTAACATTTAACACACTATAATGTTGTTTTTAGCAAATATAAGTGTTTGTTAATGATTGTAACTCCTCATGTGGGATCCATAACTGTAATCAGATAAAGACAATTTAGTAAAACAGTTATAATAATATAAAATATGTCTTCATAGGAGAAGTTATAATTGCTGACAAATACTGTACATTTGTTAAAGCTGCAAGCAGCGTTGAACAGGCCCTCATGCCTCTGTGCACGTCGGGCCGCAACACTATGGAAAGGCTTCTGTCATGGGCATGTAGATGTCTTCAGACTCAGGCTGTTTTCAGACAGTGCAAGAAGGAGATAAACATCACTTCCTTTGTCCACCATTTTGCCTGCTGCTGGGGCTGCTTCGCTGAAATTTCAAAGGGGCGCTATTCAGCCAGTTTGCATCACTGATGCAATACTGTCAGGTAGACATGTTCAGGCCGGGAGAAGTTTGGTGCAGACTGGAGCATTTACAATAAAGTTATAGCAACTTCCTCTGTCATGGCGAAACATCAAATCTCAACGGTGTGAGGATGAGAATTTTCTGCAGGGTGAGACATGTCTGTCTTGCTCACACCTGGGTCATCAAAATTATGCAAGTTTTGGGCCCGATATCAATTAGTAAATTGAAAACTCTTGATGAGTTTGTGTGTAAAACAAATTTCCTACATTTCCTAATTTTCATCAAGTTTGTTTTTAGAAAAGTAAAGACTTTTGACCCACATGGCCTGGTCAAAGTTTGATTGAAATGTGTACTGTCAGGTGTGTAGAGACAATAAGTAACTGCAGCTGGACACAGAAAAATACTATGAATGTAGAGTGTGAGCGAACCACTAGGAGCTCAGGCCCTAATAAAGGAAAAACTGCAGTACAGAGCTACACATTTTAGTTTTGATTTCATTTTTATACAGCACTTTATTACTAAACTGTCACCCTCACTCCATTTTTTCCCTTCCCCTCATAGGTCATCCCCACTGCTGAATTATAAATATAAGACCTATAATTATTGTAAAATAAATGATAATAACACCAAACTTCATACAAAGTTTGTATATAATGTACTGTATGTATATAGGCCTTTCCGCTGTATCCTACAAAAATGAGCTGCATTCAACTCCCACACCAGTGGCGGCTGGTGACTCAAAAAATTGGGGAGGACAGGAGGAAAACTAACATACTGCATCAAACTATATCATTGTCCCCCCCACCTGATGAAATCGGAGGGGTGGGGGGCAATTTTATATGCCAATAAAACAATTTGCTTTGAAAAACAAAAACCCCTGAGTGGTGTAAAGGCTGCTTCTTTAAAGACATTTAGCATATACATATTGTTTCTAAACAAAGAAGAGCTCATTTTAGCCAATGGAGTGGTTCAGATGTGTGATTTTACCAACAAAGTGAAATTCAAATTCATAGTATTGTTCTATTGTGACAACAGATTTATGTTCTCATCAAAAACAGACAAGATTTCACGTGATTTACACGTGTTTTCTATGTATTTTCTTAGTATACAGAAATATATAAAGTACCACAAAGCTTATAATGTGATACAGGAACAGAGCAGTGCTGAATACTAGAAAGATTGAACACTAAAAACATTCACAGATCTAAAAGTGTAGGTTCACAGCAGAAAGTATTAATGCACGTATCAAATACATGACTTATACACTCTTAGAGGTTTTCCTCGCTGTAATCATTCCTCCTGTTCATACTGGATATTAAAAGATCCTTCAAATGTGTTTTCAATGTAAGTGATGGAGGCCAAAATCCACAGTGTGTCCACACAGTCATTTAAAAGTTGATGTGAAGCTTATATGAGGCTTCAGCAGTCTGAGTTAGTCATATCAAGTGGATATCTGACACATTTACGTTACATTGACTGTAACGTTGAAAGATATCTACTTGATTTGACTCATTTGGACGCTGAAGCTTCATATTAGCTTCAGATAAACTTTTAAATACATTTTTGCACAGAAGGAGGACTGTGGATTTTGTCCTCCATCACTTCCATTGTAAGTGCATTATGAAGGGATCTTCTAATGGTCAGTATGAACAGGAGGAATAATTACAGCAAGCATTTGGGCTCCTGACTGTTGTTTTAAGACAGACTTGAAATGTGAACCCGTCCTTTTAACATATACTTACAACTACATTATAGTGTGTTATAAACATTTATTAAATGTTTATAAACGTTCATATACATCTTATTAATGCTAAATAGGGGAACTTGAAGTGTTACCCAAGTGCTTCAGCTAATTTACACCACTGATTCTAGTCTATTTCTAATTTAGGGGACAAATATCCCTTTAAAACCTCTTAACCTGCCTTATGACCCCTCATCACATCACTATTCCTTAAGCCAGATTTATAAAATTTATAAAACTGTTCACAGTCAACTATTCAAGGTTATGATAGGCTTAAAATATAAATTTCCTGGTTCTACAGTTCATGTAAATGTGTACAGTGTAAATTGTCATGTTTAGGAAAGACAGTAAGATGCATTAATACATTAAATGTGTTACAGCAGATATTTGTTGGTGTGATAACTCACTTTCCTTGAAGGGGTTGAAGACTATTTCACTGCTGTTGAAGCTGACTGGGTTTTCAAACGCACAGCTGAACCACAGCTCATTGTCTTCCTAAAAATTCGGAGAAAAACAATATTAGCTGAAAGTTCATAAACCAAATGTACAGATTGTTTGAGGATCTCACTTTGTATTTTTACAGTTTGTCCAAATTATCAACAATAAGCTGGTCACCAACTGATGCCTGAATATGTGAATCAATTTAAAAACTAGATTCTGGTTTATTCTTGCAATATGATTTATCTGTTACTGATGAGACACACAAACATCATTATCCTGTGTTTACCTTTGTTATTTTGTGTTCCTTGGTTGAAGACAACGTCGTGTCACCTGACGTCCACCTGTAGGTGACCAGTTCAGTGTCTGTGGTGTCGCCATTACAGGTGAGGACACAGTAGGTCATCTCAGGTTCACACCATAAGGAGAGGGTGGGTTTAGAGACAGGAGCTGATAGAAAACAAAACAAAAAGATATGTCCTTTGAATTTAGGGCCGTTTTGATAAACTAAGACAAACTTCATACACAATTCCTCCACTTACAGATAACCAGGAGTTGAGTCTTGCTGGTGACTTTGTTGTTGATGTCTACTGTGTAGTTGCCGCTGTCGTCTGGAGTCAGTCCTGTGATCGTCAGCGCTCCAGTTGAAGTGTTCAGCGAACCACGATCTGCAAAAACACACAGGTTTAACTACTAAACAGAGATTTTTAGTCGTCTTACAGTATGTTGTCAGCTAGAGCCACTTATTTCCAGTGTTGGTCATTTAAGAGTGGGCAGCTGGAGAAACATGCACTTTAAAACACTAAAAATGTTTGTAGAACAGCTGATTTTCATACAAAAAATCTCTAGTTTTGATTTCCCACAAAAAAGCAAGTAAATCCCTTTTTTATAACCCTAATTCCATTCATTTACCCATTGATAATTATGTAATTAAGGTATTTAATTGGGTTTTATGGGGATAATGAATGAATAAATCTTTGGATTGCAAAATATTCAGATATTTGGGGATTATCTGCACAATTTAAGAGCTTTTCTGACCAAAACACATGAAAGTGAACCTTATTTAACAGTATATCTTTAAAGGGCCTCAATACTTTACTAAAGGTGAAAATTCAGGGTCAGTATTAATTTGTCAGGTTTAATGGGTTATACTCCTTAAAAAAAACTCAATTCATGCAGAAAACACATTCAAAACCCCTCTATTATAATATAATCCATTAATTTAGCCAAAATCTGGGATAAACCTATTAAATACTGTAAAAGAATTCCCTAAAATATAATTAATTTACAACAGAAAATTTTAAGTACACTAATTTAAACCAAAATCTCAACCTCAATTTGTCAAATTCTTCAAATTAATGTATAAAATCATTGATCTCTGGCTACCAAACAGCTTGATTCAGATTAAAGTGGTACCTTTGAAGTGTCGGTAGGAGAAAGTCTCGTCTCCATACCACTCCATGGCAAGATCAGCTCCATGTTTCCACTCTATACTGGTGATGGGTTTCACTACAGAGGCTGGTGTGAGAACAGTTTTGTCACCTATTTTCTTATAGAGTGGTTCTCCTGCAAAATAAAATCAATACAAGTGAATTCAAATTTCTCTGCTTAATTACTGAAATGTATTTTTTCTTTAATCAAGTGTGTCCTGCTCCAGTTTTAGTAAAAGTAAAAAGTAAAGTACAAAGTACAATATTTTCCTCTAAAATGTAATAGAGCATGAAGTAGAAATACTCAAAATAACAACACACTATGATGTTGTTTTTAGCAAATATAAGTGTTTGTTAATGTATTTGTCAATGATTGTAACTCCTCATGTGGGATCCATAACTGTAATCAGATAAAGACAATTTAGTAAAACACAGTTATAATAATATAAAATATGTCTTCATAGGAGAAGTTATAATTGCTGAAAAATACTGTACATTAATAAACACTTAAAGGACAGGTTCACAATTTTCAAAATGTGTCTTAAAACAACAGTCATGTGTCCATATGAACAGTGAAAGAGGTTTTCCTCGCTGTAATCATTCCTCCTGTTCATACTGGATATTAAAAGATCCTTCAAATGTGCTTTCAATGTAAGTGATGGAGGCCAAAATCCACAGTGTGTCCACACAGTCATTTAAAAGTTGATGTGAAGCTTATATGAGGCTTCATCAGTCTGAGTTAGTCATATCAAGTGGATATCTGACACATTTACAGTCTTTTTAGCTAAAAATTCCCTCTTTGTGTTTCCTCAGACAGTGTTTCCCTGTTGAGCTGTGGTGGAAGTATAGTAACAAAAAGAGGAACTTTGGCACTAAAAAGACTGTAACGTTGAAAGATATCTACTTGATTTGACTCATTTGGACGCTGAAGCTTCATATTAGCTTCAGATAAACTTTTAAATACATTTTTGCACAGAAGGAGGACTGTGGATTTTGTCCTCCATCACTTCCATTGTAAGTGCATTATGAAGGGATCTTCTAATGGTCAGTATGAACAGGAGGAATGATTACAGCAAGAAAAACACGTTTACATGTTCATTTGGGCTCCTGACTGTTGTTTTAAGACAGACTTGAAATGTGAACCTGTCCTTTTAAAATATACTTACAACTACATTATAGTGTGTTATGAACTTTTATTAAATGTTTGTTTATAAATGTTTATATACATCTTATTAATGCTAAATAAGGGGACTTTAAGTGTTACCCAAGCGCATCAGCTAATTTCCACCACTGATTCTAGTCTATTTCTAATTTAGGGGACAAATATCCCTTTAAAACCTCTTTACAAATACCTTATGACCCCTCATCACATCACTATTCCTTAAACCAGATTTATAAAACTGTTCACAGCCAAATATTCACAGTTATAAAAGGCTTCAAATATACATTTCTGTTGTCACAGTTCATGTAAATGTGTACATGTGGTAAACAGAAACTAGACTCTATCTAACCTGAGGGTGTCGTCACAAAATTAAAATCAAAAAATATAACACAAGCAATGCACAGAAATATAACATGATATTATAATTTTCTCAACATGTCAGTTAAAAGATTATAACAGTGAAAACAATTTAAATTATCCAAAACTTACTGTTGGCTGCCACTGCGGTCCATAATAGAAAGTAAAGCAACATCATCTTCTTGTTCTCAGTTGGGCTTCAATAGCAGTAAGACACATAAATTCACGGTGATTCTGTTGATATTTAAAAACATAAAAACATTTTTTTTAAAGTATATATAGATTTATAAATGTATTCAGAGAGTTAAAAAGTAGGAAAGGCTTCTGTTGACAGCTGTAGCTGAGAGTGAAGGAGGAAATAAAAGCAGCAGAACAACAAGAAGTGGTTCACATACATGACGAACTTCTGACTGAGCAGCTGTCATTTTATTTATATTTCATTAAATGTTTCAGTCACTCTGTAAGTTAGTGTCATAAAGAAAGAAGATCAGTTTCCTTAAGACAGAACTGTTGATTTACTGTTGCCTCTAAAACACAAACATGCAGGAAGAGAATAAAAGAAATAAATCAATAAAAACATTTCCTTCTGCTATTTTGATATGGAGGGTTTTAAGGGTCGAAACTAAATATACAAATACATAAATAATTATATGACTAAATTCTTAAATATATGAATAAATATATAGCTATGATAGATAGACAGACAGATGTGTCAACTTCATCCATCAGCAGTCAGGGGGCGGACTCTGCCCTGTGATTGGTGGTTGAACTTGAATCTGCTGCTTTTGCCTAATTCAAGATGGCAGCACCTGGTGCAGATTTAAATTAAATCTTGTGTTACAATAGTAGATATGTCGGCTGTAGCTGAACAGATGGAGGCAAATTACAGTTCCTGTGCTTTATTAGATCAGATTGACGGCTTCACTGAATGAATTGGAATGATATTGACCCGACTGACACAGAAATGAATGAAGCTGTATTCAGGATCTCAGATCCTGCTGGTCTGTAATACTGTTCATTCACCAATCAGAGTCTTTAACCCGCCCCCTGACTTTTGATGGATGAAGTTGACACATTTGTTTGTTTTGCTGCAGCAAGTTACGCTATGGATAAATAAAAGTATATATAAATGATGAAATAAGATTATAAATAGATAAATAAAAGTGTGAATAAACTAATAAATGAATTAATATACAAGTGAATAAATAAATAAATAAATAAATAAACATAAATTCAACTTATATTTAATGTTTCATTTAATTTGTGATTCATTTATTTATGGTGACAATTATTATGAAATAATTATTTATTTATTCATTTATTTAAGCATTATATAATTATTTATGTATTTATATATTTAGTTTCAGCCCTTTAAACCCTCCATATAAAACCTCCATAACTAGGAGCAAAACATGTCAACCAGACACAACACACACATCTTAAAAAAAGAAACAATGGAAGAATTACTTTTTTAATTAAATTGATAAATAATCATTTAAAAACATGATAATAACGATAAGTAGCTGGTGACCCCAAAGGGTCAGAAAGGAAGGAAAAGAGAGAAACTAAATGTTCTGCTGCTGTGTTTATTTGTTTTTTCTAGCTTCATATTTGCTTTTCAGTGAAATATTGTATAATTTTACCTCTCTGGACCCACTAGCAATTCTATAAATAAAACCATCTGAAAAGTAAAGAGGTCCCAACTAGATGCTGCTTTTTGGTCACAGGGGTCACAAGCCAAACAGGTTGAGGAGCACTGGTTTGATCTTTAACACTGCATTGGATTTTATATGTATGATTTTTTTCAAAATGTAAAATCACAATCTGTAAACTAACTACAATATGTATATATGTCAAATGAATAGAATGGAGTAAAAAATGCATATTTTCCTCTAAAATGTAGTGAAGCATAAAGTAACACAAGTGATGGAGGCCAAAATCCACAGTGTGTCCAAACAGTCATTTAAAAGTTGATGTGAAGCTTATATGAGGCTTCAGCAGTCTGAGTTAGTCATATCAAGTGGATATCTGACACATTTACAGTCTTTTTAGCTAAAAATTCCCTCTTTGTGTTTCCTCAGACAGTGTTTCCCTGTTGAGCTGTGGTGGAAGAATAGTAACAAAAAGAGGGACTTTGGCACTAAAAAGACTGTAACTTTGAAAGATATCTACTTGATTTGACTCATTTGGACGCTGAAGCTTCATATTAGCTTCAGATAAACTTTTAAATACATTTTTGGACAGAAGGAGGACTGTGGATTTTGTCCCCCATCACTTCCATTGTAAGTGCATTATGAAGGGATCTTCTAATGGTCAGTATGAACAGGAGGAATAATTACAGCAAGAAAAATAGGTTTCACTGTTTATTTGGGCTCCTGACTATTTTAATACACATCTGTAAAATTGTGTCCTTGTCCTGAGAGGAGAGAGAGGTCAGCGGTTTCCATCTGTGATTTTGACTAAATGTTTTTTCTATCTCTCTAATATTTGACGACGTGAAAACACTAAAATAAATTAACAGGTTAAATCTCCCCCTCTGTCTCCACATGAGTCCTGTAGTATAAATATAAACAGGTCTATATTCACCTGTAGATACATGAAGTCAAAGCTGTTCTCCAGCGGCTGTCCGGCCGAGCGGAGCCGCATTTAGGGTCTCAGACAGCGGGGAGAGCAGCGGCTCATCTCCGACTCCTCCACAGGCTGATTCAGGCAGGAAAACCTGAAAAGTGTTGGGACACTTGACGATCAGTTTACTTCAGCTGTTCACGTTACTCCACACATTCAAACTCAACCTCAAAATGGCGGAAAATGTTACAACCGTTAGTTGGGAATTCACTTTTAACCCTATTTCCACCGGGCGCGGGTGTGCCTCGTTTCTGAAGGGTCCCTGAGCAGGACAGGAAGTCAGACACAGAAACAGCATTGAGCATCCGGTCAATTTTCAAAATAAAAACATGCCGTGCAGGGTCCTGGTCCTATATCAACAATAAACGCAATTAAAACAGACGAATAAAGAAACCATTTAACTATGTAGACTACTTAACCATAGTAGAAGCACAAAAATCCAGGAAAATGACCAAATCAACGAAAGTTAGCAAGTTAACAAAATTGGACAGTTTAGTTGCCCTGCTACTGCAGTAATTACGGTAGCCTTAAGGCACTTTATCAGCTTTGACTATGCTGCTGTAATTACTATAGTAGGAGTGCAACTGACTTTAAACGGCGGATGGCCGGATGGCTAGGTTTCAAGTCTCATCAGGAGTCATTAATAACACCATCAAGCACATAAAGTTTAATTGGGAAAGTAGTTTAAAAACATGCATAGAAACTGAGTACAATATTAGCCTGATCAGCCACCGTTAGTAATCAATACAACACACATTATTAGACTGTAAATCATTAATCAAACCAATAACTAACAGCAGTCACATCAGACAACCTTATTATACTTTATTACTACTATGACACATGTAGGCATTCACCAATCTAGAGAACCCCACACAGAAATGACACCTCCTTAGGGCAACTTAATACTGCACTGCAGCTGCAAAAAAAGAAGCTAATTTCACTCTTCATCACCTCGGCATCAGTCAGGCTGACCATCCTGTGCTTCCCCTCCAGCTGGGACCACTTGGCCTCTGTGAGACTGTGGGACTGTGCCTCATGAAGAGGGAATACAGCTCTTGGCTCTCAGTGGTGACACCGAACCATAAGCTGTCCCCACTCCTGAGATAAAGAAATATAGTCAGCTTTATTTTTTATTAACATTATTTTCATATATTCTTCATGTTGTTAACAGTTTTCATGATGTTATCATCGTGTATAAAACCTATCATGGTTTTGGTGAACAGTGTTTGTATAAAGTCTTGGGGTGGGGTGGTTTGGGGATGTACTATTTACAAGTGTCATCGATAGAATTAAACACAACTCTCCAGATCAACATATTCAGAATCATACATTTTATGCTCCGTGTAGTCAGATCTTCAGATGCGTAAACCTGCAGGGAATCACACTCCCTGGACATTTGTCTCTGTTTTAGAAATCCTCATATACCTTCATAGTCCTTTGTTCTTTGATACAGATCTAGAGAATCAATTAATGTCTTCAGTGGTGGATTGTTTGTGCAGTTTGTTTCTTTGACATTTCTCTTTTTTTGCACTTGTAGTTGACAAAGCTTTTTTGTTGTTGGAATTCTTTCAAGATTCGTTAATTGTTTGTAGTGTGTTGTATCTCAGTACCTGCTGGCAGCCATCTTGACATGTTAATTAAATTCAATTAAACAATAATTAGTCTCTGTATGTATCCACATATATACAAATTCAATGTTTCTCTCTTTGTATGTATATGGAGACTGGCTAACGTGATACTTTGAGATTAAACAACATTTAATTAGTGAATTGAACCATAAAATATTTGACAATATGACGAGAGAGCAGAAAATCCTTTACAGAGGCCAGAATTCAATTCATTACATCCAAACTACTTTACTTTGATGTAGCCTATCAAAAACTAAGCTAGCATTTCAAAAGCTTGTGGGGGCTCAACAAAGTACCTGCAAGCACCTGTTCAGACTCCTGGTCTGTGGAGAACAGTAACTTCTTGTTGGTCTTCAGACTGGATCGCTCTGATGTTTTCTCCTGCCTTTTCCATGTGCTCTGAACTGGCAGCTTCTCCAGCTTTATACATGGGGCTCACTGGACCCAGATGTGTCTCATCCTGCTAATCAGCCTGTTCTCAGGTACCTGCCCCTAGTTTGGAGTGCACACGTATTCTCACCTTTATGGTAAATGCATTGAAACGGAGAGTCAGCGACTTTATTCTGTCAGATGTCTCACTTTCCAAAGACAAGTTTTGCAGTATGAAACTCTTATCTGAAGAGAGGCTCTGACATCTTTATTCTACTCGAACACATCAAATACAATACACAGAGTATATTATACATCCACGACATATACAGAAAACATATATGTCTCCCTTATAAATGAACACGTCACTAAATTATGAGGGACATTACTTTATTCTTTCATTTTGGGTTGCAAGAATGGCTGCAATGGCTGATATGTTTGAGTTCAGGACAACACTGACTACACACTAACCTAAAATCAAGCATTTTCACTGTATCATTTTAGAGAATTTACAGATTAAATGTCCCACAGTTGTACCTTGAAATTTCTTCCTTTCTGAAACTGGTAAATGTAAATGATTTTATTACTTTTAATAGACTGTCTGCATGTCAACAGTCTCTTAAGGTCATCAAGGGTGTCTTTGATGTCTCTGCCAATGGACTCAATCTGGTGAGGAGGATTTATATTCTAAGTCATTTTACGGCTAATGTGATCCTCTTTGAGGGAAGAGAATAGTTTATCAGCTAGGTTAATTTGTACTAGCTAGCTAAAATATTCACTGAACACAGCTGAGTTCAAATTAACGTTAGTAAACTGTAAATGGCCATAATCCTCGAGGGTCATATCTAGCTCTAGATCAGTCTGCATGTGATCTTACCTTCTTTATAAAAACAATACATCGATATTGTATGTATAGGACGGTTTATTAAAAGAACTTCACATTATAGGCAGGTATAAGTTACTTACCGCAGCAGCAGTCGGCGGTTAGTGGCGTGAATTTGCTGTCGTTGAATAAAGTAGAAGCCCGCCAACCGTCGTCACTAGATATCGCACTACGCATGTCCTAAACACAGAGATGATTTTCTGCCTGGCAACAGCGGGGCCGGCCCGAGTTACACCATTGGTCGACCAAATGCCACGTGACTGAGTGATGGCGTTACACAATTGGTCGGCCAAATGCCACTTCTGTATCAGGTTCAAATGAAAAGCCCTCGCTTCAAATGAAAAGCCCTGTAGCGTTTCATATATTGTATTGTTTTTTGATGATGCATCACACTGAGCCACAGCCACAGTGTATTGCCTTGTTAAATAACATTACCACTGTATTGGTAAATCAAAACCACAGTTCCTGCACATAAACTATGGAATATGCAACCTTAATTATTGTAAACTGTTAAATTGTTTGATTATATGAATTTATTATTGATTGCTTAATTTAGCTAATTTAAATGTATTTGTTTATTCATTTACTTTGTTATTTATTGATTGATTTATTTAATTTAAAATAATTATTTTTAATTGATTAATTACATTTTACTGAAAGTATAATAAATAAATGTAATTTTAAAAAATCTTTTATTGAGAGAAAGAACAGAACAAACCAGGTCTATAGGTCATTATGAATTCACTCAGTTATAGGTTTGAGGGGAAAACTCAATATATGAGTTTATACATAAAAGATCCAATGATCTTAACCAGCTTAACCAGCTTACCAGCTGGGCTTTGCTGGTCAGTCCAGCCAGCCAGCTTGCCAATCAGCTTGACCAGCAGACACCAGCTTAGCTTGACTGGGTGACCAGCCATACCAAACTGACCAACTATGCTGACAGACCAGCAAGACCCGCCTCACCAGCTTGTCCAGGCTGGTAAACCAACTAAACCAGCCTAACAAAAGCTAAGAACAGCTAAAACCAGCAACCAATTTAAGCTGGTCTATGCTGTTTTTTCAGCAGGGAACACTGCACTAATATGAAGACATGTTTTTTTTTTTTGTTTGTTTGTTTTTTACTTAACTTGTCCAGTGGGGCAAGTAAATTTCTCTTCCATTTGCCCTATAAAATCCACTTGTCCTGGTCAAAGCAGACAAGCCTTCATGTCAAGCCCTGGTGAAGAACAAAATACTCTGAAACTGTGTAAATTGATGATTAAATGATTAACTGAAATTGTCCATCACTGTTAATGTTGGCAACCAGAGCCTGGTTAAAAGGGAGAGGAGCAAACTTTACACATGTAGTGAAATGTGTAGAAAATGTGCCTTTTTTGGCCATGAAGCCAAACTTGAAATGATAGTAACTATGGATTATTTGTAGTTTTGGATTTAGCTTTGTAAAACCATCCACATACTAAACTCTCCACATAAGGGAGATAATAATGATGATGATTCACAGTGATTGTCACGTCTAAAACAGGGAAGTGGAATCAGGTTTTTATTAGAAAACTAGAAAGTGCACATAGAGCAGATTTCAAAGGAAAAAGTGCAGCAGTTCATAGAAACAATACGCCAAGATCCACAAAGTGTGTGACTGTGGGGACCTCTGGTGGGCAGATAAAGAATAGTAAGGCCCATAGAAAGCAAAGACAGACACTTTATAAGGAGAAACAAAACACAAGTGCTGACATCATCATCATTAGCAGCAGCAGCAGCAGCAACATGTAACAACTAGGGTTGTGCCCGAATAAAAATACCTTATTTGGCAAAGTACAAATAGTGGGTTTTTTATGAACATTTATTCTGTGAAAATATTTTTTTAAATTATTTCGGGAAAAAAAACAAAAAAACGTGAAATACCAGCACGGAAGTCAGTAACAACACTATCTCAGTCTCTTTCCTCTGCTCCCCTGTTAAGTGTATCAGCAGGTCTCAACGCAGGGAGTCACATCCACCTGCTTCATGACACACATTTCCTTATTTGGACATCACTCCCAGGCGTTGGGGGTGTTCCCCAGAGATAAAGCTAGTACAGAAAGAACATAAATGCAGTTACTGTGGGGAATATAATTGGTGCTTTCAACAGGTGAAATCCAACTCTCTTGGCTTTGGACGTCAAACCTGTCGGATATTAAAACATTTCACTTACCAGTTTCATTACTGGTTTCTGGAGGCCCAGTGGATGTTGTGTCCTAGGTGGATGTTTCTTGCACAACTACAAGACTTGCTGGCCTCTCTGTTAAAATGTTACAAAGTTAAAAGAAAGGTTCAAGAAAAAAGAATCAGTTGCTCTTACTCTCATCATTTAGTCATTTAATGCCTGTTAGAACATGTTTTGTAACTCCTATGAGGGCATTGAGCACATTGTCATGTTTTTCCTAAACATTAAGATGCATTAATACATTAAATGTGTTACAGCAGATATTTGTTGGCGTGATAACTCACTTATAAAGGGGTTAAAGACTATTTCACTGCTGTTGAAGCTGACTGGGTTTTTCAATGCACAGCTGAACCACGGCTCCTTGTCTTTCTAGAAATTAAGAGAAAGACAATATTAGCTGAAAGCTCATAATCCAAACATACAGATCTTTTAAGGAGCTCACTTTGTCTTTTTAAAGTATGTCCAGATTACCAACAATAACATCAGAGACAACACAGTGATTTTGCTACTTAGTCATCAGCTTTTCACTATATATGCTGTAATCCACTATTTAGCACATCTGCAAGACTGAATTATCCAGTATAAATTATAGTATACTAGTATGATTTGGTAGAATACTAAAACCTTATTTGGGCAATCTCTAACATCCTTTTGATTTTTTTCTTTGTATCACAAATAGATAAAAGTAATTAACAGAGAAACCTGTCAAGTTTTCTAATATCACATTTTTATCACATGCAAGATTGTATGGGAAACAAAAGAGATACAAAAACACTGTATTAGCCACACCTGGTGTATAGAGGACCAAAAGTGTCACAAAAATAGTAATAAATCATTTAATTTATTAATATCTAATTGTACAATAAACACAGGAATTAATGAATAAATTTACAAATTAATTAATGTGATGCTTTATTACTATTTGCCATGACACATGTGGAGATATTCAGAGTTTTAGAAATGTCTGAACACTGAAGGTTTAAACTTGTAACAAAATATCTTTGAATGCTTTGTGAAACTGCAACATTTATATAAAATATTAGATCATCTCAACAGTTGCCTGTTAATTGGATAAAAATAAAAATGTCCAACCTTGTATCCAAATGCAGCTCTTGTTGTCACTTTTTATGACTTTACAGAGACAAGTCTGGCCCTTTCCATGATCTGAAATCTTTATTTTCTGCAGGTTTGTTCATGTTGCTGTTCAGTTTATTTAATTATATATTGTTTATTTGCCAGGGACAATGCAAAACATATTTAATATACCAGATATAGTTAAAGCTAATTTCAGAAATATTCTAAACTATCTAAATATCCTAAACTGCACAGCCTGGATTCTGCCTCAGCTGGTCACCAACTGATGCCTGAATATGTGAATCAATTTAAAAACTAGATTCTGGTTTATTCTTTCAACATGATTTATCTGTTACTGATGAGACACACAAACATCATTATCCTGTGCATACCATTGTTATTTTGTGCTCCTTGGTTGAAGACAACGTTGTGTCATCTGATGGCCAGTTATAGGTGACTGGTCCAGCGCCTGTGGTGTTGCCATTACAGGTGAGGACACAGTAGGTCATCTCAGGTTCACAACATAAGGAGACGGTGGGTTTAGAGACAGGAGCTGATAGAAAACAAAACAAAAAGACATTTCCTTTGAATTTAGGGCGTTTTGATAAACTAAGACAAACTTCACACACAATTCCTCCACTTACAGATAACCAGGAGTTCAGTCTTGCTGGTGACTTTGTTGTTGATCTCTACTGTGTAGTTGCCGCTGTCGTCTGGAGTCAGTCCTGTGATCGTCAGCGCTCCATTTGAAGTGTCCAGCGAGCCACGAGCTGCAAAAATGCACAGGTTTAGCTTCTAAACAGAGATTTTTAGTCGTCTTACAGCATGTTGTCAGCTAGAGCCACTTATTTCCAGTGTTGGTCACTTAAGAGTGGGCAGCTGGAGAAATATGCACTTTAAAACACTAAAAAAGTTTGTAGAACAGCTGATTTTAATACATAAAAAGTCTTTTTGATTTCCCACAGAAAAAGCAAGCGAATCCCTTTTTTTCTCTATATATAAAGCAAGAAATCTCTGTCTGTCTGTATGTCTGTCTGTATGTATGTGGGTTTGTCCTTCGCGAGAAATATATAAAAATACCTCATAAATAATACTGATAACGTTGATCTGCTTCTTCTTCTGCCAATGGAGTCAACGAGCGGAAATGCGGACAGCACCACTCTGCCATTGCAAACCACATTGTGGTCAGAGGTGGCATTACATCAGTAGTGATAATGACTTGAAAACATTTAAGAGCACACAGTCTGAAGCACATGGCACAGGTGCATTTAGGGTTGTACTTAGTCTCCTAATTAATCATGGATGTGTTTTGGGTGTAACATGCAATAAACCAATCAGAGTGTCATCTCCGATTCCCTTTAATAGCCTGGTGCACTTGCAGCTTGGCGGATTGCTATTATAATGGCGCATTTGTTAAATAGTAAGAATGAGCGCTTCTCTGCAGAGGAAACGAATCTGCTTGTGCGTGAAGTGAAAGCGCACGATTCATAACGAGCACACTGAGCCCTGCTGCTCCTGGACCCTCCTGTGACCGTGTTCAGTCATGGAGTAACAAATAAAATCAGCAGGGTTTTAACTGCTGAAAGTTTGGAAACCTGATCACTGTAATCTCAAAAATGTTAAAGAATATTTGTTAAATATTGTTCAGAAATTAAATCATTTTAATCATGTAAAAAATCATCATACACAGTTATCAGGACTTGATCAACTCTCCAAGGTTCTGATCCTGCTGCTGGCAGCAGCTAGAAGCTGTCCAGATTTATTTCCTTCTTTAGTTTAATCATTGTTTTCACCTCATTTATTTCCTCATGTGTTCCTCATGTCATCATGTATTGATGAAGCAGGAAAGTCAATCTGTGTTTGATCTGTTGTTGATATCTGTTTGCTGGGTCTTGACAGACACCTTCAACCTGACAGATCTGTTTAAATACCTCCATGTATTGCCACGATTTATTCAAACAATTAGACAATTTCATCCCTCATTACTGTGATTAGCTAATTCTGATCAATATTCTGACTAGCCAGTATCACGTGTATTTTTTAAAATACACATGATAACAATAATAATAATATCTTTGGCATGTTTGTGCGCTGCTGCGCATCCATGTGTGTAACAAGCAGAGTACACATTGTGCACCCGCCTGTAGGCGCATATTTACTATCCTGATAACACTTAAAATAACAGTGAAACACTGCACCATTGACTTCAGACTAGGTTTTTGTTGGCCAATGCACCTGACCACACCTTATTTTAGGACCAACACGCCCATGGGCGCTCAGATGGGCACAAGTGCATTTGCTGTTAAAACAACGTCAGAACTGGACGGGAAAATGACAACTAGCAAAGACACAAGCGTCGCGTTTGGTGCTGCTTTGCACCGGGCATAAGATAGGACCCTTAAGCTCTACTATTGAACTGTGTAACATTACTGTGAATGAAACTTTGCATGTACATTCCATGCCACTCTGCTATTGCAACCCACATTGTGGTCGGAGGTGGGATTACATCCATGGTGTTAATGACTTGAAAATGTTTAAGAGACTTGAGCTCAACTATTGACCTGTGCAACATTACTGTGAACGAATCTTGGCATGTACATTTAAGACTTAGTGCTCAATGTCTCAGGCACGTTCAGAAATATATAAAAATACCTCATAAACAACGTTCTTCTTCTTCACATGGATTCAATGAGCAGAAAAACAGACAGCGCCACTCTGCCTTTGCAACCCACATTGTGGTCTGAGGTGGGATTACATCAGTAGTGATAAGAACTACCAGAGAATGAATTGAGAAAGTTTAGAGAGTTAAGTTCTATTCCTGTTCCTCACACGCGGGAACTTTGTATGTATGTTCAGGACATAGTGCAGGATGTCTCAGGCACGTTTTGAATGATTACTACAGTTCATCTGATCAACTTCAGTCTCCAGATATTCTGCATCTGAGGTGTTTAGGGAGCATCAGTAAATTGTAGCGTCTACCAATAGGCTGCATGTGAGGCGTTTAGGGAACATGAGTAAATTATAGCAACTACTGACAGCCTGCGTGTGAGGCATAGGGAGCATCGGTAAACTGTAGCATTCACCGATAGTCTGTATGAGAGGGGTTTAGGGGACAGGAACAACTCTGTCTTGGTATTGAGAAATCAGCCTGTTCTGAACATGCACATTTTGAACAGGCACTGCACTAGTAACCCTAATTCTATTCATTTACCCATTGATTATTATGTAATTAAGGTATTTAATTGGGTTTCACAGGGATAATGAATGAATTAATCTATAGATTGCAACATATTCAGATATTTGGGGATTATTTTGACCAAAACATATGAAAGTGATATCTTATTTAACAGTACACCTTTAATGGGTCTTAATATTTTAATTTAAAGGTGAAAATTCAAGGATTACATTACAGTAATTGTATTTGTCAAACTTAATGTCTTATACTTCTTAAAAAGAACTCAATCCATGCAGAAAGTACATCAAAACCCCTCTTTTATAATATAATCCATTCATTTAGCCAAAATCTGGGATAAACCTATTAAATACTGTAAACGAATTCCTTAAAAATAATTAATTTACAACAGAAAATATTTGGACTACTAATTTAAACCAAAATCTCAACCTAAATGTATCAAAAACTTCAAACTAATGTATAAAATCATTGATCTCTGGCTACCAAACAGCGTGATTTAGATTAAAGTGGTACCTTTGAAGTGTCGGTAGGAGAAAGTCTCGCCTCCATACCACTCCATGGCAAGATCAGGTCCATGTTTCCACTCTATACTGGTGATGAGATTCACTACAGAGTCTGGTGTGAGAACAGCTTTGTCACCTATTTTCCCGTAGAGTGGTTCTTCTGCAAAATAAAATAAATTAAATACAAGTGAATGCAAATTTCTCTGTTTAATTACTGAAATGTATTTTTTCTTTAATCAAGTGTGTCCTGCTCTAGTTTTAGTAAAAACTAAGTAAAAAGTAAAGTACAAAGGACAATATTTTCCTCTAAAATGTAGTGGAGCATAAAGTAACATAAAATAGAAATACTCAAAATAACAAGCAGTAAAACTTTACTTAAAGCCTCCTGTTTAGCATTTACAGCAGTATTTAACATTTAACACACTATAATGTTGTTTTTTAGCAAATCGAAGTGTTTGTTAATGTATTTGTCAATGATTGTAACTCCTCATGTGGGATCCATAACTGTAATCAGATAAAGACAATTTAGTAAAACAGTTATAATAATATAAAATATGTCTTCATAGGAGAAGTTATAATTGCTGACAAATACTGTACATTTATGAACACTTAAAGGACAGGTTAACAGTTTTTCGAGTGTGTCTTAAAACAACAGTCAGGTGTCCATATGAACAGTGAAAGAGGTTTTCCTCGCTGTAATCATTCCTCCTGTTCATACTGGATATTAAAAGATCCTTCAAATGTGCTTTCAGTGTAAGTGATGGAGGCCAAAATCCACAGTGTGTCCACACAGTCATTTAAAAGTTGATGTGAAGCTTATATGAGGCTTCAGCAGTCTGAATTAGTCATATCAAGTGGATATCTGACACATTTACAGTCTTTTTAGCTAAAAATTCCCTCTTTGTGTTTCCTCAGACAGTGTTTCCCTGTTGAGCTGTGGTGGAAGTATAGTAACAAAAAGAGGAACTTTGGCACTAAAAAGACTGTAACGTTGAAAGATATCTACTTGATTTGACTCATTTGGACGCTGAAGCTTCATATTAGCTTCAGATAAACTTTTAAATACATTTTTGCACTGAAGGAGGACTGTGGATTTTGTCCTCCATCACTTCCATTGTAAGTGCATTATGAAGGGATCTTCTAATGGTCAGTATGAACAGGAGGAATAATTACAGCAAGAAAAACATGTTTACATGTTCATTTGGGCTCCTGACTGTTATTTTAAGACAGACTTGAAATGTGAATCCGTCCTTTTAATATATACTTACAACTACATTATAGTGTGTTATAAACATTTATTAAATGTTTATAAATGTTCATATACATTTTATTAATGCTAAATAGGGGGACTTGAAGTGTTACCCAAGTGCCTCGGGTAATTTTCATCACTGATTCTAGTCTATTTCTAATTTAGGGGACAAATATCCCTTTAAAACCTCTTTACAAATACCTTATGACCCCTCATCACATCATTATTCCTTAAACCAGATTTATAAAACTGTTCACAGCCAAATATTCACAGTTATGATAGACTTCAAATATACATTTCCTGGTTCCACAGTTCATGTAAATGTGTACATTGTACATTGTCATGTTTAGGAAAAACAGTAAGATGCATTAATACATTAAATGTGTTACAGCAGATATTTGTTGGTGTGATAACTCACTTTCCATGAAGGGGTTGAAGACTATTTCACTGCTGATGAAGCTGACTGGGTTTTTCAATGCACAGCTGAACCACAGATCATTGTCTTCCTAAAAATTGGGAGAAAAACAATATTAGCTGAAAGTTCATAAACCAAACATACAGATTTTTTGAGGAGCTCACTTTGTCTTTTTACAGTTTGTCCAGATTATCAACAATAAGCTGGTCACCAACTGATGCCTGAATATGTGAATCAATTTAAAGACTAGATTCTGGTTTATTCTTGCAACATGATTTATCTCTTACTGATGAGACACACAAACATCATTATCCTGTGTTTACCTTTGTTATATTGTGTTCCTTGGTTGAAGACCACGTTATATCACCTGAAGTCCACCTGTAGGTGACCAGTTCAGCGTCTGTGGTGTTACCATTACAGGTGAGGACACAGTAGGTCATCTCAGGTTCACACCATAAGGAGAGGGTGGGTTTAGAGACAGGAGCTGATAGAAAACAAAACAAAAAGACATTTCCTTTGAATTTAGGGCCGTTTTGATAAACTAAGACAAACTTCATACACAATTCCTCCACTTACAGATAACCAGGAGTTCAGTCTTGCTGGTGACTTTGTTGTTGATCTCTACTGTGTAGTTGCCGCTGTCGTCTGGAGTCAGTCCTGTGATCGTCAGCGCTCCAGTTGAACTGTTCAGCATACTACGATCTGCAAAAAAATGCACAAGTTTAGCTTCTAAACAGGGATTTTTAGTCATCTTACAGTATGTTGTCAGCTAGAGTCACTTATTTAAAAAAACTTTAAAACACTAAAAATGTTTGTAGAAAAGCTGATTTTCATACAAAAAAGTCTAGTTTTGATTTCCCACAGAAAAAGCAAGTGAATCCCTTATTTATAACCCTAATTCCATTCATTTCCCCATTGATAATTATGTAATTAAGGTATTTAATTGGGTTTTACAGGGATAATGAATGAATAAATATTTGGATTGCAACATATTCAGATATTTGGGGATAATTTGCACAATTTAAGGGCTTTTTTACCAAAACACATGAAAGTGAACCTTATTTAGCAGTATACCTTTAAAGGGCCTCAATACTTTACTAAAGGTGAAAAATCAGGGTCAGTATTTATTTGTCAAGTTTAATGGGTTATACTCCTTTAAAAAACTCAATTCATGCAGAAAACACATTCAAAATCCCTCTATTATAATATAATCCATTAATATAGCCAAAATCTGGGATAAACCTATTAAATACTGTATAAGAACTCCTTAAAATATAATTAATTTACAACAGAAAATATTAAGACCCCTAATTTAAACCAAAATCTCAACCTAAATTTGTTCAACTATTTGTCAAAATCTTCAAACTTATGTATAAAATCATTGATCTCTGGCTACCAAACAGCTTGATTTAGATTAAAGTGGTACCTTTGAAGTGTCGGTAGGAGAAAGTCTCGCCTCCATACCACTCCATGGCAAGATCAGGTCCATGTTTCCACTCTATACTGGTGATGGGATTCACTACAGAGTCTGGTGTGAGAACAGCTTTGTCACCTATTTCCTTGTAGAGTGGTTCTCCTGCAAAATAAAATAAAACAAAATACATGTGAATGCAAATTTCTCTGTTTAATCACTGAAATGTATTTTTTCTTTAATCAAGTGTGTCCTGCTCTAGTTTTTAGTAAAAACTAAGTAAAAAGTTAAGTACAAAGTACAATATTTACCTCTAAAATATAGTGGAGCATAAAGTAGAATAAAATAGAAATACTCAAAATAAAAAGCAGTAAAACTTTATTTAAAGCCCTCGTTTATAATTTATAGCAATATTTAACATTTAACACCCTATGATATTGTTTTTTTAGCAAATATAAGTGTTTGTTCAAACATACATTTCTGTTGTTACAGTTCATGTAAATGTGTACATGTAGTAAACAGAAACTAGACTCTATCTAACCTGAGGGTGTCGTCACAAAATTAAAATTGAACCCAAAAAATATAACACAAGCAATGCACAGAAATATAACATGATATTATAATTTTCTCAACATGTCAGTTAAAAAATTATAACAGTTAAAATAATTTAAATTATCCAAAACTTACTGTTGGCTGCCACTGCGGTCCATAATAGAAAGTAAAGCAGCAACATCTTCTTGTTCTCAGTTGGGCTTCAATAGAAGAAAGACACATAAATTCACGGTGATTCTGTTGATATTTAAAAACATATAAAAACATTTTTTAAAGTATATATAGATTTATAAATGTATTCAGAAAGTTAAAAAGTAGGAAAGGCTTCTGTTGACAGCTGTAGCTGAGAGTGAAGGAGGAAGTAAAAGCAGCAGAACAACAAGAAGTGGTTCACATACATGACGAACTTCTGACTGAGCAGCTGTCATTTTATTTATATTTCATTAAATGTTTCAGTCACTCTGTAAGTTAGTGTCATAAAGAGAGAAGATCAGTTTCCTTAAGACAGAACTGTTGATTTACTGTTGCCTCTAAAACACAAACATACAGGAAGAGTGAAACAAAAGAAATAAATCAATAAAAACATTTCCTTCTGCTATTTTGATATGGAGGGTTTTAAGGGCCAAAAATAAATATATAAATACATAAATAATTGTATGACTAAATTCTTAAATATATGAGTAAATATATAATTATAACAACAAAATGCTTAAATAAATGAATAGATAAATAATTGTGTAATTCAGTGCTTAATTATCACCACAAATAAATCACAAATTAAATCAGACATTAAATATATAAATGTTATTTATCTATTTATAACTTTCTTTCTTTCTTTCTGTATATATACTTCCACTTATCCATAACTTGTAACTTGCTGCAGTGAAATAAATAAATGTGTCATCTTCATCCATCAGCAGTCAGGGGGTCGGACTCTGCCCTGTGATTGGTGGTTGAACTTCAATCTGCTGCTTTTGCCTAATTCAAGATGGCAGCACCTGGTGCAGATTTAAATTAAATCTTGTGTGTTACAATAGTAGATATGTCGGCTGTAGCTGAACAGATGGAGGCAAATTACAGTTCTTGTGCTTTATTAGATCAGATTGACGGCTTCACTGAATGAATTGGAATGATATTGACCCGACTGACACAGAAATGAATGAAGCTGTATTCAGGATCTCAGATCCTGCTGGTCTGTAATACTGTTCATTCACCAATCAGAGTCTTTAACCCGCCCCCTGACTTTTGATGGATGAAGTTGACACATTTATTTGTTTAGCTGCAGCAAGTTACGCAATGGATAATTAAAAGTATATATAAATGATGAAATTAGATTATAAATAGATAAATAAAAGTGTGAATAAATAATTATATAATAATAATAATTTAAATAAATAAATAAACATAAATTCAACTTATATTTAATGTCTCATTTAATTTGTGATTCATTTATTTATGGTGACAATTATTATGAAATAATATTTATTTATTTTATTTATTTAAGCATTATATAATTATTTATGTATTTATATATTTAGTTTCAGCCCTTAAAACCCTCCATATAAAACCTCCATAACTAGGAGCAAAACATGTCAACCAGACACAACACACACATCTTAAAAAAGAAACAATGGAAGAATTACTTTTTGGATTAAATTAATACATAATAATTTTTTTTTTTAAATGAAGTAGCTGGTGTTTAGTCCAGTGGTTCCCAACCTGTAGGATTCAGACCCCCCAAAGGGTCAGAAAGGAAAGAAAAGAGAAAAACTAAATGTTCTGCTGCTGTGTTTATTTGTTTTTTCTAGCTTCATATTTGCTTTTCAGTGAAATATTGTATAATTTTACCTCTCTGGACCCACTAGCAATTCTATAAATGAAACCATCTGAAAAGTAAAGAGGTCCCAACTAGATGCTGCTTTTTGGTCACAGGGGTCACAAGCCAAACAGGTTGAGGAGCACTGGTTTGATCTTTAACACTGCATTGGATTTTATAAATATGATTTTTTCAAAATGTAAAATCACAATCTGTAAACTAACTACAATAAAAAAATCAATCAATCAAATAAATGGACTGGAGTAAAATGTAGTGGAGCATAAAGTAGCATAAGTGACGGAGTCATTTTGTGCAAAACTGCATTTAAAAGTTGATGTGAAGCTTATATGAGTCTTCAGCAGTCTGAGTTAGTCATATCAAGTGGATATCTGACACATTTACAGTCTTTTTAGCTAAAAATTCCCTCTTTGTGTTTCCTCTGACAGTGTTTCCCTGTTGAGCTGTGGTGGAAGAATAGTAACAAAAAGAGGAACTTTGGCACTAAAAAGACTGTAATGTTGAAAGATATCTACTTGATTTGACTCATTTGGACGCTGAAGCTTCATATTAGCGTCAGATAAACATTTAAATACATTTTTGCACAGAAGGAGGACTGTGGATTCACTTCCATTGTAAATGCATTATGAAGGGATCTTCTAATGGTCAGTATGAACAGGAGGAATGATTACAGCAAGAAAAACATGTTTCAATGTTCATTTGGGCTCCATTTGGACTATTTTAACACACATCTGTTAAATTGTGTCCTTGTCCTGAGAGGAGAGAGAGGTCAGCGGTTTCCATCTGTGATTTTGACCAAATGTTTTTTCTATCTCTCTAATATTTAACGACGTGAAAACATGAAAATAAATTAACAGGTTAAATCTCCCCCTCTGTCTCCACATCAGTCCTGTAGTATAAATATAAACAGGTCTATATTCACCTGTAGACACATGAAGTCAAAGCTGTTCTCCAGCGGCTGTCCGGCTGGGCGGAGCCGTATTTAGGGTCTCAGACAGCGGGGAGAGCAGCGGCTTATCTCCGCCTCCTCCACAGGCTGATTCAGGCAGGAAAACCTGAAAAGTGTTGGGACACAGTAATAAAAACACTGTGCTGAACTACTGACGATCAGTTTACTTCAACTGTTAACGTTACTCCACACACTCAAACTCAACTGCAAAATGGCGGAAAATGTTACAGCCGTTAGTTGAGAGTTCACTTTTAAATCCAAACGACACTTTTAACAACCAAACGACAGATTTCTGCTGTTTGTAGAAGAACTAATCTAAGAGTAGTTAATAATAACAACATGAACAAAGAGCCATTAATGTGTAAAACATTGGAAACTGTCGGTTACATTACCTTTAGATGGAGAAAAGAATCTGCGTCACGATGTCAGATAAAGTAGCCTAAAAGTAAAAGCAAATGTCACCAGGAAATATGAGGGAATAGAGGAGGTGTTCCAGATAAATGATTGATTTTGGGTACATCCGTTGGTATTTCCCTTTATTTGTCATGTCCTAAAAGCCGGGTCATGACACTATATTCTGTCACATTTAGTGACCCGCAGCAGGTGTTACACTATAGTCTGCTATGGCAAGTCGTTAACATTTAATCGAACCACAGTCCTATCTGTAATTACATTTTATATATCCATAATAGTGTTTTTCCTAGTCAAAACTGTATTCTCATTAGTCTGAATGATAATTAAAGAGATCCACAATAACATTCTTACTAGTAGAAATTGTATTTCAAGATACCGACAACGTTGATTGTCTAGTCAAAAATAAATTTAAGATACATTTAACAGCTAGACTGGATATGCATCGTAGATATCTAATTCAATTCTTCCTAGTCAAAATGAACCTTTCAGATATTCACAATGACATTTTTCCGAGGACAAATTACATCACTTTTGCCATTCATGTGTAGGCTATTGGGCTCTCAACTTCAGATATCCACAATTACATTTTTGATATCCATAATGAACATTCTGGATATCTGCAACAGAATTCTTAATAGCTTTCAAGTTTCATCAGAAGTCATTAATAACATAATCAAGCACATAGAGTTTAATCAGGAAAGTAGTTTAAAAACACGCACACAACCATTTGCTGCATAGAAACTGAGTACAATTAGCTGATAATTAGCCTGATCAGCCACCGTTAGTAATCAATACAACACACATTATTAGACTGTAAATCATTAATCAAACCAATAACTAACAGCAGTCACATCATTCAACTATATTACTATACTTTATTACTACTATGACACATGTAGGCATTCACCAATCTAGAGAACCCCACACAGAAATGACACCTCCTTAGGGCAACTTAATACTGCACTGCAGCTGCAAAAAAAGAAGCTAATTTCACTCTTCATCACCTCGGCATCAGTCAGGCTGACCATCCTGTGCTTCCCCTCCAGCTGGGAACACTTGGCCTCAGTGAGACTGTGGGCATCTCCTGGGTTCACCTTGAAGATACAGTGAGAAGCTGCCTCATGAAGAAGGAATACAGCTCGTGGCTCTCGGTGGTGACAACTGTTGTCCAGATGAACCATGAGCTGTCCCCACTCCTGAGATAAAGAAATATAATCTGCTTTATTTTAATTAACATTATTTTCGTATATTCTTCATGTTGTAAACAGTTTTCATGATGTTATCATTGTGTATAACACCTATCATGGGGGGGGAGTGCTGTCCTTCACTGCTGCTTTGTGAAGGACTGACTTCCCTGGCTGCCAAGAACTGCAGGCCTGCAACTCCTATGTTGCTCAAGCACAGACATTAATACACACATAACATGATATTCAACACAGGGGGCAAGTGGTGAGATGGCATTAATGTAGTCTGTTGTATCTCTGTGATATGTGCAAAACGGGACAAATAAATGGTTTGTGGGTAAGATAAAGATAAAATTCTAACCATAGTCGTCCCTACAGCTGGCTGGTGGCTACAGCCTGACTATGGGAGGATGAGAAAATCGCAGTTCAAATCCATTCACTATAAGCCTGTTTTACCAATGTTTTGTGATTTTTTTATGGCACATAGATAACAGTCCAAAATTGTGTAAAAAAAGCATAGTTTTTAGTTAAATAACATCAAATTTTCTTGGGGGAAGAAACACTCGAACCAAAACTCCTGTGAACCTTTGATCTGGTTATTTTATTTGACCACTGCAGGTCCAAATGTTTAATCATTAATAGCATCCGAAAACAACAACAATCATATCAGCAAAATGACGCAGAACAAGAAGAAATGCTGCCAGTTTTCTATTGAACACCTTAACTATGGATACATATCCTTCTGCTTTTTCCCAGTAGCCTCAGACTTTTTTCCTTGGTAGGCTGCTATTGTTTTCCGTTGGAACAATTAATAAGGCATCTGGATAATGGATGGGGAGGCACTGGCCCAAAAAAGGTTGAGTACCTTTACCGCCAACAAATGTCAGTTCCTGTGCTTTGTTAGATCAGATTGAGGGCTTCGCTATCCAATAGATATGGACTATCTATTTAACCAGAGGATGTGGTCACAAAATTAAAATTGAAATATAACACAAAACATGCACAGAAATATACCATGATATTAAAATTTTCTCAAGATGTCAGTTAAAAACATTTAAAATTATCCAAAACTTAATGGCGCTGACTCTCACTGTGATCCAGAACAGAAAGTAAAACAGCCACATTTTCCTTGTTCTCAGTTTGGCTTAAATACAAGTAAGACACATAAGTTCACAATGATTCTGTTGATATTTAAACATATTTCAAGTATATAGAGATTAAAAATTTATTCAGAAAGTGGAAAAGTTGGAAAGTTTGCTGCTGACAGCAACTGAGAGTAAAGCTGACAATGAAAGGTGAAATGAGGGCAAGGTCCATGGATGTTTTTATAAGAGCTCTTATATTACATCCACGGCAAGATCAAGGAAACTATAAATGTTTTGTAGTGTCTTTGGGCAAGGTCGTGTCTAGGTCTAGATGGTTACCTTAGATTTGCAAATCTCTCGCGAGATTTGTACGTGTTGTTTTTTCATTGTGTGCGTTGTACAAAATAATTATGTTTTATGATATGACAACGCTGTGGTTAACTTCTGGTTAGGTTCAGGCACAAAATACACTTGGTTAGGGACAGTAAAAAAAAAAAATCACGATTCGGGATCACTCTCGCGAGATCTTTTGCAAATCCAGGGTTACCGTCTAGACACCTGATGAGCCGCCGTCATTTCATATTTTATTACTGTATGTTTCAGTCACTCTGTAACTGTCATAAAGGGAGAAGCTTGATTTCCTTAAGACAGCGGTGCTTCGATTTACTGGTGCCTTTAAAATAAAAACATTCAGAAATTTGAGCGGAGCAGAAGAAAAAATAAATAAATAAAAAACTTCCTTCTGCATGCGGTTGCCTGGCAACTGGTCCCAGCCGATAAACCGTCTGGCACATAACTCCCATGGATGTATTATAAGAGGTCTTATAATACATCATACACTGATAATTCCTCATAAAATGGCAAATTGCCGTTTTATACTGTTTTTTCTTTCTTCAACAGATTAAACAAACAGCATATATCATGTTAGTGAGTGAGCTTTAGAGGTGTTTAGTAAGTGGACTTTTGTTTTCTTTTTGTTGATAATTGGGCAGAACCAGGCTTTAAGTATTTATGCCAAGCTAATTAACTAACTGGCTCCTTGAGGTGGCTTCATATTCACCAAACATATTTAACAGTTATATCAACACCCCAAGATAAAGTTTAAAAGACAGGCTCACATTTCATGTCTGTCTTAAGACAACAGTCAGGAGCCCAAATGAACACTGAAACATGTTTTTCTTGCTGTAATCATTCCTCATGTTCATACTGACCATTAGAAGATCCCTTCATAATCCACTTACAGTGTAAGTGATGGGGGACAAAACTATAGATTTTCAGACTTCAAACTACTTGAGTGGTATTAATGTGATGGAGTAGAATTACAACCATCAGAGAGAGGAAAACAGTGGAACTTTGCTACTACAATTCACCAAAACCCTGCAAACAATGACGTCTACTTGTTTGCTTAAGAGGCAGCAACTTTAACCAAACCAAACAAACTTATCACTATACCTCCAAAGACCTTTAGTACAAGCTCCCATTTGTGACAGCCTGACTCATGCACACAGGTTGTAGGAGGACAACAGCTTGTTCTTTAATACTTCTACAAGACTAATCTGGACATAGTTAAAATAAACTGTCAACTGTGTATTTTCACTTTTAATCAGTTAGTAAGTGCACAAAAAATATTTTTGATCTATAATCACTGTTGTAAATTTCAACTGAATTCACACTGGAAACCTCACTTGGTGTTGTGAAGTGCAGCCTCACAGAGCTGCTTAACTGTAGACTCTAACCAGCCTTCCTTCTTGAATTAATGATCAGTTTCTTATAATTTAATAGTAGTTTTGATATCTGTATTACATTCATGACATTTTTTTAAATCTCATCTCATTCATTGCACTTACATAAAAAGGTTTTTTTTTCTTTTTTTGTCAGAAGCTGAATTGTGTTTTTTGCTTTCCAGTACATGTAAACACATCCATGTATTACTCAAGCATGGTTTATTGAAATTACCCTGTGACTGTAATAGGAGAAGTAAGATGAGTGGATGCAACATCCTGACAGTCTGAAAATTGAAAAGAAAGATTTGTACTTATTAAGATTATACAAATCAAAGATACAATAAGTCTTCACTTAGTGGAAAATGACAGAGTGAAGAAATCTACAAACAAATACAGTAATAATGTTTATAAAGATTATTGCTTTGCTTCTTCTGTTTCTCTAGATTTCTTCTTTGCTTTCTCAGGGCGTGTTGTCAAGTGTGACTTCCTGTTTGACTAAACCACAGAGGAAATTAGAGCTTGTTTGAGAAGAACTAGTCCTGCAAGTATCACTGGTAAGTACGTGACAAAACATACATGTTGGAATTCTGATATGCTTGCATTATTACATCCAGTTTTCAGAGTGATGCGCCACAGCTTCTCTCCACCAACCATAAAACCAACATACAGTTCTGAAAGTCCATGTCTAAAATATACTGGAAGTCTAACTTGTGTTGTTTACATTTTCTTCTATTATTTTGGTTTGTTTTGTCTTGTGTTTTGAAGTTCGTCGTTTTAGGGATTTCATATTGAAAAAGCTGCAAATGTGGAGGGTACCCTCTTGATTTTATCTAACTCAGGCTATTGAACCTTCATTTTAGTCTAAGTTGAATTTAACAATGCATTTTTTCATAAAACAGGAACTGAGTAATTGACTCCCATCATTTACATTTAAGTCTGACAGTATTTCAGGGCAAATATGAACAGGAGGAACAATTAGAGACCAACAACTATTTCAATGTACATACGAGCCTTAAGAATTATTGTCACACCAGCTGTTTGATGTGATGAAATTGGACCATTTTAACTACAAATATTGAGTTGCCACAAAGTGAAATGTGACGATGGGAAAAAAATAAAGTTAATCCCCAAAGTTGGAAATGTGAGATTTTCACTCAACAACAACAACAATAAGAGTCTAATCTTCACTTTGAGCAGCTACAACCTTTAAACACTGCTTTCATGTTAACACATCAGTAATTTCACACAACTATTATTTAAAATAACTTTTGACATTTAGATTAATTTTAACAGTCTTCTCTCCATGGTTTAAAGTTTATTATTAACAAATGCAGTGAAATAGTGAATTAAGATATGTTTTATTGTGTCATTGACATACTGTAGGTAAGAAAAATAGTATTTCTTCCACATCTGTTAAATATTTCTTACTCTTATCTTTAAGTTGCACTTTTGAAGGTGGTTTTCACTTTTAAGGTCAAAGGGGTTCATCATTTCCTATAAAAGGTTTGTATAAATATACAATCATTCTTTTAAATGTATGAAAAATCCAACATTTTTAAGTCCAATTTAAATAGACTATAATGATATAATGCCTTATAAACAACAGAGAATTTGTTTTTGAATGCAAAAAATGGTCTGCACATTGTTTTACCAGTCTTATTCTTTTAATTACTGTGGACAGAAGAACCTTGATTTCTCTCAAAAAAAAGACACTGATTGAATGTAAAGATTTAAAATCCTATCATATCCTGTTGCTGTCTGTATTTTTAATCTGACCCGGTTTAAATTCTGATTTACTGACATTCAGTGAGCCACTGGGCCTCAGAAAATTAACCTGCACCTGAGATCCATTTCTACTTGACCAGAAGGACCAAAGGTTGAGGTGAGATCTTCTTCTTCTATGCCGTGTTCTTTAAATGCTGGAGGTTTCCTATTGTTTTGTACTCGACATTCTTGGGAGTGCAATTGTCACAGCTTGAGATTAATCCCAACTCAGTTTATTCAGGAAGGTTTTGTGTTCATATCATGAGTGATTGAACGGCTCAAGTGGACTTTATTCCTTGAGCTAGTTTCATCAGAATCACCCCTTAAATCCTGGAAGAAAACGGTTCACATCAGCTTATTTGCTTTCCTCTTATTCAGCCTTCTGTACCTTTTATTGTGTTTCCAGACTATTTTAGGATTGTTGCATGTGTAAAGTGATGACAGGTTGGCTTAAAAACAAACATCACATACACCAAGGACTGCATGCACTGCCTAGGCTATTGTACCTTACATGTGTACATGTATAAAACCAGATGGACAGTACTGATCTGTTACTCAAGCATTAACATTTTCCTCTAATCAGCAATCTGGAGTTTGATTCTAAAATTTCTTCTACAGTTTGTTTTGTTGCGTGTTACTGAACTTGACCACAAAGGATCTAAAGTTTGATTTTTAGCATCTTTTATAACAAAGATTCCAGTGACCAATGATATTCTATTTCACACATAACCAAGCTGGATTTTCTCTGAGGTTTTTAAAGGCGCTCTGAATCCTGCAGTGTACCATTTCTATTAAACAATTTGTACCATGAAGAAGAAATCACTATATATTTTGATTTAAGGACTCTACAGCTGTCGGAGGACCTGTGCTGGTGATGTGATGATATTATAAAATGTAAATATATAGTTATATAAAGTGGTAACTTTAGAACGTCCTTGAGTAACTAAACTAATATTCAACCAGGATTTAGATTCTTACAGATAGTGAACCTCTGCTAATGAATGCGCTTTGATACGGATTGAATGAATGAGGAAATGAAACAGTGTGTCTGGTTCTGTAAGAGGGAGGAGACGGAGAGAAACTCAGGGTTTGTTGAAGAAAACCTGCCAGCGAGCAGGTTAGCTTCACAGAGTCAGTTACTGCAGTAACTGACACCAAGTTTAAGTTAGCTCTCTTTCTGAAACTGAAAACCCAGAGTTTCCCTCATTTCACTAAACCTGCTTTCTGAAACACGCCCCTGTACTACAAAGTAAGTTCAACATACTCAGGATATCTTTTCGTCATCTGGCTTCACTGAGCCTAACATTGTCCTTCCAGATAACCAGTAGCTGCTATCAACTAGCTCAGTCAACTCGGGGTTTTCCAATTACGAGCACGTTCATGTGAAAGAAGCGGGTTGTTAATTACAAGCAACATCATCAGACCCATGAATGAGGTATATATACACATTTTTTTTTAATTAAAAAGTAAAGCCAGACTGTTTCTGTTACTGAAGCAAAGAGTGGGAAAGTAGTTAATGACTGATGAGGTCTATCTGACTGAAATGTTGCATTTGTAATCATGGAGCCAATTAACAGTGTGTGGATTATTATTATTATTTTTTTTTTTTTTTTAAGATGAAGACAAGCATTCAATTTATTTCCAACTATCATCACATGGTTGTCTCATGTTATTCTGAGCTGCAGTGAAGGAATCAGAGGTTAAAATCATCCACACTGTCAGCTGTCACTCCAGGGATAAAATAAACTTCACACAATTAAAATGCAGATGATCCCATCTTTGATAATGTACTCTGAGGTGACCCAATACAGAAGAATAATAAACTCAAAGCTCATCATTTAGTCATTTAATGCCTGTTAGAACATGTTTTGTAAGATGCATTAATACATTAAATGTGTTACAGCAGGTATTTGTTGGTGTGATAACTTGTGGAGAGCCCTTTAATTCAAAACTCTACATCACCTATCCAGTCATCCTGCACTGCCACCCAGTGGACGACACCAATTGGACAGAAATTCAATCACCTCTCTTGAATCGGAAGTAAAGAGAGAAAGGCCAAAACAAACTTTGGAAATAAGCAAAAGTCTAAGGCAGAGGAAATTGGTATTATTAATGTTAATGTGTGCCCTCCAGTCTGTTGGTCAGTTGAACCATCATGGATAATCCCAGAACCTGAAGTCAATCTATGCACACTGAATAATAACAAAAGATAGAGATCAGGAGAAATAGTCAAGGAAGTTAAGTCTCATCTGCAACAAGGATGGAGTTCATATTTACAGAATAAAGACATATGAAGTTACTTTGGAGTAATCATTCCTGAATTAAGAATTAAAAACAGACGTATCAGATGTCAGTATTCACAGCAGAGATGTTGGCAATATTAATGTGCACTTTGGTGGATAGAGGACAATATAACAGACAACTCAGTCATATGCAGTGATTCAGGTGCAGCTTTAACTACAATAAGAGAAATCAAATCCAAGTCCAGACCTGATATACTGGCAGAGATTTATCAAACATTGTACAGAATTCACAAAGCAGATTGTTAGAAGAAAATCTTATTTTGTCTGCCCCTTACTCAAAACATAAAACAATAGATGGTCTGTTAATTACAATTACTTAACCACCAATACTTACAGTAACATGTGAAAAATCTAAATATACATTTAGAAATTTTCTTGAACTTTCAATTCATTATCCACATACAGAGCCACAGCCCTCCTGTTGGTCCCATTGATATAATACAGCTAGAGAGCAGGAAATCTTTCACAGAGGCCAGAATTCATCACATCCAAACTGCTTTATTTTGATGTAGTCTATCAAAAACTAAGCTTACATTTCAAAGCTTGTGAGGGCTCAACAAAGTTAATTTTTAACAGTAACGTTACCTGCAAGCACCTGTTCAGACTCCTTGTCTGTAGAGAACAGTAACTTCTTATCTTGAAAAACAAAACATTTCTCAACAAACTCCTGTCTTTTCCATGTGCTCTGAGCTGGTAGCTTCTCCAGCTTCATACATGGGGCACACCGGGCCCAGGTGTGTCTCATCCTGCTAATCAGCCTGTCCCCAGGTACCTGCCCCTAAATTTTGAGTGCACACCTGTTCTCATCTTTATGGTAAATGCATTGAATAACAATAACTTGTGTTTCTGTTGGGGAGAGGTACAGAGGTTAACAGTTTAAAGTGTTTACATGTCAGCTGATGAAACATGTTTGTTTGACTGTGTCTACAGTATGATGAAGCAAATACAAATACAATGTAGTAGAGAAATGTGTTTTAACAAAAGGCTTTTTACAAAAACTGTCTTATTTTTATCAAGTTGTTGATTTTTTGATGTGTTACAGATAAACTTTGATGAAGCCGTTGTGTCATCCCTGTATATATATATATATATGTATATATATATATATATATATATATATATATATATATATATATATATATATTTATGTTGGCACAGCTGGATCAGCTCTACAGTCTAAATAATAACAGGGTTGTTTACCACTGTCAGCACAATTAGTTTTCAATTGATGTCCTCCAACATCAGATATCAGAATGTGATATATCGGTGTCTGCATGTTACTGCTAAAAATGAGCTGTTTGACAAGCATCAACATATTTATAACCATTAATCCACAGTTTGTAAGTGGACTGTTCAGACACTGAGTGACCAGGAGACATTTCTACTGGCAGCAAGTTCTCATTTTTTAAGTATTTGCATTTATTTTTGTACTTCAGACAGTTGTGACCACTGAGCCCTGGTCAGATGATGGTGATGAAGATATTCAATGATGATAGTCACACTATTACTATTACTTTTACCTGAACCCTGGTGTTCATCCTCTTGTGTTGGCACTAAGCTCGCTTTGCTCTCAGTTCATGTAGGTTCACTAATAGACACAGAAACTAAACCAAAATACTTTAAGGATGAGAGTTATCCTTCATACAGTACATAGTGTATGTGATGGTTTTCTATGCTCCACCTTTTTGTGTGTGTGTGAACCAGGTGGTGGAATAAGACATGTTTTGCCTTTCATAATACTTTTTTCTCTCACATCCTGTTGACAGATGTTGTTGATCAGTGCATGAATTTACTACTCATTCATATAAGAGTTTATCTTGTGTGTGCATTTAGTCTGGCTGCTCTACTCTTTCCTGACCATCACAGTGTCAGTGTCAGAACAACCACTATGATCTTGGAGCACAGCTGAAGTCACTCAGTCAAGCCCCTACAGTCTGGGGTTCCCCTCCCACACTGCACATGTTTGAATATAATTACTACACATGTAATCATGTTTAATTTCCACTGTTCATGTTGGAACATTAATACTTTTATTAATATAAAACCTCGTCTGGGCACCACCTTCTACAAATAACCTTTAGTGTCTGGAGGAAACATTAAAGCTTGAATTTAAGCTTCTTCTCCAAGCAGTGACCTCTGTTTACTGTTGCTCAAAGAAATCACACAACATCTTAGGATAAATGAAAACATTTATTTTTATTTATTAAAAGCTAAACATCTTGACACACAAAGCATAAAGTAATAAATAAAAATAATGATAATAAAAATAAAACAATATTGTTGAGAAATAGTGGCTTGAAGTGTGACTCCAGGCTAACGTATCGCAATGGGGAATGCTGAGGGAAAATTATCACTTATTAGAAATGGTAATTCAAACTGGGATTTTGTAAAAAAAAAAAAAAAAAAAGCAAAGTGGTACAGTACAATATCTCAGTGCAGGTTTGCAGTATTTGGAGATTTTTAGTAATCTTCAAAGGCTTTTGATATAAACCCTATGGAAAACAAGCCTACAGGATGGTTTAATCGTATCGTCTACTCCCCTCTATATAAACACAATGTTAGATTTCCCATAAAGAGGCCAAAGTAGAGCCAAACCTATTGAAATCCAAAAATAAAAAATATTCTCCAAACACAAAAAATAAATGAATTTCCAGTTAAAGTAAGGTATTGCACAACTGTCTTCTTGAAGTCTTTGAAATCCTCTTTGGTGCTCACAACAACACACGTCTGACCCTGCGTCTGGTCTTTGTCATCAGGTTGATTTGGATCTTCGCTGTGGAAAATAAGAACATTAAACAATTGAATTTTCCATGTGATGTTTCAGGAGTCTTTTTAAAAAGGAAGTTACAGTACATTATAGCTAAGATTCTTTATTAGTTGTTCATTGTCCACAAGAAGCAGCATGGAAAGAACTAGATAATTTCTGCTGAAGATGCAAAAAGGGGAAATTTCTCTACAGGCTAGCATACAATTCACCATCTTGTAGGAATAACATTACCAGTGATAAATGAATAATTCATGAATATTTCGTTGGGTTTAAATAGAGCAGTTCTTTCAAGGAAATTCCTCTGGGCATCAACAGCTACTTTAAACTCACCACAACTAACTAAACTCTGATAGCGGTCTCTATTTCACACACAATTAGTTCCAAATTGCATAATTATTTCCAGACAACCTTAAAGAAATTGAAGTTTATCATTTTTTTCTCTTATCACAATATGTAAAGCATAACTCAACCTTCAAAGTCCAGCTCGTAGTAGTTTCTGTTCACTGTGAAGGGCATTTTGCTGTTGGGGTTTTGCTGGTACTTCCTCTCGATTTCATCGCTGTTTACTGAACATTCAGTTGTGCCCCTCTGCAGAAAAAAGGCCATTCAAATCATAATAATGCTGAAATGTATTTATTATTCACAGACAAATAAAGTTTCTCAGCTAAATATGAAGTCCACTCTGCAGATAACTTACCTTGTATATGAACTCATACCATGTCCCACTGACTCCCTCAAACTGCCATTGTGGTTTGGTGCCTGCTTGATGAAATAGAGCAACATGAAACATTTAAAAACACTAACAGTGATTATTATTTTATTTTTAAGGGGCATCAAAGCTGCACTAATCTATATTTTTATATGAATAATGTATCAAATGACTGTGTGATGTGAAAGATATCGATCATAATGACAAACCTATAAAGAATTCTGCAGTTACTCTCAGCTCTAGAGCTTTTTTCGCCTCTTTTAGTTCATTGTTGTTTTTTCTTAAAAGCTCTGATAAACCTTCTATATGCTACCTGCCCAGCAGGTACTGTAACAGCAGACAAAGTTAGTGATGACTCAGTGAATAAAGTGGAACATTTAGCTGAATATTTTTCTCATTAGTTGGTGGAGACCAAAAGAAAAGTTAAATAGAGAGTGAATATTGTACTTACAATCACTAACAACAGCAGATAATCCATACAGCAGCTTTAAGTAATCTAACTTAACATTTATCAGCTCTGTACTGCTGAACAACATTCAGGTACAGCAACACTGCTGTCTGCTGTAAAATGAATTAAGAATGTAATACTGTAGTTATTTTTCTTCATAAATAAGAGTCTAAAACCTCTAAATGTTTATTTCATTAACTTCTGTTCTTTTTATCCAACGGACAAGCCTCTTATATAACCCATTCCCTTTCCAAACCTTTATTTTTACAATAGGAAGGATTTTTCCTATTTTCCCATAATCACCTCCGGGGTGTTTCAGCCGACAGTTGGATCCGTTGGGACAGTTTCCTTTCAGGGCGAACTCGCAAACATGTCTGTAGTGGCAACTGTCACCTTTCCAACAGCCACCTTCATTGTAATTCCTGCAAGGCTTCCTCTACACACACAGATACAACTTAATAAAAATACAGAAGTTTTTTTTATCAGTGGAAAGATAAAAAGTTTGTATAAATACTGTATTAAAGTGGGTTTAATCTCCACTTCTCATGACTCAGCATCTTCTCTGTCCAGAAACACACCTGATCGTTGGTTTCTACATGAGAAGGAGACAAAGAAGAAAACATATCACATGTTCAGATGTTTGGTGGATATTTAACAAAGATGATGGAGGTGTTGATATCTTCAGATATAACTTAAAAGCTCTTTAGCCTGGCTTTAGATTAAGAATGATTTATAGACATTATTCACTCTACTATTTTATTCACTTATTTTATTGTATTAATGCTGTAAAATTATATTCTAGTTTTTATTTCACTCTATTTCATTATTATTATAACTTTAAATCTATTTTATTTTATTACATGTTAATAATTTTTATTTCTTGTGTGCATTATTCTCAATTGTTTTTACTGTTCACTGTCTGCCTTAAGGCCTTAATATACTCCCAAGCAGACGCGTATACAGAGAGCACTTTTTGTAAAGTGAGACATTGTGATTTAACATTGAAAATAAACTTCTTTATTTGGCCTTCAATAGATTACAACTGGTTACAATAATATTTCTCTCACCAGTTTCATTGCTGGGATCTACTGACTCAGCAGTTTCCAGGTCCTGGGTGGATGTTTCAGGGACATCTGGACTTGTTGTTGACCTCTCTGTCAAACGATAAAGGAACTATCATGACTACAACACACCTGTAACAGTCATGCAATCTCTTGTTCATGACTGTTCATAAATATTAAAATAGTTAAAGAAAATGTATTTGTTTTACACTTCAGGAGGATTTATAGTTGTGCCAAGTGAATACAGCATGAAGCAAGTTGAAGAAAGTCTCAGTTATCTTCTTTTTTAGTAGTCGTGTTAATATCGCACTTTAAAAGTAGGTGACTGGTTCAGCGTCTGTGATGTTGCCACTACAGGTGAGGACACAGTAGGTCATCTCAGACTCACACGATAAGGAGATGGTGGGTTTAGAGACAGGAGCTGATAGACAATCAAACAAAAACATTTCCTTTGAATTTAGGGCAGTTTTTTATAAACTAAGACAAACTTCACACACAATTCCTCCACTTACAGATAACCAGGAGTTGAGTCTTGCTGGTGACTTTGTTGTTGATCTCTACTGTGTAGCTGCCGCTGTCGTCTGGAGTCAGTCCTGTGATCGTCAGCGCTCCAGTTAAAGTGTTCAGTATACAACGATCTGCAAAATGCACAATTTTAGCTTCTAAACAGGGATTTTGTTGGTCACTCATGAGTGGGCAGCTGGAGAAATATGCACTTTAAAACACTAAACAGCTGATTTTCATACATAAAAAGTCTAGTTTTGATTTCCCACAGAAAAGCAAGTGAATCCCTTTTTTATAACCTGAATTCTTTTCATTTATCCATTGATAATTATGTAATTAAGGTATTTAATTGGGTTTTACAGAGATAATGAATTAATAAATCTTTGGATTGCAACATCCTCAGATATTTAGGGATAATCTGCACAATTTAAGGGCTTGTTGACCAAAACACATGAAAGTGATACCTTATTTAACAGTATATTTTTAATGGGCCTTAACATTTTAATAAAGGTGAAAATTCAGGGTCTGCAGTAATTGTATTTCAAATTTAATGGGTTATACTCCTTAAAATAAACTCAATTCATGCAGAAAACACATTCAAAACCCCTCGATTATAATATAATCCATTCATTTAGCCAAAATCTGGGATAAACTCATTAAATACTGTAAAAGAATTCCTAAAAATATAATTAATTTCCAACTGAAAAATATTTCAGACTCCCAATTTAAACCAAAATTTCAACCTAAATGTATCAAAAACTTCAAACTAATGTATAAAATCATTGATCTCTGGCTACCAAACACCTTGATTTAGATTAAAGTGGTACCTTTGAAGTGTTGGTAGGAGAAAGTCCCGCCTCTGTACCACCCCACAGCAACATTAGCTCCATGTTTCTACACTATGCTCTTGATGGGATTCACCACAGAGGCTGGTGTGAGATCAGCTATGTCACCTATTTTCCTGTAGAGTGGTTCTGCTGTAAAATAAAATAAAATAAAATAAAAACAAGTGAATGCAAGTTTCTCTGTTTAAAGTCGAGATGAAATGAAAAATGTCTTTTTAACCCTTTTAGATCACATCCCCGGTCATATTGTGCACCTATTTAACAATATATACCAAATAAATTAATAAATAAATAAATAAATAAATAAAAAATCAATTTCTTTGTATTCTTATATCAAAATCCAATCAATTTCTTCCTGTAAAACAAAATATGATGTGTGCTTATGCAGCCTTGAACCAACCAGTTTAAACAGATATTATAATGACATCCACCCATCAATCTTCAACTTTTAGCATCACAGAGCTAAGATTCATTATGACATGCCCACCTTTCAATGTTAAATAAATAACATTCACTTACATAGAAACTGAGTCTCTCCTGATTGAATTACCATTACCACCTTCTGTATTTCCATCTTCAGGTTCCTTTATTATATAATTAATGCTCTGACCTGTAACTAAACCTGTGCAAGTATTTGTGGTCATGGATCTATAACAAGCCATTCAAAGAGCTGATGAGACCTTTTACCAAAAGGTAGGCGACTCTGAAATAACAATAATAATAATAAACTGACTTCATGGAAGCTATACCTCTGCTATAATTAAATAAGTTTGCAAGAAAAGTGTGCTACACAGAAATGTTCAAATTAAATAAGAACAGCAAAAATAATTATGATTATTATGATATGCTAATGTATTTTATGATTTGGGGATGATAACAAGGTTGATGACTGATGCAGTAAGAAAACAATGTTTTGTTGATGTGCAATCAGAGATATCAGAAACATAGATGAGAGAACAGTGCAACGTCAACAACAGCACAAGCAGCACTTCTATGTGGAAGTAATAGGCATGTGATTAACAAGTGCAGATATTCTACAGTATTTGTATTTATCTCTTATCTGGATTAAACAAGTGGCATGTTCATATCAGCAGCAGCTGTAATAATTATAACCCAACAGCTACAGATTGTTTGGGGAAGGGGTGAGGACTGATGGGGCCCCAGGCAGAAGATCCCAAGGGGCCCATCTGACCAACTTTTGTTGGCATTATGTTCCCCAGAACACCTGTTAAATAATCAGATATTAATCAAAAAGCATTTATGGAATCTAAACATTTTTATTTTGACACATTTATATTAACAGCAAAAATCAAACGTAATAAACTCCTAAAAACACATAGTTTAATATTAATGAAATAAGATGAAATAAGAAATGTAAACAACTTAAAAGTATAAAGTAAAAAGGTACCAAATAAATATAAATAACAAGTGCAAATGAATTCAAAGCTAACTCTAAATGTTCTTTCTCTTCCCACAGTATGACATCAGCGCTCATCAACATCTAGCTTAAACATTTTTCACACTAATGTTAGCAGAAAAAACATATATAATAATCTTCTTATCTGACTACTTAACAGTAATAAATACATTTAGTTATGGATGGTGGTGTTGCTGTTGCTAAAGTGCTGGAGATGGTGGAAGTTGATGGACCTGAAAAAATAACGCGGAACATTTTGTCATGATGATTTTTAGAAAAGCATGACGTATCTCATCAACACCATTAGGATGCAATGAACTCACATTCATCAGGATCAGGACCTGGAGGGGGACTGGTTCCCTGTTTTTGTTGATAGGAACTTCACCAATGTTCCTGTGGAGAGATAAAGAAATGGCTACTCTATGATACTAAGCAGCAATATTCACAAAGTATATTCAGAATGAGTTCATAAGAATTCCTGAAATTAATCTTAAATATTTCTTATGGCCTTATTAATTTATTTTATAAATTTATATTTTTTGATTAATTCCATTTGATTTACTTAACTTTAATCAGTTTCACAGGCTGGCTTCACAAGCCTTTCCAAAGCTAAAACTATTTATTTAGTTTACATTACATTTTAATCAGTCTCATGTAATCTCAAGGTAAATAGCTAACAAGCTAAACTCTGTTAGCTCGCTAGATAGCATTAGTCAAGTTCTTACCAACTCCTAAAACGTTAGCTAGCTAGCTTGCATGTTACATGACATCATATATCTTTGCTAACTAACTTTTTGGCTTCCCATTTACTATTATCAATCATCATTTATTATTATTCATTATTATATGCTCCACTAACCACTGTCCTGCTTTCTTTTCTCTTCTTTCTCTTTCTTCACTCCCGGACGGATAATTCCTCTATTTCACTCTATTTTGCGTAACGTTAGTAAACGCAAACAGTAATCACCTGGATGTGACGCTGCTCACAGAAACGCCGATGAGATGGGCCCCTTAGGTTGAATTTCCTCGTACTGGTTGTCAATGAAATGATTCCCATCAAATGAGACAGTGACAGACAGAGCCAAACACCCGCCCCACAGCAAGGTGGGAGCCGGTGAGGCGGCAGACATTTTGGCGTGGCATCTGTGGTGGCCAGTCAGATTGTAGGGGTGGCACTGGCTACCCCGGCCACCCATTTAAAACTGCGCATTTAAATGACAATTCCTGTGCTTTGTTAGATCAGATTGAGGGCATACCTGAATAAATTGGAATGATATCAGCACAGAAATTAATGAAGCTGCATTCATGATCCTTGCAGATACACTGCAGCAACTGAAGCTGCAGGCTGACCAATCAGAGGCTTTAACCACAACATGCACGTCGCGCACACAGCGGCAGCTGCTGCACACACACATACACTGTAATAACTTTCTGTAAAAATACGGCCAAATCCTAACAGTAAAGTACTGTTCTTTCTAAATACGGTAAAACACTGTAAATGTTGATGCTTTCTGAAGCCAAAACCAAGAACAGACATTAACAGTAGGCTACTGTAAGATTTGATGGTAAAATACAGTATTTTCATTTTCGCTGCTGCAGTAATGGAGGGGCAGAAGCCACATGCGACCATCGACATCATATAATCATTGTTCATCCTCCTTTGTGGAATTAAACCAAAAGATCAGTAACATCTTACTGAGAAAACAGAATTCTCTATTTAAATAGATTCTCCCTCTCCTGCTGGACTGACCATGAGAACAAGCAATAAACCACTTCTGATTCATGTATTGATTAGTTTTAGTTGATCACACAAGCGTCAAGTCTATGAAATGTTAGAAATAATGAAAAAGGCCCGTCACTAGTTCCCAGAGTTGACAGCCATGTTTATTTAGTCTGAGTACAGTCCAAAAGATATTCAACTGACACAAGCGGTGGAAGAAGTGCTCAGATCCTTTACTTAAGTACACTATACAGTAATACTCCATTACAAGTAAAAGTCCTGCATGAAAAATCCTACTTAAGTAAAAGTACATAAGTATTATGAGCTTGATGTAGTTAAAGTATTGCAGTAAAAGTACATAAGTATTATGAGCTTGATGTAGTTAAAGTATTGCAGTAAAAGTAGTGGTTTGGTCCCTCTGACTGATATATTATTATATATGACATCATTAGATAATTAATACTGAAGCATCAGTGTTAGAGCAGCATGTTACTGTTGTAGCTGCTGGAGGTGGAGCTAGTTTCAACTACTTTATATACAGTTAACTAGTTTAGTCCAGTGGTTCCCAACCTATGGGCTGGGGCCCCTCCAAAGGGTCACCAGATAAATCTGAGGGGTCGTGAGATGATTAATGGGAGAGGAAAGAAGAAAAAACAAAGTTCTGATACACAAAGCTGAACACTGAATTTATAAAAAATGGGGAAAAATTAGAACAAGAGGTTAACACATTTTTCATCGAAGGTTGAGATAACATTAAAAAAAAGAAAAGATACAATTTTTCCCACAAATGAATCACTTGGAGACATAAAAACTTGGATGAAAACCAATTAGCGTTATTATACAATCTTTGTATCGCTGAAGCTTTCAAACTATGATCAAGCAATGAAAGACATTCAACCTAAACCACCATTTTCATGTGTATAATATAAGTAATTATATATTATACAAATATACAAATAATTCCAAGTAAGACTACAATAGTGAGAAATGATTCAGGAGTCAATATAGTGCACCACTGTCAATCTATGTAACCTTGCTGTTGAGACTTTATACACATTTATACATTACATATACTATATGTGAGTGAATAGTTGGTAAAAGGTTTTGCTTTCTTATAAATCAAACATTTGTAGTGTATCATGATTTATTTACTCATACAGAATGTGTGGAGTTGCTGTTATGTGAAACCACATAGAGAGATATTTCTTAATCCAGTTTATTCTGACAAGCAACTCAAAGTCTAAAGCTTTTAAACCAACTTTTAACTAGCTGGGATTTAAAATATAGTAGGTTTTATTTCTCCACATGAAATTAAAATTTATAGACCATTTTACTGTCTTTGGGATCATAATAATAAAGATGTTATAACAGAGTATTTCAACTTTCTCCCCTTATTCTTACAGTATACATGGAGTGAGTAGTGATGTAATATAAAATGATTCTGTAGTGGGAGCATTATTTGATAGAGGATGTTGGTCTATTAAAATACGCTACCCCTGAAATCTTAAATAAAGATGTTATAATAGAATATCAAAATATGATCCCCATATTCTTAAAGTACACTTACCTCTGTTTGTAACCAAAAAACATAAATAAAGATGTCATACTGTGAGAACAAGGCAAGTTTATTCGTACAGTACATTTTAACAAGACAATTCAAAGTTTTTTACATAGAACATAAAAAGCATCAAGAAAAGAAACAAAACACAAGTGCTGACATCATCATCATCATCATCATCGTCATCATCATCATCATCAGCAGCAGCAGCTTGTAACAACATTTAAAAACCTGAGACATTTTCCATTATAAGAATAAAATTGTTCTCTTCCAGAGACTCAACACATCCTGCTGAGTCCATTTTTTACAATTTACAATTTCATTTAGCAGACGCTTTTATATAAAGCGACGTACATCTGAGAGCTGATACAACACAAACAAGGATCTAGTCAGGAGAGAACAACACCAGTTAAGTACCATGAAACTAAGTTTGAGTCCAATAGGATGTAGATGCCAACAGGCAGTGCACAGAGGCAATACATAGAGTGCATAGAAGCAGATTTTTTGTTTAATTGTTTTGTTTTTTTCTCTTCCTTCAGTTCATCAAGTGCAGAGGTGTTTGTGAAAGAGCTGGGTCTTCAGTCTTTTCTTAAAGGTTGAGAGGGACTCTGCAGATTGAACAGAGTTTGGTATCTCATTCCACCACCGAGGAACTACAGAAGACAAGAGTCTAGTAGTGACTTAGAGCCCTGTTGTGGTACCAGGCGCCTTTCATTGGCAGAGCATAGAGAGCAGGAGGGAGTGTAGACCTGAATGAGAGAGTTCAGGTAGGTGGGAGCCGATTAAGTTGCAGTTTTGTAAGCGAGTGTCAGGGTTTTGAATTTGATGCGGGAGCCAGTGGAGGGACATGAACAGCAGGGTGACGTGTGCTGTTTTGGGCTGGTTGAAAACCAGACGTGCCGCCAACTTAATAAATTAATTTAGAGATGCACAACCACAAACCTCCACCTGGCTGCAGGTATTTCACACAGTCCTGCTCACAGCTGTCAACATTTAACACTGTTTGTAGTCACATCTGTTGGGAAGGATCAGCCCAAAGCAGTTACATTCAGTGATGAAACCCTGAACTTCTGTCCTGACAGACAACAAATCTGTTGTTTGGTATAATCCTGCAGGGTTTTTTTTAGAAAAAACAAACCCGAAGTACTTCAGCTTTGGGCCTCATCTTCTGGATCTGCTGGCTGTTCATCCATCAGCAGCGTGTTTCAGCGTTATCAGGAATCATTGCTGACTCCTCTGTAAAATGATAAAAGAACTATCAGAATTACAATACATCTAATACATGCAGGTCACACAGAGTTTTAGTTTACTGCTGTTGCTCTTGTAACTTTTGGCATCATTCTGACTGGATACAATAATATTTCTCTCACCAGTTTCATTACTGGGATCTTGGGTCACAACAGATGTCGGGTCCTGGGTGGATGGGTTTTCGACAGGTGGAAGCATTTCTGACATCTCTGTGACATGAATAAAGAATTGTTACAACCATGATGCATCTATCACACAGTGAATCCATATTAGAAGTTTTTTAACTGCTGTTATTCAAACAAATGTTGGTCAGATATGTCTTTGTCAGTATTTAGTTGCAAATAAATCTATTTGTCAGAATACATGTTTTAATTTTATCTGTTAAAACTAACAGCAGTATGATTGATGACTGTAAAACTTCATTTGTCTGTTAGGAAAACATCACATTACTAAATCATCAAGTAACAATGTGTCCAATTTGACTTTTTAAAAAAAAAAAAAATTGATGATTAAGCTTTTATGCATCCCTTAGTGATCTCCAATGGAAAAGGCACAAAAAACACACACATGCGTGTGTATTACAATACGAAAATCTAAAAGTTTTAATCCAGTTTTTTGTTGTTGTTTTGTTGTTTGTTCCTCTTGTCTTGTCCTGTGTCATGTGTCTTTGTGTTAATCACTCATTTTGCACAATCAATTTTTTAAAAAGCACAAAAAACAGCTTCTCGTCTGGAAAAAAAATAGTTGTTTAATTGTTTTGTCAAATTTTATTTATTTATTGGTATTATTAGTTACATGATCTATCTTGTTATATTGTTACTGACTTATAATTTGATTGTGGAACTGCTATGTATGTGTAAAAAATATGTCTGTCATTCCCCTGCTCTGCTTTATAAATAGAAAATAATAATCTGTCACAGTGCAAGAAGAGATAAAGAAGTCCTGTAATTTCATTTATCTTAGATTTGAGGGACACATCAGCAACATCACTAAAGTAGTTTTCTTCCACCTCTGACACATCACACAAGTTCACCCATTTCTAACACAGTCAGATGCAGAAATTCTCATTCATGGTCATTCAGGTCTTGTATTCTGTACTATTAAAAAGATCCAACAAGTCCAAAATGCAGCTGCTACAATTCTTCTGATTCACTGGTTTACGGTTTCATTCAAGTCAAACTACAAACTGCTACCTATTACCTCCTGACCTGTCAAAACTTCTCAGACCTCACATTCCCCCACGTACACTCACATCACAGGATGCAGGTTATCTCATTATTCCAAAGATTACACCATTCACATTTTATTTAAGTAATAACTTATTGGGCATTCTATTCTTTTATTGATTATTGATTAGTATCAGTGAAGAGATGACAGAAAATGAGGGACGGGGGGAGAGAGAGATGGGGAACAACAATCAATAAAGGTCCCTAATCAAACATGAATCAGGGACGTTGTGGTTCATGGTCGACGCTTCGCCTCTTAAATCCAATTTTTGCCACTTCTATAACTGAATAGTATCATGTATGTTTAATATAATGTATGTTGTTATTATTTTCTCTTTCTGTAATTGTCTTCTTTCTTTTTAAACTTTGTGATTTGACACTAAAAATAAACGAATTATTGTCATATTTCCATTAAATAGATTGAGAGTTTCCAGGTCCTGGGTGGATGTTTTATGGACCTCAGAAATTGTTGAGATCAGTATTAAATGATAAAAGAATTGTCACAACCACAATACATCTGTCAGACAGTCAAACTTCTAGTTTACTGCAGTTATAACAGTTCAAGAAAAAAATAGTTGTTCTTACCCTTATCCAACCATTCAAGATACTCTGTGAAATGAATAAAGAATTGTCACAACCATGATGCATCTATCACACAGTGAATCCATATTAGAAGTTTTTAACTGCTGCTATTCAAACAAATGTTGGTCAGATATGTCTTTGTCAGTATTTAGTTGATAATAAATCTATTTGTCAGAATACATGTTTTAATTGTATCTGTTAAAACTAACAGCAGTATGATTGATGACTGTAAAACTTCATTTGTCTGTTAGGAAAACATCACATTACTAAATCAACAACAACTAACAATGTGTCCAATTTGAGACTTTTTGATTTAATTGATTTTTAAAATTCAGCAATTAAAAAAAAAGTACATTGAATGCATTTGAAACACTGGTTTTTGCTTGTAAAAGTTTAGATATTAATTACTTTTAAGTGCTGGATGCATGAAAACAGAACATTATTTAAAATTTTGTCATGTTAAATACTCTAAAATTATTAAAGACAAATAGGTGACCAATGAGAAAATGTTCTATCTTACCTTGCCATTTCCTTTCATCAGCTTCTCCTGTATTGAAGATGAATAACTGTGTGTTAACTCACTGGAATTCTTCATTAATCATGTTTTGTTTCATAATTAGGTTTTATAAGTTACATTTTCTTTTGTGAATGTCAAACTTGTGCAACATGGGTATTAATAATACATTTGTAACATTCATAACTGCTCTTTTATCTGATGGTTTTGTTTAGTTGAGAAAGTTGTAGATTTTAAATACCTGAATTAATTACAGATGTTGAAGGTGGCCTTTACAAACACAGGTTCTCATTAACAAATATAACAATATTAAAAGTATTAACAGAGTGGACAGTATGTGTAGAGTCATGAGAGATGGGTTTTCCTAATACTCTGACAGTGTTACACACAGTCCGGGTTCATATAGTGAAAGTGTTTGGAGTAAAGCAGCCGTCCTCCTGATTAATCCTGAGCTCATCATATCGAGCAGCGCAGCAAAACTAAAAACTGTAGTTATCAACTTGACAGGAGAGAAAAAACTATCCAACAACGTTTCGCTTCTGAAATATTCTTTTTAGACAGACAAGCGAAAAACAAGTTATTTTCTGGTTTTGGTTTAATTTCTATTCTAATTCTCGATTTGACGAGGAAAACCGGTTAGGGGAACAGGAAAAACAGGAGGTGGATTACGTTTTTAATTCACATGAAAAACAAAATAATTTGTTTATCCTGCTATCAAACAAGTTGAACAGCTTTGGACCAGGAGGCAGGAATGCCCTTCCCGTGTCTAGTCTGCCAGATAATAGAGGACATCAGTTGAGTAGGTGGTCCTTCAATGTGGCCCAGGAAGCATTGTGTTTAGACTACTAAAAGAATGTGGCCATATGCAGCCCAGACCACCTCTTAATGTGGTCTGAGTGATCAGATCTCAATCTGTCCTCAATACATCTTGGGTGTATTTACACCTGTATTTAGAGCTGTCCACTTGTGATCGGATCACCCGAGACAGATGTTAATACCAGGTGTAAACAGGGCTAAAGAAGTCTGTAATTTCATTTACATTTAGAGAAAGATGGAGAACAACAATCAATAAAGGTCCCTAATCAAACATGAATCAGGGACGTTGTGGTTCATGGTCGACGCTTCACCTCTTAAATCCAATTTTTGCAACTCCTATAACTGAATAGTATCATGTATGTTTAGTATAATGTATGTTGTTATTATTTTCTCTTTCTGTAATTGTCTTCTTTCTTTTTTGTGATTTAACACTAAAAAATAAACGAATTATTGTCATATTTCCATTAAATAGATTGAGAGTTTCCAGGTCCTGGGTGGATGTTTTATGGACCTCAGAAATTGTTGAGATCAGTATTAAATGATAAAAGAATTGTCACAACCACAATACATCTGTCAGACAGTCAAACTTCTAGTTTGCTGCAGTTATAACGGTTTCAAGAAAAAAAATTGTTGTTCTTACCCTTTCTCCTCCATTCAAGATACGCTGTGAAATGAATAAAGAATTGTCACAACCATGATGCATCTATCACACAGTGAATCCATATTAGAAGCTTTTTAACTGCTGCTATTCAAACAAATGTTGGTCAGATATGTCTTTGTCAGTATTTAGTTGCAAATAAATCTATTTGTCAGAATACATGTTTTAATTTTATCTGTTAAAACTAACAGCAGTATGATTGATGACTGTAAAACTTCATTTGTCTGTTAGGAAAACATTACATTACTAAATCAACAACAACTAACAATGTGTCCAATTTGAGACTTTTTTATTTCATTGACTTTTAAAATTCAGCATTTTTTTATTTAAAAAAAGTACATTGAATACATTTGAAACACTGGTTTTTGCTTGTAAAAGTTTAGATATTAATTACTTTTAAGTGCTGGATGCATGAAAACAGAACATTATTTAAAATATTGTCATGTTAAATACTCTAAAATGATTAAAGACAAATAGGTGACCAATGTGAAAATGTTCTATCTTACCTTGCCATATCCTTTCAACAGCTTCTCCTGTATTGAAGATGAATAAGTGTGTGTTAACTCACTGGAATTCTTCATTAATCATGTTTTGTTTCATAATTAGGTTTTATAAGTTACATTTTCTTTTGTGAATGTCAAACTTGTGCAACATGGGTATTAATAATACATTTGTAACATTCATAACTGCTCTTTTATCTGGTGGTTTTGTTTAGTTGAGAAAGTTGTAGAGATTAAATATCTGAATTAATTACAGATGTTGAAGGTGGCCTTTACAAACACAGCTTCTCATTAACAAATAGAACAATATTAATAGTATTAACAGAGTGGACAATATGTGTAGAGTCATGAGAGATGGGTTTTCCTAATACTCTGACAATGTTGTCAGAGGTGAGGAAGAATCAGCCAAAGAAAATGTAATGAGTCATACGTTTTAGTTTAGTGACAACACACAGTCTCTGCAGTACAGCTGAAGACTCGCCTGGTCTTGACCTTTTAAATATCGAACCTTCAAGGCTTTTTTATGGCTTCAAAGACTTCAGACATACAGATACAGAAAGGCAGACTGTCTCTGGTGCCTTTCAGTGTGTTTATCAATGAACCTCTACTTTACATTTGCAGCTCTGATTAGGAAGTTGTCTTCTGATGTTGCCACTAAGCACAAGAGATAAAGAAGTCCTGTAATTTCATTTATCTTAGATTTGAGGGAAACATCAGCAACATCACTAAAGTAGTTTTCTTCCACCTCTGACACATCGTCCAAGTTCACCCATTTCTAACACAGTCAGATGCAGAAATTCTCATTCATGGTCATTCAGGTCTTGTATTCTGTACTATTAAAAAGATCCAACAAGTCCAAAATGCAGCTGCTACAATTCTTCTGATTCACTGGTTTACGGTTTCATTCAAGTCAAACTACAAACTGCTACCTATTACCTCCTGACCTGTCAAAACTTCTCAGACCTCACATTTCCCCACGTACACTCACATCACAGGATGCAGGTTATCTCATTATTCCAAAGATTACACCATTCACATTTTAAGTAATAATTTTTGGGCGTTCTATGCTTTTATTGATTAGTATCAGTGAAGAGATGACAGAAAATTAAGGATGGGGGGAGAGAGAGCCACAGCTCAAATACTCTGGCTCTCCTTCCACTCATCGCCAGATTGTTCAGTCACCTCAGTGGTAGCTAGGTGTTCCTTCAACACAGCTTAAGAAAGCTGTGCTTACTTAAAAAAGTCTGGCTATAATTAACATCAACTTTCACTTGAGGCTCAAGCTGTTCCACTAATGCAGCTTAGCCGTATCTAGTAAATGCTAAATCTAGCCAGACTGGAATAAGCTTGCAGTGTGCACGTGCTCAGAGTACATAAACAGCGCAGAACAGTTGATTGTCAAAAAGACGATACTATGTCACAAAATGAAGAGAAAACTAGAGCGCAGCAGAACAAACCTGCTGATGAAACTATATGAAGAATATAAAGGGGTTTTCACCTAAAAGGGCAAAACTGCTACAATTAACAAGGTGAAGGAGATGACTTGACATAAAACTGATGACAGATTAAATATCTAACTGTAGATGGGTAGTGATGGCCTAAAGGTTAGAAGAGCAAACTTATGACTAAAAGGTTGATGGTTCAATCCCTTCATCTGGCTTGATGAGTCTGCAAGGGGAAAGTGAAGAGCAGCGCTTGTCCCTGTTCATGGTTTTATCTTTATTCGTTAATAAATGAACATTCAGATCAGTGACTGTGGTTATATTATCACTAGGCTAGATAATATCAGATGTACAATTAAAATTATGGTGTGGGCAACTTAAGAGAACCAACTTTCCAACATTATCATACTCTGACACATTTTCTCTTTCACATAATGTCCATTTACAAACATCGATAAAAGTCAAAAATTAAGTTTCAGTTGGAAATGAAGAAACTGGAGAAAGATATAAATACAGTGGAAACTGCTTAGAGTGATCACGTCTGTCCGGTTCAAATATCACCATAAGCAGGTTATCACTATAACCTTTTCTTTTTCTTTATTTCTCATGCAGAATACCAACTAATTGATTTCATATGTTTATTAGCCTACATGAATATAAGTTACTGAATTTTATTGACTGTTTCAAAATACAGTACAGCTGTTTCAAACACAGTGTGTGCACATTGTTGAAGCAGCAGGTTCTGACTTTTGCCAGTGACAAGTTCCTTCTTTTCCCCGGCGGCAGAACAGGCGAAGATAACGGTGAATTTTACTTAAATTTCTCCTCCGTTTTATTGTCATCAGCTTCAAGGAGACGTTTGTCATTGAGAGAAAATGACTTTCTGTCTCCGTCATGATTTCAGTGTTTACGCAGCAGCAGCCTCTTATCACGAGAGTAAAGTACAAAAAATAGATTAATGTAGTTTAAAATGTTTTTCCATATGTTGTCATGTATGAAGAGACCCAAAATGAACTCTGTAGGTGGACTACTTGATTTCTATAGGCGACTTATTTAAACAGCATACATTTTGTATAGGAATGATTCTGTCTCAGAGCTTTTTGATCCATATAAACAGTTGATCACTGTAACTGTGATCACTATAAGCAGTTACCACTGTATACATTTAAACACAGCAGAAGGTCATGGTTTGAACTTTATTTAATTTTCTTTTTGTCTTCACAGCTTGAACAAAATGAGTGAATGAATAAATAAATAACTTCAAAATAATGCCGGCACACTTTCATTTCTTAAATTATGAATACTAAGCTTTTAAATAAAAGAGTCCAGTCCAACACAGAAGTGACCACAAATAAAATGAGGATTTACTGAAGTATTTTTGTAAAAGTTCCTCACAGTTCTTCTATTTTATGTTTCCGAACACGGACAAGTGATGCGAGTTGGAAAAGACACTTGATGGAACCATCTTTTAAGAGTCTGTTTCCGTCCGTCAGACATTCTTTGACACACAGCTAAATTAAGCTTCACCATTAACCTGCCACGGAGCAGCTAGTTCTGCTGACTAAGTTACCATGGTTACTGGGCTGGGACTCATATAAGCCGCAGTGATGAAGCAGAGCTCTCACTTAGCCAGCTTGATGACACCCCTCAGGTCTCCACTGTCAACCCGTCTACCTGGTCATCTGTTGTTCTACAGCCACCCCACGCCAAGCGCACCCAGCCACCTGCCTCTCACTGCCACACAACCCCTGCCTGCCTGCCCCTCCCTTCTACCCTCCATAACCAAAGGCCGCTCAACCATCTTTTCTCATCCATCCCTCTGTTTTCTGTTTTTCTTTCTTTTTTTGTGATTTGACACTAAAAATAAACTAATTATTGTCATATTTCCATTAAATAGATTGAGAGTTTCCAGGTCCTGGGTGGATGTTTTATGGACCTCAGAAATTGTTGAGATCAGTATTAAATGATAAAAGAATTGTCACAACCACAATACATCTGTCAGACAGTCAAACTTCTAGTTTACTGCAGTTATAACAGTTCAAGAAAAAAATAGTTGTTCTTACCCAGATCCCTCCTTTTTAGGAACTCTGTGAAATAAATAAAGAATTGTCACAACCATGATGCATCTATCACACAGTGAATCCATATTAGAAGTTTTTTAATTGCTGCTTTTCAAACAAATGTTGGTCAGATATGTCTTTGTCAGTATTTAGTTGAAAATAAATCTATTTGTCAGAATACATGTTTTAATTTTATCTGTTAAAACTAACAGCGGTATGATTGATGACTGTAAAACTTCATTTGTCTGTTAGGAAAACATCACATTACTAAATCAACAACAACTAACAATGTGTCCAATTTGAGACTTTTTTATTTCATTGACTTTTAAAATTCAGCAATTTAAAAAAAGTACATTGAATGCATTTGAAACACTGGTTTTTGCTTGTATAAGTTTAGATATTAATTAATTTTAAGTGCTGGATGCATGAAAACAGAACATTATTTAAAATATTGTCATATTAAATACTTTAAAATTATTAAAGACAAATAGGTGACCAATGTGAAAATGTTCTATCTTACCTTGCCATAACCCTTCAGCAGCTCCTGTATTGAAGATGAATAAGTGTGTGTTAACTCACTGGAATTCTTCATTAATCATGTTTTGTTTCATAATTAGGTTTTATAAGTTACATTTTCTTTTGTGAATGTCAAACTTGTGCAACATGAGTATTAATAATACATTTGTAACATTCATAACTGCTCTTTTATCTGGTGGTTTTGTTTAGTTGAGAAAGTTGTAGAGATTAAATACCTGAATTAATTACAGATGTTGAAGGTGGCCTTTACAAACACAGCTTCTCATTAACAAATAGAACAATATTAATAGTATTAACAGAGTGGACAATATGTGTAGAGTCATGAGAGATGGGTTTTCCTAATACTCTGACAATGTTGTCAGAGGTGAGGAAGAATCAGCCAAAGAAAATGTAATGAGTCATACGTTTTAGTTTAGTGACAACACACAGTCTCTGCAGTACAGCTGAAGACTCGCCTGGTCTTGACCTTTTAAATATCGAACCTTCAAGGCTTTTTTATGGCTTCAAAGACTTCAGACATACAGATACAGAAAGGCAGACTGTCTCTGGTGCCTTTCAGTGTGTTTATCAATGAACCTCTACTTTACATTTTCAGCTCTGATTAGGAAGTTGTCTTCTGATGTTGCCACTAAGCACAAGAGATAAAGAAGTCCTGTAATTTCATTTACATTTAGAGAGAGATGGAGAACAACAATCAATAAAGGTCCCTAATCAAACATGAATCAGGGACGTTGTGGTTCATGGTCGACGCTTCACTTCTTGAATCCAATTTTTGCCACTCCTATAACTGAATAGTATCATGTATCTTTAATATAATGTATGTTGTTATTATTTTCTCTTTCTGTAATTGTCTTCTTTCTTTTTTTGTGATTTTACACTAAAAAATTAACTAATTATTGTCATATTTCCATTAAATATATTGAGAGTTTCCAGGTCCTTGGTGGATGTTTTATGGACCTCAGAAATTGTTGAGATCAGAGAATTGTTACAACCACAATACATCTGTCAGACAGTGAAACTTCTAGTTTACTGCAGTTATAACGGTTCAAGAAAAAATGAGTTGTTCTTACCCTGTCTCCTCCATTTAAGATGCCCTGTGAAATAAATAAAAAATTGTCACAACCATGATGCATCTATCACACAGTGAATCCATATTAGAAGTTTTTTAACTGCTGCTATTCAAACAAATGTTGGTCAGATACGTCTTTGTCAGTATTTAGTTGCAAATAAATCTATTTGTCAGAATACATGTTTTAATTTTATCTGTTAAAACTAACAGCAGTATGATTGATGACTGTAAAACTTCATTTGTCTGTTAGGAAAACATCACATTACTAAATCAACAACTAACAATGTGTCCAATTTGAGACTTTTTTTCAATTGATGTGGGAAACTTTTATGCATCCCTTAGTGATCTACGAAATTGAAAAAGCACAAAAAACACACACATGCATGTGTATTACAATAAGAAAATCTAAAAGTTTTAATCCAGTTTTTTGTTGTTGTTTTGTTGTTTGTCCCTCTTGTCTTGTCCTGTGTCATGTGTCATCATGTTAATCACTCATTTTGCATCAATTTTTTAAAAAGCACAAAAACAGATACTTTTCTAGAAAAAAATGTTATGTTTTGTCAAATTTTATTTATTTATTGGTATTATTAGTTACATGATCTATCTTGTTATATTGTTACTGACTTATAATTTGACTGTGGAACTGCTATGTATGTGTAAAAAAATGTGTCTGTCATTCCCCTGCTCTGCTTTATAAATAGAAAATAATAATCTGTCACAGTGCAAGAAGAGATAAAGAAGTCCTGTAATTTCATTTATCTTAGATTTGAGGGAAACATCAGCAACATCACTAAAGTAGTTTTCTTCCACCTCTGACACATCGTCCAAGTTCACCCATTTCTAACACAGTCAGATGCAGAAATTCTCATTCATGGTCATTCAGGTCTTGTATTCTGTACTATTAAAAAGATCCAACAAGTCCAAAATGCAGCTGCTACAATTCTTCTGATAACCAAAAGATTTGAAAACGTAACATCGACTCGTTTCACTGGTTTACAGTTTCATTTGGGTCAAACAGCCCAGTCTCACATCAAAATGTACAATACCTACGTTGGTCCACGGTGCAAAACTTATTAGTTTTACAACAACAGCTCTAAAATTGTGAGATGACTAAGTTTTTTCTTTGGCCTATTATTTTCTATTGGACTGCATTTGCATCACATTATTGTGAAGTTTCTGCCTGCAAAAACAAATAAAATGGCTGACATTTCTTTTATTCTCATTGGATAATGCAAGATTTTAGGATAGTTTCAGCATTAAAATGCATTTTGATGACATGCTAACAAGAAATGTGTATTTTATTTTCATAATCTTTGTTTAGTGAATGTATATGACGTTTAGTTTGTTAGTTATTATGAAGGTTGTTTCAGGTCTTGCTAGAAAATTATAAGAATCCAACATTTTCTATCATTGCTATGGTAGTTGCTATGGTAGTTGCTATGGACGTTGCTGTCGCTGAAACCTTTGCGTTCTGTAGTTATCTGAGCTGTTCTGTTATTTGTGTTATTTTACGAAACTGTTTGATGATGTTATTTTAATACAAATGTAGATTTTAGAGCCCAGAAATGAACTGAATCTGAAATCCAGAATTTGAAGCTTTGAAGCGATTAGCTGACATTTCCTCACTGTCAACGTGTTAAAGTTTTCTTTTAATTATATTTTTAACATTTATCAACACAAAAACACAAAAGTGTCCTTGATAACTTAACAATATGATAGGTTTATCTTAAGGCCATCTGCTTTAATTATTTCTCCTTCGATTCAGAGAAATAACGTTTTTCTGTCAGGTTTTAATAGCAGAAGGCTAATGAAGAGCATTGTGTTGTGGGCAGATGTGGCACGTTCGACTACTGTTTTGGGTTGTCTGTCATCAGTGAGCTTCATTCCATTTCAAATTGCTGCTGTCCACCGCAACCTGAATCCAAACACCACCATCTCTGTTAAGAAAAGGTGTTTTATAGCCTGTGATTGTAAAATGTGAAGTTGCTCATTTAATTTTATATTTTCAAGAATATGTGGCTGATGATATTTAATATGAAATCATCTTTCTTAAAAAATAGTCTTCCTCAATGCATATTGTGTGTGTGTGTGTGTGTGTGTGTGTGTGTGTGTGTGTGTGTACCACACTGAAGACGGGGTTATCAAACTGAACTTTACATTTCAAATCCCTCATTTATTTCCTGCACTTGTCACTTTCATATATTTCATTAAACTGGACTTTACATTCTGCGTTGCATTCAACCTCCACTGTTACATAATTTAATTATTTATGATGTCATGTTTAATTTTTGTTCTTGTCACTTTCATATATTTAATACACTTCATTTCTTTGTCCATGTAGCACAGTCCATATTTCCTTTGTAGTCAATATCTAATTTCAAGTTTTATATCCCATTTCGAAACTATTACTATTCTATTCAGTACATAGATTTTAAAACTTCAATTCATTTTAATATTACTTTGTTTATTTCATTATTATCATTTTTACCTTACTTTTGTCTATTTTTACTCTCCTGTGTTACGTTTTTTGGGAGCAAACATTAAGACTGATTCTTTGTATAGTTGTGTTGGCTAATAAAACAGATTGAATGGGCTGTTGTATGTCATGCTGACATAAAATCCCAAAACCAAGAATCATAAAGATACAAAAAATCTCCAGGGTTGTGTGAATAGTAACCTATGCATGAATGAGAACGGTTTGGTCTTTTCAGCCCTAACCGAAGCACTTCAGACCTTCCTCCAAGCCTGCACTAATGTACTAGATTATCAGCAGTATTGTGATCTCTGAAGGTGACTCATTTCCACTAAAAAAGAAAAAAACAATCAAACACGAAGCTTTATTTTACATATTGGGCCTTCAACGTGATCTCTGAAACTAGGCCTGGGATGGCTTGTGTCCATGAAATGAGAAAATTAAAACTTTGTCATAGAGCGAAACCAAAGACATCGTTGGAAAGGTCTCAACCTGGAGAGTAACATATGTCAATATGGAGACTGTACATGGCTCCTGCTTTGAAATTCTGACCTTTGAACCTTGACCTCAGTGCATGTTTGAAGGCTTATAATTCAGCAACAAAAGGGGCTTCAGGCATGGGACTACCTGTTATAGAGAACTCTTGACCTCAGCTATCATGTGAGTAGACAGATGCTGTCAGATATGGGTAAAATATGGTTTGAATTAAGTTTCACCCATTTAACAATCAGATTTAATATCTGATTACACAAATGTGTTTATCATCCCCTTAAATTCCTCAGTGTACTCTCAGTTCAGTATTTCCAAGTTCAAATTCTAGGAAAACACTAATATTTTTTAAAAACTACAATTCCCTCGAGCTGCACCATGCTGCTTGATACAAATCAGCACCAGAGTTCAATATCTAGTGTAGCCAGACTAGTAATTACACTACATCTAGATGATCTATATTAAGAAAAAGTAAAGATTTTGTTTTATTTGAGATATTTTAGCCAAAAAGGAGTCAAACGCACTAAGTGTGTGTGTGTGTGTGTGTGTGTGTGTGTGTGTGTGTGTGTGTGTGTGTGTGAAAATTGGTAGGGGAACTCAATGAACCAACTGCACATAAAAATCTTAATCAGTTGGGAATAAATTCAGTAATTAAAAGTAAATAGCGCATATAAAAGTAAATAAAAGTTTTGTAGCGTAACACAAAATTGACTATGTTTGTCTCCATAGTAACGGTCAATGAGGCTTTTGGGTAATGAAGCCACTTCAGCAATTGAAAATTGACAAAAAAAACCTTTATTTCTCAGAATCGAAAGAGAAATAATTAAAACTGATGGCCTTAACATTGACCTATCATATTGCTGAGTTATCAAGGAAACTTTTGTGTTTTTTTTGTTCACAAATGTTAAAAATATCATTAAAAGAAAACCTTGACACGTTGACAGTGAAGAAATACTTCCTGATGGCTGATACTCCAGTTAACCAAATCGCTAAGCTTCAAATTCTGGATTTCAAATTCAATTAATTTCTCCATCTAAACTCTACTTTTACTTTTTTAAATTGAAATAACATCAAACACTTCCGTGAAATAACACAAATAACATAACAGGTCAGATAACTACACAACACAAAGACAATGGCTCAAACAACATGCAACTACGTGGTTTCAGTGGCAGCAGGGTCCATATCAACCACCATAGCAACGGTAGAAAATGTTTTCTGGCGAGACCTGAAACAACCTTTGTAATAACTACAAACTAAACATCATATACATTCACTAAACAAAGATTATGGAAATAAAGTGCACATTTCTTGCTAGAAATGTTGTCAAAATGCATTTTAATGCTGAAACTACCCTAAAATCTTACATTTTCCACTGAGAATAAAAGAAATGTCAGCCATTTTGTTTCTTTTGCAGACAGAAACTCAACAGTCACATGACATGGACGTGGATCTCACAATTTTAAGGCCGTTATTGTGAAACTAATAAGTTTTGCACCATGGTCCAACGTAGGCATTATACATTTTGATGTGAGACTGTTGGGTCAGACTATAAACTGCTGCCTACACAGCAGGAGAGAGAGATGGGAACAACAAGCAATAAAGGTCCCTAATCAAACATGAATCAGGGACGTTGTGGTTCATGGTTGAAGCGTCACCTCTTTTATCCAATTTTTGCCACTCCTATAACTGAATAGTATCATGTATGTTTAATATAATGTATGTTGTTATTATTTTCTCTTTCTGTAATTGTCCTCTTTCTTTTTTGTGATTTGACACTAAAAAATAAACTTATTATTGTCATATTTCCATTAAATAGATTGAGAGTTTCCAGGTTCTGGGTGGATGTTTTATGGATCTCAGAAATTGTTGAGATCAGTATTAAACGATAAAAGAATTGTCACAACCACAATACATCTGTCAGACAGTCAAACTTCTAATTTACTGCAGTTATAACGGTTCAAGAAAAAACATTAGTTGTTCTTACCCTTATCCAACCTTTCTAGATACTCTGTGAAATAAATAAAGAATTGTCACAACCATGATGCATCTATCACACAGTGAATCCATATTAGAAGTTTTTTAACTGCTGCTATTCAAAAAATGTTGGTCAGATATGTCTTTGTCAGTATTTAGTTGCAAATAAATCTATTTGTCAGAATACATGTTTTCATTTTATCTGTTGAAACTAACAGCAGTATGATTGATGACTGTAAAACTTCATTTGTCTGTTAGGAAAACATCACATTACTGAATCAACAACAACCAACAATATGTCCAATTTGAGACTTTTTTATTTAATTGATTTTTAAAATTCAGCAATTAGCAATGACCAATGTGAAAATGTTCTATCTTACCTTGCCTTCTCCTTTCAGCAGCTTCTCCTGTATTGAAGATGAATAAGTGTGTGTTAACTCACTGGAATTCTTCATTAATCATGTTTTGTTTCATAATTAGGTTTTATAAGTTACATTTTCTTTTGTGAATGTCATGAATCAGCCAAAGAAAATGTAATGAGTCATACGTTTTAGTTTAGTGTTCAGTATTAAATGATAAAAGAATTGTCACAACCACAATACATCTGTCAGACAGTGAAACTTCTAGTTTACTGCAGTTATAACGGTTCAAGAAAAAAAAAATCAGTAGTTCTTACCCTGTCGCCTCCATTCATGATGCTCTGTGAAATGAATAAAGAATTGTCACAACCATTATGCATCTATCACACAGTGAATCCATATTAGAGGTTTTTTAAACGCAAAATATGTAATTTCAGCCACTAGGGGTCTCTCAATCAAAACAATAACAAAAGACAGAGTGTGATGACGGTGTGAAGTAGCAAGGGATCATGGGAGTTGTTGTCTTCATTGTTAAATAACCGGCTTCTTCGGGATAGGATTACTCCAGTGTTAATCATTCAGGATGTTTTTAGCGGGAGCCGAATTACCCGCAGAGGTCTCCTCCTCTCCAGAACAGACCCGGAGATTACAGGTAAAAACACTGAATAAAGCAGTTTCACCTAAAAAAAAATCAGTGTTTCTCCGACGATGTTTGGTGAGCACTGGACGTCTAGTAAGGGCTGTTAGCCAAGCTGCTGCTAACGTTTGCTCTGTTTATTTCTCTTATAATTTAAGATCCAGATGTTCAGCAGGTTTCTACCAGGAGCGGAATTATCCGCAGAGGTGTCCTCCTCTCCAAAAACAAACGTACACGCAGATTAAAATCATTAAAAATACTGAATAAAGCTGTTTAACCTAAAAAAATCAATGTTTCTCTGATGATGTTTGGCGAGCACCGGTGACTTAAAACTGAATAAAAGTCAATTTATAACAGTTTCTGTTGAACAACCACAACAACTATGTACTATCTTGTATGTGTGAAAGTTACTCTTTGGTAGACGCCATTGTGGCAAACAGCCACAACGCCGAGGCATGCATCTTGTGCACTATACTCTTTGAGAGGTATGACGCCATTGACAGGTGACCAAATGAAACGGTCCGTTACCTTGATTAAAATTACAGATTTCTCTGGTTTTGAAAATTGTTGGAAATATTTGGGATTATGTAAGTACACAACTCAACAAAATGTATAACATAGGTCAAGTTGTTTTTAGACATTTTAATGCGGAATAATTACATATTATAGCTTTAACTGCTGCTATTCAAACAAATGTTGGTCAGAATTGTCTTTGTCAGTATTTAGTTGCAAATAAATCTATTTGTCAGAATACATGTTTTAATTTTATCTGTGAAAACTAACAGCAGTATGATTGATGACTGTAAAACTTCATTTGTTTGTTAGAAAAATATCACATTACTAAATCAACAACAACTAACAATGTGTCCAATTTGAGACTTTTTTTCAATTGATGTGGGAAACTTTTATGCATCCCTTAGTGATCTACGAAATTGAAAAAGCACAAAAAACACACACATGCATGTGTATTACAATAAGAAATTCTAAAAGTTTTAATCCAGTTTTTTGTTGTTTTATTGTTTGTCCCTCTTGTCTTGTCCTGTGTCATGTGTCTTCATGTTAATCACTCATTTTGCTCTATCAATTTTTTTAAAAAGCACAAAAAACAGCTAATTTTCTAGAAAAAAATGTTATGTTTTGTCAAATTTTATTTATTTATTGGTATGATTAGTTACATGATCTATCTTGTTATATTGTTACTGACTTACATTTTGACTGTGGAACTGCTATGTATGTGTAAAAAAATGTGTCTGTCATTCCCCTGCTCTGCTTTATAAATAGAAAATAATAATCTGTCACAGTGCAAGAAGAGATAAAGAAGTCCTGTAATTTCATTTATCTTAGATTTGAGGGACACATCAGCAACATCACTAAAGTAGTTTTCTTCCACCTCTGCCACGTCGTCCAAGTTCACCCATTTCTAACACAGTCAGATGCAGAAATTCTCATTCATGGTCATTCAGGTCTTGTATTCTGTACTATTAAAAAGATCCAACAAGTCCAAAATGCAGCTGCTACAATTCTTCTGATTCACTGGTTTAGGTTTCATTCAAGTCAAACTACAAACTGCTACCTATTACCTCCTGACCTGTCAAAATTTCTCAGACCTCACATTCCCCCACGAACACTCACATCACAGGATGTAGGTTATCTCATTATTCCAAAGATTACACCATTCAGATTTTATTTGAGTAAAAATTTTTGGGGTCTACTATGCTTTTACTGAATAGTATCATGTATGTTTAATATAATGTATGTTGTTATTATTTTCTTTTTCTGTAATTGTCTTCTTTCTTTTTTTGTGATTTGACACTAAAAAATAAACTTATTATTGTCATATTTCCATTAAACAGATTGAGAGTTTCCAGGTCCTGGGTGGATGTTTTATGGACTTCAGAAATTAATGAGATCAGTATTAAATGATAAAAGAATTGTCACAACCACAATACATCTGTCAGACAGTGAAACTTCTAGTTTACTGCAGTTATAACAGTTCAAGAAGAAAAATTAGTTGTTCTTACCTGTATCGAACCTTTCTAAATACTCTGAAATGAATAAAGAATTGTCACAACCATGATGCATCTATCACACAGTGAATCCATATTAGAAGTTTTTTAACTGCTGCTATTCAAACAAATGTTGGTCAGATATGTCTTTGTCAGTATTTAGTTTAAAGTAAATCTATTTGTCAGAATACATGTTTTAATTTTATCTGTTAAAACTAACAGCAGTATGATTGATGACTGTAAAACTTCATTTGTCTGTTAGGAAAACATCACATTACTAAATCAACAACAACTAACAATGTGTCCAATTTGAGACTTTTTTTTTCAATTGATTTTTAAAATTCAGCAATTAAAAAAAGTACATTGAATACATTTGAAACACTGGTTTTTACGTGTAAAAGTTTAGATATTAATTACTTTTAAATGCTGGATGCATGAAAACAAAACATTATTTAAAATATTGTCATGTTAAATACTCTAAAATGATTAAAGACAAATAGGTGACCAATGTGAAAATGTTCTATCTTACCTTGCCATTTCCTTTCAGCAGCTTCTCCTGTATAGAAGATGAATAAGTGTGTGTTAACTCACTGGAATTCTTCATTAATCATGTTTTGTTTCATAATTAGGTTTTATAAGTTACATTTTCTTTTGTGAATGTCAAACTTGTACAACATGGGTATTAATAAGACATTTGTAACATTCATAACTGCTCTTTTATCTGCTGGTTTTGTTTAGTTGAGAAAGTTGTAGAGATTAAATACCTGAATTAATTATAGATGTTGAAGGTGGCCTTTACAAACACAGCTTCTCATTAACAAATAGAACAATATTAATAGTATTAACAGAGTGGACAATATGTGTAGAGTCATGAGAGATGGGTTTTCCTAATACTCTGACAATGTTCTCAGAGGTGAGGAAGAATCAGCCAAAGAAAATGTAATGAGTCATACGTTTTAGTTTAGTGACAACACACAGTCTCTGCAGTACAGCTGAAGACTCGACTGGTCTTGACCTTTTAAATATCTAGGGCTGTAGTCAACCAAAGAAAATCTAAACTAACTAAAATCGTGCATAATCTTCAACTAATCGATTAGTCGCGGCAGGTGGGGGTTGTAACGGGAAAGAGTGCACAGTAAACTCGGCAGCCACACATTTCTCTGTTCTGTATTTCTCTGTTTTGCGTCTTCAAGTTAGGCTAACCCATTGTTGCTAACTTTGGAACTAACCCCCTTCACTTTTCCAGCATTTGGAGAAACAGACGTGACTTTTTAGCATTTATTAACTGACACACTGTAGTCTGTACTGTACATTTACTGCCAGACTGACAACTTACTACTAACCTTTTCCTCTGCCCCGCTTGCATCCACGCTGCAAGTGAGTTCAAAGTTGTGAAAACAATGGGGGTGTTTTGAATACACCCCCGTTTTCACAGGTAATTTGTTAGTCTGTCCCTCCCGCTGCAGGAAATAATGGATTACTCCTGGAAAGCTATTGATGTAGCACTTTTCTCCTTATGAAAATAACACAGATATTATTCGACCAATGAGAATTTAGTCGGACGAGAGCATATCAACCAAATAATCAACCAGTCGACCAGCAGACTACAACCCTATAAATATTGAACCTTCAAGGCTTTTTTATGGCTTCAAAGACTTCAGACATACAGATACAGAGAGATACAGACTGTCTCTGGTGCCTTTCAGTGTTTATCAATGAACCTCTACTTTACATTACATTACATTTCAGCTCTGATTAGAAAGTTGTCTTCTGATGTTGCCACTAAGCAGAAGAGATAAAGAAGTCCTGTAATTTCATTTACATTTAGAGAGAGATGGAGAACAACAATCAATAAAGGTCTCTAATCAAACATGAATCAGGGACGTTGTGGTTCATGGTCGACGCTTCACCTCTTAAATCCAATTTTTGCCACTCCTATAACTGAATAGTATCATGTATGTTTAATATACTGTATGTTGTTATTATTTTCTCTTTCTGTAATTGTCTTCTTTCTTTTTTTGTGATTTTACACTAATTATTGTCATATTTCCATTAAATAGATTGAGAGTTTCCAGGTCCTGGGTGGATGTTTTATGGATCTCAGAAATTGTTGAGATCAGTATTAAATGATAAAAGAATTGTCACAACCACTGTTATGGAATTTTCCATCTTTAAGGGTTACATTGGCTCAAGCCTGGGCCTTGAGGTCACACTGTAATTCTTAAGCAGGAAGGGGACATTTTCCCCTCTCCTTGAGACTCTAGCTGTCTGTGATGTTTTGGGGAAAGCAGAAACCTCTCTGATAGAAGGTATATCAGCATTGCCATGGTTACCAAGGTCAGAGGAGGCCTTCCTAAACAACACAGAATAGGTGGATGCATAGATTCTATTGACACAGCCAGACATTCAAACCAAAACTGCTGAAATTCCATGCAACGTGATCTAAACTCATATGGGTAAAATGCAGTTCCTTGTTTAGAAACTAGTGAACCAATTAGACTAATTTTTCATGTTGTAGACTGATAAAGACTAGGACTCAGACCTTCAGGGGCAGAATGGAAAGAGACAGCATCCGAGTTGCAGATGACTTCGATGTTCGCTATTTCAGTTCTCCTTGATCGAGTATGTCAATAAACATTTTCAGCTTTAAGACATCAAAGGCTAGTGTGCACTTTTCTCCACTGAGGTGCTGACCATCGCTCAAAATGTCCACAACAATTGCGTCTATGAACAAGGATTTCAACACAACAAAGACATGGTAAGTGCAGAATTTTTATTATTATTGTGCCTTACCATGTCTGTGTTTGACAAAATCATAAAGAAGCTGTATCACTTTAACTGTAAAATTGGTTTGAAATTGAACAAAAAGAAGTTAAAGGAGCTGATGGTTGAAAATCTTAATACATTAAGATGTTGAAACTGATTAAGTTAGGCTGAGATGCGTTGGGTGCAGAGCAGTGTAGTTGCAAAGAAAAAAAGGTGAGAGTTAGTGTTCCTAACCCCTGCAGTGCCACAAAGTGGCTGGTGATTTCTGGGCTAGCTCCGGGCTACGCTCAACACAGAGGGACCACCTGAGGTTTAAACTATAGAAAAGACATTTTTGGGGTAGTGCATAGATGCTGCTTCATTTGAATCAAGAATAGTCCACTTTGTGTCCTTTGAGAAATGTTGAGGCTCAGGATTCCAGATCCCGGAGTCTAGGCGCAGATAGTTTTAAAAGTGTGTACACAAGGCAAAGAGCTTGCTTCGTCCATCTGCCTTCAGACCACTGCTACTGCACCAAGGACAAAAGTGTGAAAAGAACTTTGATGCTGCTGAAGATGTTGTTGAAATCTGTTTGTGTGTAATGTCTTAATAGGTCTGTTTGTGTAATGTCTTAATGTGTGAGTGTGAAAATGGGCAACAAAGCGTCCAAAGCAGTGAGTAGAACAGAATCTACAATCAAATGAATCAACTCACCAAAAGATAAGAGGAAGAGTACCTGTGTTTCAGTAGAAAATAAATGTAGCAATTTGGACCTGAAAAGACAATCTGTCATTGATAAGCATGCCGAAGCAAACGCACACACACCCACAGAGACACAATACAAAACAATGTTCTCCCCACAATCGCTGGCTGGAATTGTTGGTAGACTGAAAGGATGTATTTCTGTGTTTCCATTTTCTTCCCTTATGAATGAGTGGACGAGTGGTGGGTGGCCGTATGAGGGAGAGTTTAATGGAGGACTGTGTGAATGTGTGGTTGACTGTTGCTCGTCAGCGATGTGGAGTGAGCATAGACTGTATACAGCAGTGGAGAACTGTGCTAAATGTGTGACAGCGTGTCATATACCAATGTTGGAAGCAAAGTTGCAAACAAGAGCTTTAGAGATGATGAAAGTTAAACGGCATGGTGATACTATAGAGGCCATTTCAAAAGCTATTATGTACGGTTGGGAAAAACGCTAAACGAAAGCTCCCTCTCCACAAGCTTTGCTGACCATTTTAACAGAAGTAAAAAAAGTGATTTCAACTTATCCACAACTGTCAACTAAAAATCCCTTTTCAGCTGCTAATATGACTGACCAAACTAGTTCACTACAGACAAAGACAGACGAAGAGTTTCTCCTATTAGCCACAGCTGTTGAAGGGCAGAGAGTACAGGCTGAAGCAGAAAATAGGGACCAACAGACAGCAGCCAGAGAGAGAGAAAGAGAGGAACAGGTACAGAGAGACTTACAGAGAGAGAGAGAGAGGAGAGAGAAAGGGAAAGAATTAAGCAGGAAAAGAAAGACAGAGCCGACGAAGAAAGAGCTAGGAAAGCTGCAGAAAAAGAAAGGAAAGCTAATTTGTTACTCAACCAGGAGAAGAAAACGAAGAAAAGAAAAGAGAGAAATGAAAGGCAGTTAGCTGTCATAGCTGAAGGGAGAGAGACAGAGACAGACACAGAGGACAGCACAGGGGACAGTGAGGTAGAAATTGAGATCCAAGGAGCCAGACACAAGGAGGAGGAATTTGACACAGACCATAGTAACGACACAGAGCCTGTAGTCAGACCCAAAATGACACAGAGACGGCGTCATACCTCACACAGTATTATAAGAAGGCTGCTCAAGCATTTCAGTTTTTGTAATCCACTGTTGATTGTTTGTGTTGTTGGACATTGCCAGATTTTAACAGGGTTTCCAGTTTCACAGTATCCAGCATTCAAAAAGTTGCTCAAGCATGTGCAACATTGATGTCTGCTATGAGGCCTCTCCTGCATTGTCATTGTACAACAGTATTTAACCCTTCAGAGTAGTATAAACAATTGGCTAATGGGCTTTTGAATACACAAGAGGGATTGGAGTGTGAACAATGTTTGTTGGTCCACAGGGATGTGCAATACCAATCCTACTATCTGACTCACAGCACAAATTGGTTAATGATAAAGATTCATTTCCACACATCACTGTAGCAGTAGCTCCTGGCTGTGAGCCACAACAACTTGGAAGCATGGTGGCCCAGTGCCAGGCATTGAGAGGAGCTGCACATGCTTCTCAAACACAACCAATAACACACTTGGGCCAGGAGTTGTAAATGTTATCTTTAAGTGAGCACATTCAGTTACCACAGGGCACATTTGTTTTGCACCAGCCACCTCCTTCCACACAGCATGGGCCTCCATCAGAACTTTCAGAGGTTCCATCCATTTTATGGGCTAAACATAAAAGCCATGTAGGTTTTGTGAACCTACATGGTTCCTCCACCTCATAAAGTCACACTCAAGCCTGATGCTAAGCTTCCAACGATCAGACAGTACAATTTGCCTCACAAGTCAATTGCTGGTATTGAAGGTGCAATTCAATCTCCATTGGATCAAGATGTGTTGGTTCAAACCATCAGCCCATGCAACACACCCATTCTAAAAGCAAATCGCCCGGATGAATGGCGTTTTGTGCAAGATTTGCAGGCTATCAATAACATTGTAGTAACTACAGCTCCAATTGTGCCAGACGCCAATTCGATTTTAGCAACATTACTATCCAACTCTACACACTACACAGTAATAGATTTGGATACCGTTGCATCCAGACAGCCAGTATCTGTTTGCATTCACATTCAAAGATAGACAGTACACTTGGCGGCATTTACCTCAGGGTTTTGTCAAGAGTCCTACAGTTTACGCAGCAGCAGTGAAACAGGACTTGGATAACCTCCACTTGTCAGGGGGCTCCACTCTCCTGCAGTACACAGATGATCTCCTAATAGCTTCACCATCACAAGAAGCTTATCAAATGGACTCTATCTTGCTCCTTCAGAGAAGCTGAGTGTGGTCATAGAGCATCACTGGCCAAGTTGCAGTTTTGTCGGTCTGAAGTGACATACTTGGGTCATTTTTTGAAAGATGGACAGCGTCTTTTGTCTCCAGAGAGGCTGAAGCTGCTGGTTAACATGCCTCCTCCCATGATCAAGGAGCAAATGCTCTCATTCTTCGAGATGGCTAACTATTACAGACATTGGATTTTTGAGTGTGCCACTATGGACTCTGCTTTGTGAGCTGCCACCCTGCAGTCAGCTCCTTCAATGGCGCATTGGACTGAGGACATGCACAAAGCTTTTCAAGATCTGAAACATGCTCTCACCATGGCTCCGGCATTAGGGTTGCCGGACTATCATCAGCCGTTCCATCTGCATGTACATGAACGAGATAGCTTTGCTACAGGCATTCTCGTGCAAAAAAATGGGTCTCATTATCGTCCAGTTGCGTACTACTCCTCTCGACTAACCCCTGTGGTTCTTGGGATGCCAGGTTGCTTAAGAGCAGTGGCTGCTGTTGCCATCATGATTGACAAATCTTCTCGCATTGTACTGGCTCATGACTGTGTTGTGCACATTCCACATGCAGTACTTCACATCTTGAACACATGTGCTACTCAACACATGACAGCTGCACATCATTCAGGCTATGAAACTATCATTCCTCATAGTCCACACATAACTTTAAAGCACTCACCTCCACTGAATCCGGCTATTCTCCTTCCATTGATCGACACAGATGATGAGCATGATTGCATTACAACTATTGACTTGTGTACATCCCTAAGGCCAGACTTATTGCAGACACCAATACTTAATTCTGATATGGTTTTTTACACTGATGGTTCAGCTAGTAGACCATCTGACAACACATATCTGGCTGGCTATGCAGTAGTGAATGATTTGGGGAATACTAGAAGCAAAGGCGCTGCCTCCAGGAACTTCAGCTCAGGCAGCAGAGCTGTATGCTCTTACTAGAGCTTGTATTCTTGCTAGTGATAAGGTCGCCACTATCTACACTGACTCCTGATATGCATTAGGCGCCGCTCATGATTTTGGCAAATTGTCAAAGATGAGAGGTTTTGTTTCATCTTCTGGCATGCAGCTATAGCATCACACTTTGGTAAATGACCTGTTAGATGCTATTTTGCACCCGTCTCAGCTTACAATGATCAAATGTGCTGCTCACACAAATGGAAATGGTCCTATTTCACGAGGAAATGCAATGGCCGATGCTGCAGCCAAACAAGCTGCACTTTCCTCTTCCTCCATGGTACATAAGTGTGCCTCCACACTACCTGCCAATCCAATTCCAGTACCTTCCTCTAATGATGTCGTGACAATGCAAAATCACGCTGATGACAGGGAGCGAAGCCTTTGGTTGAGTAAAGGTTGTACAGTTGATGCGCAGTCTGGCTTGTGGCTCCACCCTGATGGTCGACCGGTTTGCCCTCAAGCTTTCCTACATGTGCTGGCATGTGTTGCGCATGGTCCAGCGCATGTCGGAAGAGGGGTAATGAATGATGTTATTCGCTCACAATGGTTTGCACCAGGCATTACGCAAGTCTCACAAACATTTGTGGATAGTTGTATGACATTAGGGGTGCGCAAAAAAATCGATTCACATAAGAATCGTGATTCTATCTCTGCCGATTCAGAATCGATTCAGAAATTCCAAGAAACGATTCAAATTTTTCAGTCTTGCCACAACGCTGTTTTCCATTTTTTCCTGACATGAATTAGCTTGCTAAATCCCATAGATGGTGCAATGACGCCGCCCCGGACCCAAAGCCGGGGGCGAAGGAGGTGAAGTGTGTGTCATGGAGAGGCCACAAGCAATGGAGTACCTGACAGAAAAACAAATACAACCTGGTCCATCAGCTATGAAGGCGATCATTTGAATATATTTTGGATCTTCTTATCTTGAAGGGAAGAAGGAGCTTAATGCCATTATCAGGCGCTGCAACACACTTCCACACGTTTGTGCCATTGTGGGATTATTTATTTGTAACAGCTGTGAAACAGTCAGAAAATAACTTTTTATCGATCTGATTCACCAGCTTCCTCACTAACTCCCTCTCCTCTGAGCTCCCTCTCCTCATTCACTCTCTAGCTCGCTCGACCACTGCCTCTCTCTCTCATCTTTTTGAAATGAGTCAAGAAGCTGTCAGCAAAGCTTAACTTTACTTTTAACATTATCAAACGAAGAGAAATGTCCTCCCCTCTTCCTAGTAATGATTTTGTCATATAGCAGGTTGTACAGCGTTACAGGTTGCGTTTCTCCAAAAGTTGATTCTGGTTCAACTTTCTCGCTGCGGCCCCTGCAGCCATCCACCCCCACAGCCTAAACTCACAACGCACAGCAGGTCTGCTGCCAGCTGGTTATCTGAGGACAGGAATGAGAAATTCATTTTCTCTCAATGAAAAACGTAGTCTCCTTGAAGTTTATGACAAACTGCCAAAAACGAGCCAACAAGATGCAGCAGCGACACAAGCGTTTAAACAGCTGTTCTGTATTTTGAAACAGTCAATAAAATTCAGTAAATAGCGACGCTGCCTGTTTCATTACTTTATATGCATGTAGTAAATATACAAATATCAATTAGATGGTAATCTGTATGAGAAATTAAGAAAAAGAAACAAAATTGGTTAGCCTATAATAATCACTTGCTAATAGTGATCAATTTTCTTGTATGCACTTTACAGCTAAATGTAGCAGGCAGCTATTGTTTGTTTGATTTTGTGAATTGAAGGAGGAATCTAAGTTATTTGAGGTTTTACACTTAGCAGTTTATCTTTGCAATCATTTTTATTTTTGTATTAAGTATTCATTTTACCCTTTGTCTCAGGGCTGTTTTGACTAAGTGGACTAAAGGAACATAAATCTTACTCAGGTTGACATTGAGATGTTTACATTTGATTCAGTGTGATCTTTTTTATTTGAGACCTTTAAAAGTGTCTGCTGCAGTCAAATGGAAAGTGTAACTCAAACCATCAATCTAGAATCAAATCTATGAATGTATTGAACTGAGAACTGATTTTGAAGTGCAAATCAAATCGATTTTGAATCACAAATCATTTTGAATCATGAATCGATTGTGAATCGAATCGTGACCCCAAGAAATCGAATCGAATCGTGAGATTTCCTGAATTGTGCACCCCTATATGATATGCCAACAGACCAGAAAGGAGAACAGCACAGTGAAGCATGACCATTTGGAGCCCCCATCAGGTCCCTTTGTAAATATGCAAATAGACTTTGGACATATGCCAAACTGTCAAGGCTATAAATATTTGTTAGTCATAACTGATAGGTTTTCAAAGTGGGTGGAGGGTTTTGCAACAAAAAAAGAAGACGCAAGAACAGCTGTTAAGTGTCTGCTAAAAGATGTAATCCCTAGATATGGAGTACTACAAGGAATAGATAGTGACAGAGGTCCACCTATTGTGCTGTATTCCATTCGAAGCGCACTAAGGGCAACTACAGGACTAAGTCCTCATGAGGTGTTGATGGGGAGACCAATGTCCACAGGGACAAGCCCCCTCTGACACCACACAAAGCTACTCTGCTTTGGACGGATGAGTTCATGATTGAGTATGTGAAAAAACTATCAGAGATTTTGAGAAGGTTTCATTTACAGGTGGCTGACAGGCTCCCCAAACCATCAGAGGAACCAATTCATCTTTTTCAGGAAGGTGATTTTCTACTAATCAAATCTTTGGAAAAAGTGTCTTTGTCTCCTAGGTGGAAAGGTCCACACCAGGTGTTGCTGATGACTAGGACGGCCCTGAAAGTCAAAGGCAGAGCAGAATGGATCCATGCCACAAGGTGCAGACTGGCTCCCCCAACTGCTAGCAAGGGAGAGCAGAGCCATGGCAAGTAACCGGACGGTTACTCCTCCTTTCCCTCCTGTTTAGTGGGCTTGGGCAGGGAGCAGGTCAAGGCAGTCCAGACAATGGAGAGACAGGGGTCTCTCTTGTTCCAGGCAACGGAGAGCAGGGAGGCTTTCATGACACGGCCGGTGTCATGAAACCAGTGCCCCATAAGCGGGGGCGCCCTTTGCAGAACATTCCAGAAAAAGCAGACCAAGAACATAGGGGCACATCGACAAGTCCCTATGGACTCAACAGCACTGTAAATGGTGGTGGACTGCACATGATAAAAGCCCTAATTAAGACGGAGCAGAGTGCACCCAGCTTAATGAAGGTAACGTTCACATCTACTGTTTCTATGACCAGACCTCTCGAATTGTGGTATTTCACCAAACAGCAGTTGAAAAGTTATTCTGATTGTAGCCTGTGGGGTGCTAATTTTCAAGAGGGTATGGGAGAGCTGAAAAGCTGTAAGATCAGTGGGAATGATGAAACTGATGAGGATGATAGTTATCTCTGGAGTGGTTACTTTGCATCCATAAACACAATTGCTGCAGCCAAATCTAAACCAAAGGTGCATGTAACTGTGGACACTACAGCTACTAATAATGTGAGTATGAGGTATTATGATTATGCAGGCTTCCTGGATGACACTCCTTCGGAGGAGGAAGACGAGGAGGAGGAAACTTCAAACCTGTAAGAACACTTCTAAAAGGTTCTAAGAGAAAATTAAACAGAGAGCTGAATAGAATAGAGGTATGTTTGTTTGTACTGAATAAAGTTGAAGAAACATATCATTTTCTATTTGCAGGCAACATCTTAACATAGCTTTTGATGATTCTTGCTTTGATGGTGTGTGTAATTGCTGATCTGAATAAAAAGGTAGTAATAGTAATCAAGTAGAGTTAGTAATTTTAGTAATCTGTTCAATTCTGATCTAGTCAATTCATATTTTTCATAGACATGATTGTATTTTGATTATTATGAAATGTTTGTGATTGATAGGTGATGAAAGTGAAGATGATTGCTCCGCAAGGATGGACTCCACACCACCATGCATCATATGTGCTAGTAACCTCTCCATGGTGGTGACCCTCTACTGTACATAAAGTGCATGGGTTGAAGACTTCACAATTGATGACCAATTGATTATGATGATGATGATTGTTGTGATTGATTTTGTTTTTGATTGAAGTTGTTCATCTAGATTGTTTAATCATTTGTTTTATTGTTCTGATGTAATCAAGTGTTTGTGTGAACCCCCTTTAAATTGCCAGGGTTTCATCTAGTAGGAGGCAAGACGTGTCTTGGCCTCTGTCTATAGGTTCATGTGACCAGTGACCTCTGTCATGACCTCCTTTAACACCTTAGTGTTTCAGGGGATCTTCTTTGAGGATTTGCCTCATAACTGCCCTTGGTGGCTGGAAGACGGAACTCATGGGTCACATGACAGGAGTGCCGAGGGGGTACACATGAGCGGTTTTATCTAACTTACTGCTTGTATGTATTGATCTTAACTGAATTATGGTTTGAAAAGATTGATTCTTGATGACTTTTGTTTGATGTAATAGTTTAGATTTATATATATTCTTGGGTTCCTGTGTAAGAGAATGATTCGGTCATGTGCATATTGTTTCTACATGTGCTCTGATGGTCTGTAAAACTAATGATTAATTGGTAATTGATATTGATCTTATGATCAATATGAGGGGATTGTTATGGAATATTTCATCTTTAAGGGTTACAAATTGGGTTACATTGGCTCAAGCCTGGGCCTTGAGGTCACACTGTAATTCTTAAGCAGGAAGGGGACATTTTCCCCTCTCCTTGAGACTCCAGCTGTCTGATGTTTTGGGGAAAGCAGAAACCTCTTTGATAGAAGGTATATCAGGATTGCCATGGTTACCAAGGTCAGAGGAGGCCTTCCTAAACAACACAGAATAGGTGGATGCATAGATTCTATTGACACAGCCAGACATTCAAACCAAAACTGCTGAAATTCCATGCAACGTGATCTAAACTCATATGGGTAAAATGAAGTTCCTTGTTTATAAACTAGTGAACCAATTAAACTAATTTTTCATGTTGTAGGCTGATAAAGACTAGGACTCAGACCTTCAGGGGCAGAACAGAAAAAGACAGCATCCAAGTTGCAGATGACTTCGATGTTCGCTATTTCAGTTCTCCTTGATCAAGTATGTCAATATACATTTTCAGCTTTAAGACATCAAAGGCTCGTGTGCACTTTTCTCCACTGAGGTGCTGACCATCGCTCAAAATATCCACAACAACCACAAAACATCTGTCAGACAGCGAAAATTCTATTTTACCGCAGTTATAACGGTTCAAGAAGAAAAATTAGTTGTTCTTACCGTTTCTCCTCCTTTCTAGGAACTCTGTGAAATGAATAAAGAATTGTCACAACCATGATGCATCTATCACACAGTGAATCCATATTAGAAGCTTTTTAACTGCTGCTATTCAAACAAATGCTTGTCAGAATACATGTTTTAATGTTATCTGATAAAACTAACAGCAGTATGATTGATGACTGTAAAACTTTATTTGTCTGTTAGGAAAACGTCACATTACTAAATCAACAACAACTAACAATGTGTCCAATTTGAGATTTTTTTATTTCATTGACTTTTAAATTCAGCAATTTAAAAAAAGTACATTGAATGCATTAGAAACACTGGCTTTTGCTTGTAAAATATTATATATTAATTAATTTAAAGTGCTGGATGCATGAAAACAGAACATTATTTAAAATATTGTCATGTTAAATACTCTAAAATGATTAAAGACAAATAGGTGACCAATGTGAAAATGTTCTATCTTACCTTGCCATTTCCTTTCAGCAGCTTCTCCTGTATAGAAGATGAATAAGTGTGTGTTAACTCACTGGAATTCTTCATTAATCATGTTTTGTTTCATAATTAGGTTTTATAAGTTACATTTTCTTTTGTGAATGTCAAACTTGTGCAACATGGGTATTAATAATACATTTGTAACATTCATAACTGCTCTTTTATCTGGTGGTTTTGTTTAGTTGAGAAAGTTGTAGAGATTAAATACCTGAATTAATTACAGATGTTGCAGGTGGCCTTTACAAACACAGCTTCTCATTAACAAATAGAACAATATTAATAGTATTAACAGAGTGGACAATATGTGTAGAGTCATGAGAGATGGGTTTTCCTAATACTCTGACAATGTTGTAGGAGGTGAGGAAGAATCAGCCAAAGAAAATGTAATGAGTCATACGTTTTAGTTTAGTGACAACACACAGTCTCTGCAGTACAGCTGAAGACTCGCCTGGTCTTGACCTTTTAAATATCGAACCTTCAAGGCTTTTTTATGGCTTCAAAGACTTCAGACATACAGATACAGAAAGGCAGACTGTCTCTGGTGTCTTTCAGTGTGTTTATCAATGAACCTCTACTTTACATTTTCAGCTCTGATTAGGAAGATGTCTTCTGATGTTGCCACTAAGCACAAGAGATAAAGAAGTCCTGTAATTTCATTTACATTTAGAGAGAGATGGAGAACAACAATCAATAAAGGTCCCTAATCAAACATAAATCAGGGACGAGGTGGTTCATGGTCGACGCTTCACCTCTTAAATCCAATTTTTGCCACTCCTATAACTGAATAGTTTCATGTATGTTTAATATAATGTATGTTGTTATTCTTTTGTGTTTCTGCAATTGTCTTCTTTCTTTTTAAACTTTGTGATTTTACACGAAAATATAAATTAATTATTGTCATATTTCCATTAAATATATTGAGAGTTTCCAGGTCCTGGGTGGATGTTTTATGGACCTCAGAAATTGTTGAGATCAGTATTAAATGATACATGAATTGTCACAACCACAATACATCTGTCAGACAGTGAAACTTCTAGTTTACTGCAGTTATAACAGTTCAAGAAAAAAAAAAGTTGTTCTTACCCATATCGTGCCTTTTTCGGAACTCTGTGAAATGAATAAAGAATTGTCACAACCATAATGCATCTATCACACAGTGAATCCATATTAGAAGCTTTTTAACTGCTGCTATTCAAACAAATGTTGGTCAGATATGTCTTTGTCAGTATTTAGTTGCAAATAAATCTATTTGTCAGAATACATGTTTTCATTTTATCTGTTGAAACTAACAGCAGTATGATTGATGACTGTAAAACTTCATTTGTCTGTTAGGAAAACGTCACATTACTAAATCAACAACAACTAACAATGTGTCCAATTTGAGACTTTTTGATTTAATTGATTTTTAAAATTCAGCAATTAAAAAAAAGTACATTGAATGCATTTGAAACACTGGCTTTTTCTTGTAAAAGATTATATATTCATTAATCTAAAGTGCTGGAGGCATGAAAACGGAACATTATTTAAAATATTGTCATGTTAAATACTCTAAAATTATTAAAGACAAATAGGTGACCAATGTGAAAATGTTCTATCTTACCTTGCCATTGTCTTTCAGCAGTTTCTCCTGTATTGAAGATGAATAAGTGTGTGTTAACTCACTGGAATTCTTCATGAATCATGTTTTGTTTCATAATTAGGTTTTATAAGTTACATTTTCTTTTGTGTATGTCAAACTTGTGCAACATGGGTATTAATAATACATTTGTAACATTCATAACTGCTCTTTTATCTGGTGGTTTTGTTTAGTTGAGAAAGTTATAGAGATTAAATACCTGAATTAATTACAGATGTTGAAGGTGGCCTTTACAAACACAGCTTCTCATTAACAAATATAACAATATTAATAGTATTAACAGAGTCCACAATATGTGTAGAGTCATGAGAGATGGGTTTTCCTAATACTCTGACAATGTTGTCAGAGGTGAGGAAGAATCAGCCAAAGAAAATGTAATGAGTCATACGTTTTAGTTTAGTGACAACACACAGTCTCTGCAGTACAGCTGAAGACTCGACTGGTCTTGACCTTTTAAATATCGAACCTTCAAGACTTTTTTATGACTTCAAAGACTTCAGACATACAGATACAGAAAGGCAGACTATCTCTGGTGCCTTTCAGTGTGTTTATCAATGAACCTCTACTTTACATTTTCAGCTCTGATTAGGAAGTTGTCTTCTGATGTTGCCACTAAGCACAAGAGATAAAGAAGTCCTGTAATTTCATTTACATTCAGAGAGAGATGGAGAACAACAATCAATAAAGGTCCCTAATCAAACATGAATCAGGGACGTTGTGGTTCATGGTCGACGCTTCACCTCTTAAATCCAATTTTTGCCACTCCTATAACTGAATAGTATCATGTATGTTTAATATAATGTATGTTGTTATTATTTTCTCTTTCTGTAATTGTCTTCTTTCTTTTTTTTGTGATTTGACACTAAAAAATAAACTAATTATTGTCATATTTCCATTAAATAGATTGAGAGTTTCCAGGTCCTGGGTGGATGTTTTATGGACCTCAGAAATTGTTGAGATCAGTATTAAATGATAAAAGAATTGTCACAACCACAATACATCTGTCAGACAGTCAAACTTCTAGTTTACTGCAGTTATAACAGTTCAAGAAAAAAAATAGTTGTTCTTACCTATATCCAACCATTCAAGATGCGCTGTGAAATGAATTAAGAATTGTCACAACCACAATACATCTGTCAGACAGTGAAACTTCTAGTTTACTGCAGTTATAACAGTTCAAGAAAAAAAATTAGTTGTTCTTACCCTTTCTCTTCCATTCAAGATACTCTGTGAAATAAATAAAGAATTGTCACAACCATGATGCATCTATCACACAGTGAATCCATATTAGAAGTTTTTTAACTGCTGCTATTCAAACAAATGTTGGTCAGATATGTCTTTGTCAGTATTTAGTTGCAAATAAATCTATTTGTCAGAATACATGTTTTAATTTTATCTGTTGAAACTAACAGCAGTATGATTGATGACTGTAAAACTTCATTTGTCTGTTAGGAAAACATCACATTACTAAATCAACAACAACTAACAATGTGTCCAATTTGAGACTTTTTGATTTAATTGATTTTTAAAATTCCGCAATTAAATAAAGTACATTGAATGCATTTGAAACACTGGTTTTTGCTTGTAAAAGATTATATATTCATTAATTTAAAGTGCTGGAGGCATGAAAACGGAACATTATTTAAAATATTGTCATGTTAAATACTCTAAAATGATTAAAGACAAATAGGTGACCAATGTGAAAATGTTCTATCTTACCTTGCCATTTCCTTTCAGCAGCTTCTCCTGTATAGAAGATGAATAAATGTGTGTTAACTCACTGGAATTCTTCATTAATCATGTTTTGTTTCATAACTAGGTTTTATAAGTTACATTTTCTTTTGTGAATGTCAAACTTGTGCAACATGGGTATTAATAATACATCTGAAACATTCATAACTGCTCTTTTATCTGGTGGTTTTGTTTAGTTGAGAAAGTTGTAGAGATTAAATACCTGAATTAATTACAGATGTTGAAGGTGGCCTTTACAAACACAGCTTCTCATTAACAAATATAACAATATTAATAGTATTAACAGAGTCCACAATATGTGTAGAGTCATGAGAGATGGGTTTTCCTAATACTCTGACAATGTTCTCAGAGGTGAGGAAGAATCAGCCAAAGAAAATGTAATGAGTCATATGTTTTAGTTTAGTGACAACACACAGTCTCTGCAGTACAGCTGAAGACTCGCCTGGTCTTGACCTTTGAAATATCGAACCTTCAAGGCTTTTTTATGGCTTCAAAGACTTCAGACATACACATACAGAAAGGCAGACTGTCTCTGGTGCCTTTCAGTGTGTTTATCAATGAACCTCTACTTTACATTTTCAGCTCTGATTAGGAAGTTGTCTTCTGATGTTGCCACTAAGCAGAAGAGATAAAGAAGTCCTGTAATTTCATTTACATTTAGAGAGAGATGGAGAACAACAATCAATAAAGGTCCCTAATCAAACATGAATCAGGGACGTTGTGGTTCATGGTCGATGCTTCACCTCTTAAATCCAATTTTTGCCACTCCTATAACTGAATAGTATCATGTATGTTTAATATAATGTATGTTGTTATTATTTTCTCTTTCTGTTATTGTCTTCTTTCTTTTTTGTGATTTAACACTAAAAATAAACTAATTATTGTCATATTTCCATTAAATATATTGAGAGTTTCCAGGTCCTAGGTGGATGTTTTATGGACCTCAGAAATTGTTGAGATCAGTATTAAATGATAAAAGAATGGTCACAACCACAATACATCTGTCAGACAGTCAAACTTCTAATTTACTGCAGTTATAACGGTTCAAGAAAAAAAAGTTGTTCTTACCCTTTCTCTTCCATTCAAGATACTCTGTGAAATGAATAAAGAATTGTCACAACCATGATGCATCTATCACACAGTGAATCCATATTAGAAGTCTTTAACTGCTGCTATTCAAACAAATGTTGGTCAGATATGTCTTTAAAATTATTAAAGACAAATAGGTGACCAATGTGAAAATGTTCTATCTTACCTTGCCATCTTGTTTCAGCAGCTTCTCCTGTACAGAAGATGAATAAGTGTGTGTTAACTCACTGGAATTCTTCATTAATCATGTTTTGTTTCATAATTAGGTTTTATAAGTTACATTTTCTTTTGTGAATGTCAAACTTGTGCAACATGGGTATTAATAATACATTTGTAACATTCATAACTGCTCTTTTATCTGGTGGTTTTGTTTAGTTGAGAAAGTTGTAGAGATTAAATACCTGAATTAATTACAGATGTTGAAGGTGGCCTTTACAAACACAGCTTCTCATTAACAAATATGACAATATTAATAGTATTAACAGAGTGGACAATATGTGTAGAGTCATGAGAGATGGGTTTTCCTAATACTCTGACAATGTTCTCAGAGGTGAGGAAGAATCAGCCAAAGAAAATGTAATGAGTCATACGTTTTAGTTTAGTGACAACACACAGTCTCTGCATTACAGCTGACGACTCGCCTGGTCTTGACCTTTTAAATATCGAACCATCAAGGTTTTTTATGGCTTCAAAGACTTCAGACATACAGATTACAAACATTACATACACTTTAAGGCAGCTCAACTGTTTATACATGTCATGATATTTTTTTATCCCATTGTGTTACTGTATGGAGCCAGACTTCACAGTCAACTGTTAAACCTGTTACATCACTATACAAACAAGCATTGAAAATAATGGACCAAAAACAAATGAAATGGCGCCACTTTATAATTCTGGAAAAGTACAAGTTGCTTAGTTATGACAGCTTTATCAAGTACTTTTATCAAACTGATTTTAAATGTGTGAATAATCTTGCCCCAGCTGTATTTTGTCAATATGTAACAAAAATAAACACCAATAGAATCAACAGGGGGATCAGCAAATGGCAACTGCAGGGTGGCACAGAGTAACACTACTTTCAGTCAGTCATCTTTTTCAATAAAAGAGATAAATCTTTGGAATGCCCTACCAACTGAAATAAAAATACAAACTGATCTGAAAACATTTAATGAAAAGGTAAAACATTGGCTGAAACAAAACCAAATCTGCTATCATTGATCTATGATCATGCACATGTGCATGTGTAACAGTGTTAGTGATTCCACTTGCCATAACTAACCATCTTGCCATGTTTTGTTTTGAATACGCACTGAATCTAATTTAATTTTAGTTACCAAACTCTTTTAATATTATGTTCTTTACTTTGTTACTCTTACAATGTGTAAGCTACTACAGAGTCTTATTTTTGAGTGTGTACTTGAATGCCCCTTGAACGGGCCCTTGCAGACTTCGCAGGTGCACCCTGTGTTCAGTCACCAGTCTGCTATGCCCGGTGCCCGTGGTAGGTTGATTTGTACTAAGCTCCGTTCATATATTTTATAACTTTGTTTTATGGGTAAAAGTGTGTGTTATTTGAATGATATGTTGAGATAAGCTTTCATTAACCACAAGTGTTGGTAACAATGTGGATGTGTGTAATATACGTATAGCAATTTATTGAACCGGTTACATACCGGTTACATACATGCACACTGACATAGATTATGCATTTATATACACGGACACATACACCAATAAATATTATGCACATAAATACATCATTGCCATGAATTAAGGAACATACACGTGTGCACATATATGCAACACATGTAAATTGATTGTTATGTGATGTAAATACTGTTGTTAATGAGAATGTCATTATTTATTATGAGCTTTATTTAATTAATGTATTTCTGGTAATGATATGTTATGACTATTGTTAACAGGAGAAGCCTAACCGGGGACAGGGGTTGCAAATTAGCCTTGGCTAGAAATGCTATATGCAACACATCTGTTTCATGTTACTTTAACCTGTTACAATGTTTTTTGCATCGTCCCTGACAAATAAACTAATAAAAAAAGATACAGAAAGGCAGACTGTCTCTGGTGTCTTTCAGTGTGTTTATCAATGAACTGCTACTTTACATTTTCAGCTCTGATTAGGAAGTTGTCTTCTGAAGAGATAAAGAAGTCCTGTAATTTCATTCCCATTTAGAGAGAGATGGAGAACAACAATCAATAAAGGTCCCTAATCAAACATGAATCAGGGACGTTGTGGTTCATGGTTGACGCTTCACCTCTTAAATCCAATTTTTGCCACTCCTATAACTGAATAGTATCATGTATGTTTAATATAATGTATGTTGTTATTATTTTCTCTTTCTGTAATTGTCTTCTTTCTTGTTTTGTGATTTTAAACTAAGAAATAAACTAAATATTGTCATATTTCCATTAAATAGATTGAGAGTTTCCAGGTCCTGGGTGGATGTTTTATGGACCTCAGAAATTGTTGAGATCAGTATTAAATGATAAAAGAATTGTCACAACCACAATACATCTGTCAGACAGTGAAACTTCTAGTTTACTGCAGTTATAACAGTTCAAGAAAGAAAAGTTGTTCTTACCCTCATCTCTCCTTTCTAGATACTCTGTGAAATGAATAAAGAATTGTCACAATCATGATGCATCTATCACACAGTGAATCCATATTAGAAGTTTTTTAACTGCTGCTATTCAAACAAATGTTGGTCACATATGTTTTTAAAATTATTAAAGACAAATAGGTGACCAATGTGAAAATGTTCTATCTTACCTTGCCATCTCGTTTCAGCAGCTTCTCCTGTATAGAAGATGAATAAGTGTGTGTTAACTCACTGGAATTCTTCATGAATCATGTTTTGTTTCATAATTAGGTTTTATAAGTTACATTTTCTTTTGTGAATGTCAAACTTGTGCAACATGGGTATTAATAATACATTTGTAACATTCATAACAGCTCTTTTAACTGGTGGTTTTGTTTAGTTGAGAAAGTTGTAGAGATTAAATACCTGAATTAATTACAGATGTTGAAGGTGGCCTTTACAAACACAGCTTCTCATTAACAAATATAACAATATTAATAGTATTAACAGAGTGGACAATATGTGTAGAGTCATGAGAGATGGGTTTTCCTAATACTCTGACAATGTTCTCAGAGGTGAGGAAGAATCAGCCAAAAAAAATGTAATGAGTCATACGTTTTAGTTTAGTGACAACACACAGTCTCTGCAGTACAGCTGAAGACTCGCCTGGTCTTGACCTTTTAAATATCGAACCTTCAAGGCTTATTATGGCTTCAAAGACTTCAGACATACAGATACAGAAAGGCAGACTGTCTCTGGTGCCTTTCAGTGTGTTTATCAATGAACCTCTAATTTACATTTTCAGCTCTCATTAGGAAGTTGTCTTATGGAGCTTAGCATAAGCTCAGGCAGGAAGACTCTCTTTAACCATTTATTTATTCCCACTCCTCTTGCTCCCCTGTTTCTCCCGCTTTCACATCAGCTGATTAGGGGAGTTACTCTTGTCATGAAATCAGATTCCTCCACGATCTCCAACTTCCCTTTTCTGTCGCTGTCAGTTGTCATTTCAGCGCAATTATCGCGACTCAGTGGTCATGCTGCTGTATGCTTCCGTCGTCACGCAGGTCGTTGTATCGGTCACTAGGTCAACAGGTCACTCTATTACTCACGCAAGCCGCGGCTTCAAAGTCGCTCGCTTGTCCTCTGCAACTCCTCAAGACGGCACTCCGAACCCCGCAAAGCAAGCGACCGGCAAAGTTACTCCAGCGGAGTCCGGCTCCATTTCAGAGTTTCTCGACAACCTCTCTACTTCAGTCAAATCCCAGCCAGACCACCCCTACTCTGGCTCTCCTTCACCTGGTCAGTGTATGGGGGCTTCGGGTACGCTCGTAAACTACAGAACTATAACATTCATAATGCTACTACCTTATTTCTTTTCTCTTTTAAACATGCAACGTTGCTATAAGCGTATTCAGTAGGTTATGTAGACCTATATCAAGTGGACATATCACCGTCAAGGCATTTCAGCACGCGAATCTGGAGGTGAATTTCAAACAATAAGCGAACACACCACGTTCAATTCAGTCATACAGGATTTTCTCTCGCTCATCAGTAAGTTAATGCATCTCTGTTATGTATTTCAGCATATTGGTCAGTACATACGCATCGCGTCACGTACACATTGCATTATGTATCTGCTCTGTCCAAAAGGCCCTATTTAGCAGCAACACTCTCACTACATAATGCTCCCTCTCTCCCCCCACCTGAACTCTGCATCACGTGACATGGATTTTGGAGCTCATCAGAACTGAGCTAGGTTGACCCGCAGTTTTCCTCAGGATAGTAGTCTGGAATCTACCACACATCAGACGCTCTTTGGGATTAAGGGCTTTGCTTTGTACTAACAGTCATTTGGCGCTAAATGCGTCTAGTGCAAGTGAGTGACCAGTTTGAGCATGTTGTTATAGTTGCTGTTCATTAGTGAATTGCAGTGGCGGATCTACCGGGGTGGCATGGGGTGGCAGCTGCCACCCTAAAATAATGCCTTGCCTCCCCTGCTGCCACCCCACTTGGCAGCAACGAATTCAAAGAAAAGTTATGGCCAACTTGACTTTTACGAGCGCGAATCTCTGATGTCCTACTGCACCGAATGCAGCACGAGAGCGTCAGAGCGGCACTACTGGACCTTTTCTTTGTTTATTTTATTTTTAAACTGTGTGGCGCGAAGCAGAGGAGCAAGGAGAGAAGACACGGGAGTAAAGAGGTAAATACCGATTAATTATCGAATGATGAAAGTACAGTCCTAGTATAACGTTAGTTGTAAGTTAGTTAGTTAGTGTAACTTGTACAGTTGCTATGTTGCTTTTAAGATGAAAAAATCTAGTTGAAGAAGGTTATTTTGTACATGTAACCGTTACATTAATATTGGCTATCGTCTAATTTAAGCTAACATTGATTAACGTTAAACGTCTGTGAATCCAGCAGAAATGAAGAGGAAAGGTAACATACACAGTTTTTTCGGACCGAAGAGAAAAGCCAAAGAGATTGAAAATGAACAATTGAGCAAGGTAGACGGAGGACATGAGGTGAAAGGAGAGAGAAAAGATGAGGAAGGAGAGAGAGGAGAGGACGAGGTGGAGAGAGAGGGAAAGGAGATGGAAGGAAAGAAAGAAGACAGAGACGAGTTGAAAGGAGAGAGAGAGGGGCAACAGAAACGCGACCGAGTTCAAGGCCAAGGTGACCAGGGACAGGAGGAGGTGACAGAACACAGCGGAGATTATATGGAGGGAGTGCACCACCAAGATGAGGACGGAGAAAATAAGAGAGAAGATGAAGTACAGGGCTCAGAAAGAGAAAGGGAAAGGAGTGAACCATCACCAGCTATCTCCAGTCGAGCTGGTCCACATGGTATGAAATAAGATAATGCATAAGATAAGTTACAGCAGCAAGTGGACAGTAAATAGAGTAAAAAAAACTCAGTAATAGAAAATACTGTATTAAAATAATAACCATGACACAATTTACATTATTTACAAGAGAAAATGTTGGTATTGATTAGTAATATACCACAAGTTAAACTCCATAACTAAGTATTAGCTATTATATGCTAATTAATGCCTTATAAAATTTTGCTACAAGAGACATTGCTTAGACTTCTTCAAATAAATATAAATATTCTTGTTAGTCTAAATATGAATAATTGGGGAACTTGTAAATGTGAAAGTGTAATTAGATGGGGACAGAATTTTAATATTTTGTTTGAAATGTATTTTAGATTGCCAAAATTAAACACATGAATCAAAAAATACTCTAAATGTTACTGTGTGTTTACACAATCTGAAAGTTATAACTAATCAATGACAGTTCCAAATTTATTTTGTATTTTCTAGTTCTTATATTTTAAGACTAGTTCATATGTAGTGCAGTTTTAATCTTTTCTCCCCTCCATCTTCTAGACATATCTAAGTCCAGGTGTGAGGTGCCTATGCAACCACAGCGAGGCAGCTTCCCCAAGACCCTCCAAGGAGGAGCCAGAAGAAGCTTTCAAAGTGACTGGTACAAAACTTACCCCTGGCTAGAATATTCGCAATCAAACAATTCAGCTTACTGCTTTGCATGTAGGCATTTTTCCCTACCTGATGCTCCAAGGACAGTTTTCACCTCATTTGAAGGCTACTGCAACTGGAAAAAGGCAACCATGAAAGACAGTGGTTTCCATTCTCATGCCAGATCTGAAGGTCACATAAATGCCATGTTTGCTTGGAGAGAGAACAAAAAAAATTTGGATAAAAATAGCTCAATGTTTGGGTTAATGGATGAGCAAAACAAAAAGCAAGTTGCTGAAAATCAGTACTATGTCAAAACACTTGCTGAAATCTTGATTCTGACAGCAACTGAAAACATAGCTCAGCGGGGTCACAGGGAGTCTGTTGACTCAGAAAAAAGAGGTGTTTTTCTGTCTATGTTAGACTTGGTGGGTAACCATAACCCCATTATTAAAAAAAGACTTGAACAACAAGCTAAGAATGCAAAATACACCAGTAAAACAATACAGAACGAAATACTGGAATGCTTGGCTTCTATGGTTAAAGAAGAAATCATCCAGGAAGTTAAAATGAGCAAGCAGTTTTCGGTTATTGTTGATGAAACTAAAGATGCTCAGAAAAAAGAGCAAATGTCATTTGTTCTGCGATATTTTTACAATGGTGTGGTTCATGAGAGCTTTCTGGAATTTGAAGTGGCAGAACACCTGCATGCTGCTGCCTTAAGTGAAAAAATTATATGCTTTCTTGAAAAGCATGGGCTAGAGTACAAGAATAACCTTGTAGGCCAGGGCTACGATGGTGCGGCAGTAATGCGTGGGACACATGCAGGTGTCCAGGCAAAAATAAAAGAAGTGGCCAAACATGCCTTCTACATTCACTGCAGTGCACACTGCTTGAACCTAGTCATAGTTGACGCTGTAAAAAGTGTGGCAGATGCAGGAAACTTCTTTTCATTATTAGAGCAAATGTATGTGTTTATGTCTGGGTCTTATGTGCATAACAAATGGCTGGAAGTGCAACGAGAGATGTTTGATGGCCCACCAAGAGAACTCCAACAGCTGAGTGATACACGCTGGGCCTGTAGACACATAGCATGTCGCAATGTTATGGACAGGTTGCCAGCAATAGTACAAGTGCTTGAAGAGATTGCATCTGAGAACCATCCACAAAGAGCTGTTGAAGCAAGAGGGATATTGGCCCAGATTGATCTGAATTTTGCTGGCTCTCTTGTTCTGTTCAGAAAGGTCCTGAGTGACTCCAAATTTTTATCAGACATGCTCCAGTCTAAAACAGTAGACTATGCTAAGGCTGTTGAACTTATTGAAGCACTCAAAGAGACACTGGTCCAGTACCGTAGTGAAGCCTCTTTTGATGAAATGTGGAGTGAAACACTTGATTTATGTCAACAAAGTAACATTGATACGACTCAGCGAAAATCAAAGAGGCCAAGACAGACAACAAAGGTGCTTCAAGATACTGTCATCCACTCCACCTTGGGACAGCATGTAGTTCCAGATAGCAAACACACTTTTTGTGTCTCTGTGTACTATCCAGTTCTGGATAACATGATTGGAGAAATAGGAAGACGATTTTCCAACACAAATTGTGATATTATGCAGGGTGTTCAGGCACTAAATCCATCAAGTCCAACTTTTCTGAGAGAGGATGCTGTACTGTTATTGGCTGAAGCTTATGACTCCAATATTGAGGATCTCAAACACGAGTTACATCAGACGAGGAGAGTACTTGATAGAAAAAAGGGGGAAAATGAGAGTCCTACCACTCTAATGGAGTTCACTCGGTTTTTGGACCCATACCAGGATGTTTTTTATGAGTTGTTCAGATTGTGTAAAAATAGCAGTTGTTTTACCTGTGAGCAGTGCATCCTGTGAACGAAGTTTCTCATCTCTTAGGCTCATTAAGACTTATTTGCGGTCTACTATGACAGAAAAGAGACTATCTAGTTTGGCTGTACTCAGCATTGAATCAAAACGCACAAAAGCATTAGATCTAGATAAATTTGTAAAACGTTTTGCTGAGCAGCATGGAAATCGCCGCATTCAACTGTTATAGACATGACATTGGATAGTGACTATTAAATGTCTCTTTCTTTGTTTTACAGTGGTGGGAAAAAAGTGTTCAGACACCCTTAAATATGTCCCCAGTCTCAACTTTTATGGAACCTACTTTATGTTTTTAATGTCTTTAAAATTTATTTAGAGTTTAGCTATGACTGTACTAAAATAAATTGTACTTAAAGACTTAAGAATGATTCTTAATGCAATGTTCAAAATGCATGGGCCCAAAAACTTTTTCACTGTATGTATAAAACTGTCCAGGAACAGTCTACTCACAAAAGTTCTTTGAACATTTTATGACTGGGAGCAAGGTTTATTTTCATGTGACTCCTTTCCAGGTTTGTGGAGATTTTAATTTAACATACTCTTTTGTAATGTTCTGTATTTGATATGATTTTATTGGTAAAAACCTCATTTGTCAAAAGTATGCTCTGAGTAACCATTAAAAGTCATGTCCAGTCCTTGTTTGAATACTGTTTATTTCCATAGTTGACCCAGGGCCATCAGTGACATGAGGTAATCAGATGTAGCAATACTAATTTTAGTACAGCGTACTGCATAGATCGTCATGGGTAAGTTTTACTTTGGATAGTTACTTATACAAATGCATCCTGCAATGCTACCACTCTGACACAGTTTTATTCTTCCTTTCACACATATGTCATTCATCACCAGTGTCCTACCTTAATGCTTTTCATGTGATAATGACCCACATACAGCAGTGTCATCAAAGTTCTTTCTCTCATTCAGTTGACTGTTTCATATGAAACACTGATTGCATGAGATTAAGTTTGTATGAGTTTGTAAATAGTAGCCCATGCCATTATATCCACACAGGGGCGGATCTAGAAAAATATTTATGGGGTGGCAAAAGGGGGGCAGGAATTTTCGAGGGGTGGCAATGAATTAAATCACAGTTTGATAAGACAATAGTAGACATAATTTACACAAACACTTCTGCTTGCAGGACTTTATACATAACTCAAAAACATGTCTCATATGTGGATATAATGGCATGGGCTACTATTTACAAACTCATACAAACTTAATCTCATGCAATCAGTGTTTCATATGAAACAGTCAACTGAATGAGAGAAAGAACTTTGATGACACTGCTGTATGTGGGTCATTATCACATGAAAAGCATTAAGGTAGGACACTGGTGATGAATGACATATGTGTGAAAGGAAGAATAAAACTGTGTCAGAGTGGTAGCATTGCAGGATGCATTTGTATAAGTAACTATCCAAAGTAAAACTTACCCATGACGATCTATGCAGTACGCTGTACTAAAATTAGTATTGCTACATCTGATTACCTCATGTCACTGATGGCCCTGGGTCAACTATGGAAATAAACAGTATTCAAACAAGGACTGGACATGACTTTTAATGGTTACTCAGAGCATACTTTTGACAAATGAGGTTTTTACCAATAAAATCATATCAAATACAGAACATTACAAAAGAGTATGTTAAATTAAAATCTCCACAAACCTGGAAAGGAGTCACATGAAAATAAACCTTGCTCCCAGTCATAAAATGTTCAAAGAACTTTTGTGAGTAGACTGTTCCTGGACAGTTTTATACATACAGTGAAAAAGTTTTTGGGCCCATGCATTTTGAACATTGCATTAAGAATCATTCTTAAGTCTTTAAGTACAATTTATTTTAGTACAGTCATAGCTAAACTCTAAATAAATTTTAAAGACATTAAAAACATAAAGTAGGTTCCATAAAAGTTGAGACTGGGGACATATTTAAGGGTGTCTGAACACTTTTTTCCCACCACTGTAAAACAAAGAAAGAGACATTTAATAGTCACTATCCAATGTCATGTCTATAACAGTTGAATGCGGCGATTTCCATGCTGCTCAGCAAAACGTTTTACAAATTTATCTAGATCTAATGCTTTTGTGCGTTTTGATTCAATGCTGAGTACAGCCAAACTAGATAGTCTCTTTTCTGTCATAGTAGACCGCAAATAAGTCTTAATGAGCCTAAGAGATGAGAAACTTCGTTCACAGGATGCACTGCTCACAGGTAAAACAACTGCTATTTTTACACAATCTGAACAACTCATAAAAAACATCCTGGTATGGGTCCAAAAACCGAGTGAACTCCATTAGAGTGGTAGGACTCTCATTTTCCCCCTTTTTTCTATCAAGTACTCTCCTCGTCTGATGTAACTCGTGTTTGAGATCCTCAATATTGGAGTCATAAGCTTCAGCCAATAACAGTACAGCATCCTCTCTCAGAAAAGTTGGACTTGATGGATTTAGTGCCTGAACACCCTGCATAATATCACAATTTGTGTTGGAAAATCGTCTTCCTATTTCTCCAATCATGTTATCCAGAACTGGATAGTACACAGAGACACAAAAAGTGTGTTTGCTATCTGGAACTACATGCTGTCCCAAGGTGGAGTGGATGACAGTATCTTGAAGCACCTTTGTTGTCTGTCTTGGCCTCTTTGATTTTCGCTGAGTCGTATCAATGTTACTTTGTTGACATAAATCAAGTGTTTCACTCCACATTTCATCAAAAGAGGCTTCACTACGGTACTGGACCAGTGTCTCTTTGAGTGCTTCAATAAGTTCAACAGCCTTAGCATAGTCTACTGTTTTAGACTGGAGCATGTCTGATAAAAATTTGGAGTCACTCAGGACCTTTCTGAACAGAACAAGAGAGCCAGCAAAATTCAGATCAATCTGGGCCAATATCCCTCTTGCTTCAACAGCTCTTTGTGGATGGTTCTCAGATGCAATCTCTTCAAGCACTTGTACTATTGCTGGCAACCTGTCCATAACATTGCGACATGCTATGTGTCTACAGGCCCAGCGTGTATCACTCAGCTGTTGGAGTTCTCTTGGTGGGCCATCAAACATCTCTCGTTGCACTTCCAGCCATTTGTTATGCACATAAGACCCAGACATAAACACATACATTTGCTCTAATAATGAAAAGAAGTTTCCTGCATCTGCCACACTTTTTACAGCGTCAACTATGACTAGGTTCAAGCAGTGTGCACTGCAGTGAATGTAGAAGGCATGTTTGGCCACTTCTTTTATTTTTGCCTGGACACCTGCATGTGTCCCACGCATTACTGCCGCACCATCGTAGCCCTGGCCTACAAGGTTATTCTTGTACTCTAGCCCATGCTTTTCAAGAAAGCATATAATTTTTTCACTTAAGGCAGCAGCATGCAGGTGTTCTGCCACTTCAAATTCCAGAAAGCTCTCATGAACCACACCATTGTAAAAATATCGCAGAACAAATGACATTTGCTCTTTTTTCTGAGCATCTTTAGTTTCATCAACAATAACCGAAAACTGTTTGCTCATTTTAACTTCCTGGATGATTTCTTCTTTAACCATAGAAGCCAAGCATTCCAGTATTTCGTTCTGTATTGTTTTACTGGTGTATTTTGCATTCTTAGCTTGTTGTTCAAGTCTTTTTTTAATAATGGGGTTATGGTTACCCACCAAGTCTAACATAGACAGAAAAACACCTCTTTTTTCTGAGTCAACAGACTCCCTGTGACCCCGCTGAGCTATGTTTTCAGTTGCTGTCAGAATCAAGATTTCAGCAAGTGTTTTGACATAGTACTGATTTTCAGCAACTTGCTTTTTGTTTTGCTCATCCATTAACCCAAACATTGAGCTATTTTTATCCAAATTTTTTTTGTTCTCTCTCCAAGCAAACATGGCATTTATGTGACCTTCAGATCTGGCATGAGAATGGAAACCACTGTCTTTCATGGTTGCCTTTTTCCAGTTGCAGTAGCCTTCAAATGAGGTGAAAACTGTCCTTGGAGCATCAGGTAGGGAAAAATGCCTACATGCAAAGCAGTAAGCTGAATTGTTTGATTGCGAATATTCTAGCCAGGGGTAAGTTTTGTACCAGTCACTTTGAAAGCTTCTTCTGGCTCCTCCTTGGAGGGTCTTGGGGAAGCTGCCTCGCTGTGGTTGCATAGGCACCTCACACCTGGACTTAGATATGTCTAGAAGATGGAGGGGAGAAAAGATTAAAACTGCACTACATATGAACTAGTCTTAAAATATAAGAACTAGAAAATACAAAATAAATTTGGAACTGTCATTGATTAGTTATAACTTTCAGATTGTGTAAACACACAGTAACATTTAGAGTATTTTTTGATTCATGTGTTTAATTTTGGCAATCTAAAATACATTTCAAACAAAATATTAAAATTCTGTCCCCATCTAATTACACTTTCACATTTACAAGTTCCCCAATTATTCATATTTAGACTAACAAGAATATTTATATTTATTTGAAGAAGTCTAAGCAATGTCTCTTGTAGCAAAATTTTATAAGGCATTAATTAGCATATAATAGCTAATACTTAGTTATGGAGTTTAACTTGTGGTATATTACTAATCAATACCAACATTTTCTCTTGTAAATAATGTAAATTGTGTCATGGTTATTATTTTAATACAGTATTTTCTATTACTGAGTTTTTTTTACTCTATTTACTGTCCACTTGCTGCTGTAACTTATCTTATGCATTATCTTATTTCATACCATGTGGACCAGCTCGACTGGAGATAGCTGGTGATGGTTCACTCCTTTCCCTTTCTCTTTCTGAGCCCTGTACTTCATCTTCTCTCTTATTTTCTCCGTCCTCATCTTGGTGGTGCACTCCCTCCATATAATCTCCGCTGTGTTCTGTCACCTCCTCCTGTCCCTGGTCACCTTGGCCTTGAACTCGGTCGCGTTTCTGTTGCCCCTCTCTCTCTCCTTTCAACTCGTCTCTGTCTTCTTTCTTTCCTTCCATCTCCTTTCCCTCTCTCTCCACCTCGTCCTCTCCTCTCTCTCCTTCCTCATCTTTTCTCTCTCCTTTCACCTCATGTCCTCCGTCTACCTTGCTCAATTGTTCATTTTCAATCTCTTTGGCTTTTCTCTTCGGTCCGAAAAAACTGTGTATGTTACCTTTCCTCTTCATTTCTGCTGGATTCACAGACGTTTAACGTTAATCAATGTTAGCTTAAATTAGACGATAGCCAATATTAATGTAACGGTTACATGTACAAAATAACCTTCTTCAACTAGATTTTTTCATCTTAAAAGCAACATAGCAACTGTACAAGTTACACTAACTAACTAACTTACAACTAACGTTATACTAGGACTGTACTTTCATCATTCGATAATTAATCGGTATTTACCTCTTTACTCCCGTGTCTTCTCTCCTTGCTCCTCTGCTTCGCGCCACACAGTTTAAAAATAAAATAAACAAAGAAAAGGTCCAGTAGTGCCGCTCTGACGCTCTCGTGCTGCATTCGGTGCAGTAGGACATCAGAGATTCGCGCTCGTAAAAGTCAAGTTGGCCATAACTTTTCTTTGAATTCGTTGCTGCCAAGTGGGGTGGCAGCAGGGGAGGCAAGGCATTATTTTAGGGTGGCAGCTGCCACCCCATGCCACCCCGGTAGATCCGCCACTGTATCCACATATGAGACATGTTTTTGAGTTATGTATAAAGTCCTGCAAGCAGAAGTGTTTGTGTAAATTATGTCTACTATTGTCTTATCAAACTGTGATTTAATTCATTGCCACCCCTCGAAAATTCCTGCCCCCCTTTTGCCACCCCATAAATATTTTTCTAGATCCGCCCCTGGTGAATTGTTTCTATGTTAGCCGATCTAAAGGGGCTCATATTCATGTATTCTGCCAACTGTGTAGCTTCATATTAGCAGCTACTGTTACCCACATTTACCAGATGTTAATAGGCATCATGCCTCAAGCATACGGTAAGGCCTTTATGTTTGGGTTTTGTTGTGTAATATTTACTATATTACCGATAGAATAGCGGACTGAAAAGCCATTTGTACGTCCGCTCGTTAATTAACACCCGTGCAGTTTAGCAGCTCGTTCAGCCCCCGGATTGATGTCATGCATGTCTACTACTGGCCAATAGATGGCGGTGTTGCACTGCTGATGGACATTAACCCACTGTTGGAGGGAATGTGCTGCTTCAGCCTCAGCTATGCGTGTTTAGTACATGGCCACATTATTTACCAGCTGTTTGCCAGTTGTATTGTCTTGTATAGTGGAAATTTATATATTCAGAAAGTAATATAATAATATATGTTAATTCTGATTTATTCAGAACCACTGAGTCATTAGACTGTTGTACAAGGATTGTGGTTGTGATGGTGACAATAAATCCATACAAATTCAAGACGTCAGCGTGATTCTGATCGATCACCTGCAGCGGGTTCTGCGTGAACAAGTCCAGCACATAGTTATAGCAGGGAAACTAGAACTTCCTAACATGCCCTTCAGGCATTTTATACTGTTGTGTGGTGCCTGCGCTCTCTATTGCATCTCCGCTTAATTTTTTAATCAGGAGGAAGTAGGAAGAAAGAACATGCAGCACTCAGGATATAAATCAGCCCATACAGAGCACAGAGTCCTGCACACGGCAACGTGATGCAGCAGATGAACTTATCAATAGCAGTTCAACAACACATATATGGAACTTGCAAGTGTACCAGTAATAACTTTGAAGGTATTGTTTCCATCTTAGCTTTCAACTCAAAGCCCGGTGCTCCGGTTGAATCCACACGGAGAGCCGAAGCTAACATTAGCTGGGAGGCTAGCGGAGGCTAACTGGCTGTGCTTCCCTCCGATCATACTGCGGTTAATGCTCCGCTAGCCTTCCAGCTAGCCCAGGCTCTCCGTTTGGATCCAACCGGAGCACCGAGCCCCGGTTTGGTATTCAGGTTAAAGTGGGAAGAAGAGTGAAGAGATGAGTGAAGTGGAGCCTGCGGAGGAAACACCGGTTAGCCCCGGTTTCACTACAGGCAGATTCACTCGCTACAGTGGGCGAGGAAATAAAACCAATTAATCAATAAGTACAAACACTTGATTTCTGGCCACATGCAGACTATGTTGGTTCAGTAAATTTCAGCTGTCAGTCAGCCTGGTGAAGGCAGGTTAGTCTGTGGACAAAGACGCTCAACGCCTGTCGGACGCGTGTAGGGGCGAAAGCGCACCGCTGTAAAGGAAAGAGGTTTGATAGATTTGTAACACAAGACAAAACGAGAGTATCATTACGAGATGACAATAATAAACAATAATCGTTTTATGTCAATTATCTTGTTTTCATAATCGTTGGAAGCCAAAATCGTAATCATAAATAAAATTAGATTAATCGCACAGCTCTAGTCTCATTTTGAGTAAATAGACGATAAAGCAGCTTTAGAGCGTGGCCACGTTGTGATTGACAAGTAGCCACCAGTGACAACGTTGATTACGTAACGTAACCATGACGTAACCCAAATTCACAGATTATAGGTTTAGCTGCTGCTATTTCACAGTGCGTTTCAGTTCATGAAAGTTAATTGTAACATTTGATCGCCTTAATAAAATTTGTGTTCAGCGTTTGGTTGTGATAAAAGACCCTCTAAAGACTCGGACGTTCAGTTTCTCTGGTGAGTACATCTTATTTCAATGGTTTCACGCCTTTTTGCCAGCGAAAATTAGCATTAGCTTATCGCTGTTATCCATAGATTGTATGCATCATGCTAACCAAGCTAGCAGCTAGCGCTATGATCAGCTCCTCCCTCTCGTCCAAATATGGTCACTCCTGGCTCCACAAATCAATCATGACGACTGTCAACTCCAAGATGGTGACGGTCAAATCTCTAAACTCTAGGCTTCAAAACGGCAGTTCCAAACCAGTGGGTGACATCACAGTAACGTCAGTTCCTCACCTCATGCTACCTGTGAGCCACAAACTATGATCTGAATAACTGCCTACTCATATCACGGTTTGCTCCTCTGCATCTTCATATCATTTCCCTGCTTTCTGGTTATCCTCTGCATCGTCATTGGCCTTCTCCCATCATAGCGGACATTGGCCCTTCTCCCTACATCATGTAATCTTTCATTCTTCTCACCTTGAGTCTGCATATTTTTGGAGCATCCTAATATTATATTTTACAATGGATGTTGACCAGCTGGCTATCATGGTACTACAACTAAGGAGGACAGCTACTAGTTTCTCAATAAGCAAACCCATCAGTCTAATGTATCAGCATGTTCATCAGTACGTCACTGTGTCACTGTCAGTGTATTTATTATGTTCTTCAGCAGTGGAAGCATCATTCTTCATACGGCCCGATGTCGGCTCACTCTGATTGTCTCAACAGTAGTGATGTTAAATGCTTTAATTCATATTTTACAGCCTCTAAGCAATTTAAACATCAGGTATTGTTCATATATTAAACTATGCCTCCCTTCAAGTCCTACGTTTCATGTTAACATTTTAAAGCTCAATATTGTAGCTTTTCAGGTCAGTCCAACCTAGTCAATATAGGAGGTGTTTATCTCTGCCTGTTTATGTTCGGTTCACTGTTGATTTTAATCTCTCTAGTTCAAAAACATATTTTCTGTGTCAAGCTCAATATTATGCTTCGTCTCTAGCAGATCGTACCATCTTCACAACTAAATGAGGCCTGTTTCATTCCTGCTTGGTAAGTAAGCATTATTTAGGGGAAAACATCAGGCTGTGTTTTCTTTTAGTGGTGGGGGCTTGCACCCTTTATTTTGGGGGGATTTATATTGCTGCTGCTCAGGGCAACTCCCTCAACTCAAAATCTCCCGTAGAGTCTGAGTGCAATACTTTTAGACTTAATTATCTCTATCATCTGGTAGAATAAACATTATCTTTACTTCACTCACTTGTTGTCCTATGTATTGAGCTTTAGATAAATTCAGTCAGGAAGACTATCTTTGCATGCATACGCTGTTATTTTATTTCTCATGTGTGTTATCATCCTGCATTCACATCTCATGCATCTGTTAATCGTTATTCCCTGGTCGCCCTGCCAAGGTCGTCAATCGAGATATCCGTTGCTCACATCCGCTGGTCACATCTATCCAATAGCAGCAGCGACACAGTTCCATCGTAGCTTATCATCTGCCGCTGTCTCATTTAAATTAGCATTATTCAGGGCTTTCTTTTAGGTCGTGGTGGTTACTTCCACCCCCATCCAAGGTATTTCATCTGCCTCCCTGCTACAAGTGTGTCGGCGGTCACCCTCTGCCTACACATCCTCATCGTCCAGACGTCAGCACTGTTCTCGCAAATCAAAGATCTCTTAGGCCATAATCTGGTAAGTCATACATATAACTGGTGGTGGTGACCTGAGTTATGGGTGTCGCAGCTCATTGCTATCATTGCTAATCATGCTAGCAGTTCTTCCTCTCATACAACAAATCTTGTGCATGGTAAAGTGCTATGTCATATCTATGGGTCATTTCACTCTGCTTTCAGGCTATCCTCTCTCTTCCCTCCTTATGAAATGTGCATAAGAACATGGTCTCCATACCTCACGCCACCCACCACTCTTCTAGTGATCACTAACTCACTCTCTTCTATCAACTCTTTTATCTTCCATTCATTCAAGTGTAATGTTTACATTGTCATGAACGTTTATTATCACTGCATTCTGTCTAATCTTCCCTTTTGCATATCTCACTAGAATCCTTCCCTGCCGGTAAGGTAAGGATCAAATATTTGAGTAGGTTTGTATGTCCTCAGTTCTCTTTCTTTGGGGGATTATCCTTTTCTAATCAATCCTTCACCTCCCTCCTTTCATATCTGCTGACATTCACGATGGGGTCTAATCGCCAAAGACTCACTGTAATCTATCATGCATGTTCAATAAATAACATTCACTTATATGAAAAAGTGAGTCTCTTCTGATCGAAATGGAGTTTAGCGTAAATTCAGGCAGGAATACTATCTATAACCATTCATTCATTCCAACTCCTCTCTCTCTCCCTGTTTCACCTGCTGTCCAATCAGCTGATTAGGGGCGTTACTCTAGTCATCAAATCAGATTCCTCCACAGACTTACTGCCAATCACAACTCAGCTGTCAAACTTTAAATCTGTTCCCTTCTCTGTTGCTGTCAGTTGTCATTTCAGCGTGATCGACGCTCCTCCTCCACCCCATCCAACTCCACGGCTGCGTTCCAGCAGCTCGCTCCTCTCCTCTTCATTCCTGATCACCACCTCATCTTCTCCACTTCATACTTCAGCACCAGGTCTGAGTTCACCAGGAGATCGCTGCCTTCACCATCAAGATCTGCGCCCTTTATTCATCATCACCACCAGTGTCTAGACTCCATCGGGGGGTTATCCTATTCTAATCACGCCTTCACCTCCCCCCTTTCATAAATGTTGACATTCACGATGGGGTCTAATCACCAAAGACTCTCACTTTCATCTATCATGCATGTTCAATAAATAACATTCACTTATATGAAAAACTGAGTCTCTCCTGATTGAACTGATGTTGCCACTAAGCAGAAGAGATAAAGAAGTCCTGTAATTTCATTTATCTTAGATTTGAGGGACACATCAGCAACATCACTAAAGTAGTTTTCTTCCACCTCTGACACATCGTCCAAGTTCACCCATTTCTAACACAGTCAGATGCAGAAATTCTCATTCATGGTCATTCAGGTCTTGTATTCTGTACTATTAAAAAAACCCAACAAGTCCAAAATGCAGCTGCTACAATTCTTCTGATAACCAAAAAACTGTAACATGTAACACTTGTTTCATTGGTTTACGGTTTCATTCAGGTCAGACTAAAAACTGCTACACATGATGCAGGTTATCTCATTATTCCAAAGATTACATCCATTTTATTTGAGTAATCATTTTTTTGGATGTTTTCTGCCTTTATTGATTATTGATTAGTATCAGTGAAGAGATGACAGAAAATGAGGGATGGGCGGAGAGAGAGATGGAGAACAACAAGCAACAAAGGTCCCTAATCAAACATGAATCAGGGACGTTGTGGTTCATGGTCGACGCTTCACCTCTTAAATCCAATTTTTGCCACTCCTATAACTGAATAGTATCATGTATGTTTAATATAATGTATGTTGTTATTATTTTCTCTTTCTGTAATTGTCTTCTTTCTTTTTTTGTGATTTGACACTAAAAAATTAACTAATTATTGTCATATTTCCATTAAATAGATTGAGAGTTTCCAGGTCCTGGGTGGATGTTTTATGGACCTCAGAAATTGTTGAGATCAGTATTAAATGATAAAAGAATTGTCACAACCACAATACATCTGTCAGACAGTCAAACTTCTAGTTTACTGCAGTTATAACGGTTCAAGAAAAAGAAAATTAGTTGTTCTTACCCTTTTTCTTCCATTCAAGATACTCTGAAATAAATAAAGAATTGTCACAACCATGATGCATCTATCACACAGTGAATCCATATTAGAAGTTTTTTAACTGCTGCTATTCAAACAAATGTTGATCAGATATGTCTTTGTCAGTATTTAGTTGCAAATAAATCTATTTGTCAGAATACATGTGTTAATTTTCTGTTAAAACTAACAACAGTATGATTGATGACTGTAAAACTTCATTTGTCTGTTAGGAAAACATCACATTACTAAATCAACAACAACTAACAATGTGTCCAATATGAGACTTTTTTAATTAATTTATTTCTTAAATTCAGTAATTTAAAAAAATTCATTGAATGCATTTGTAACACTGGTTTTTGCTTGTAAAGGATTATATATTAATTAATTTAAAGTACTGGATGCATGAAAACAGAGCATTAATTAAAATATTGTCATGTTAATACTTAAAATGTTCTATCTTACCTTGCAAGTGCCTTTCAGCAGCTTCTCCTGTATAGAAGAGGAATAAGTGTGTGTTAACTCACTGGAATTCTTCATTAATCATGTTTTGTGTCATAATTAGGTTTTATAAGTTACATTTTCTTTTGTGAATGTCAAACTTTTACAACATGGGTATTAATAATACATTTGTAACATTCATAACTGCTCTTTTATCTGGTGGTTTTAAATAGAAAATAATAATCTGTCACAGTGCAAGAAGAGATAAAGAAGTCCTGTAATTTCATTTATCTTAGATTTGAGGGACACATCAGCAACATCACTAAAGTAGTTTTCTTCCACCTCTGACACATCGTCCAAGTTCACCCATTTCTAACACAGTCAGATGCAGAAATTCTCATTCATGGTCATTCATGTCTTGTATTCTGTACTATTAAAAAGATCCAACAAGTCCAAAATGCAGCTGCTACAATTCTTCTGATTCACTGGTTTACGGTTTCATTCAAGTCAAACTACAAACTGCTACCTATTACCTCCTGACCTGTCAAAACTTCTCAGACCTCACATTCCCCCACGAATACTCACATCACAGGATGCAGGTTATCTCATTATTCCAAAGATTACACCATTCAGGTTTTAAGTGATAACTTATTGGGTGTTCTATGCTTTTATTGATTATTGATTACTATCAGTGAAGATAATCAAACATGAATCAGGGACGTTGTGGTTCATGGTCGACGCTTCACCTCTTGAATCCAATTTTTGCCACTCCTATAACTGAATAGTATCATGTATGTTTAATATAATGTATGTTGTTATTATTTTATCTTTCTGTAATTGTCTTCTTTCTTTTTTGTCAAGTGTATCAAGACACTGATTTTATACTAAAAAAACAAAGAAATTATTGGCATATTTCCCTAAAATAGATTGAAACATGAAAATTGTCTGATCTGAGAGATACTGCGGTTCATGGTCGGTGTCTTAACCCATTAAATCCAGACTGAAACCTATTATTTTTGTAACTCACATGGATTGTAGGGCTACAAAACCCATATATGTGATTTAGAGATGTAATTACATGTTGTTGGGTGCATAAACACAGTGCGCCTGTTATGTTGAGGGAGACACGTGCTCTCTCTTCTTTCTAACGCAGCAGCACTGCCAACACAGCAGACGTGTGTGAGCATGTAAACAAACAAAAAACGAGCATTTCCTGGTATGAAACACCGCAAAATAGTCATTAAAGTCAGATTAATGTCCATGTAACAATGTTAATAAGTTGATCTTTTAATAGAGGTCCAATTATGAGCGAGAGGGAAATAACTCGAGTTATTAATGTTGAGAAACTCCGGTGAGTTGCCATGTTGTCTGCTAGTCTGTTGTTGTGTTAGCCACTGTGGAGGGAAGCTGCATTAAACTTCCTGTTGAGTCAAGATACTTTTCAAAAAAATCAACCGGTGATTGTTAAAATGCGATCTGATGTTTATTACATGCTTTGGTGCAACTGTATCATTGTTTTTATAGTCTGAAAAGATCGCTAGCTGCTAATCGTTAGCTCTGGCTAATGGAGCGACCGACACCGTGTCAACACTTTAAAGGAACATTACGCTGTTTTCTAATATTAAAATTATTATGTTTTAATGGGATTTGTGTACTTTAATGTAATGTACATGTTAAGTGAATCATAAAGGATAATTTAGTTCATTGTCATGATTAACAGTACATTAAAATGGTGCATAAAAATGTAACAATACAGCAAATAATTTAGATAAATGTTAAAATACTAATTGTTTTGATATAAGAAATTCATAATAAGCAATCTGTTACTGTAAGAATACAAATGTTGATGTTCTATTAGACATATGGAACAGATACAACACAAAACAACTTTGAACTGAACTCTTGAGCTCTTTAATCATAAGGAGTAACCGTGGATTAAAGGAACAATCAGTAAACTAAAGAACATTTCATTGGAGGTTTTCCACCTTCATAACGGACTATTTCTATTGATTATTGATTATTTGATTTATTTATTGTATTTTTTATTTTCCATTCTTTTAAAAATTAAAGTCTTGTATAAGACATGTATATATAAGTTTTGAGGCAATAAATTGTCACTGTTCAACCATACGTTAATTTACTCCCTGAATTATTCAAGACAACTGCTCATTGGACCCAGTTAGATGTTAATGTCTAATTACTACTTTTGGTTAGCACTGAGGATGCTACATTTTACTACAATTTAATTGTGTAATTGCTATCTTGTTCAGACTTTTGTTCCTTATTTACAGTTTTCTGTACAAAAGCCATAAAAATGCTTTTTTTTGTTATTGTTGTACTTTTTTGTTTGTAAAATGTTTTGAGACTCTAAGTGATTTTAAGTCAAAGTAAGTTTACTTAATTAGCATTTTTGCCTTCAGTAATGTCGATGGAGACATGAAAGGTAGTGATGTTGCAGTTATTTGTTATGAGCTTTAACCACTAAGACAACAAGTCGACCCTGAAACATCTAGAAACACATCTGGTTTATGTCAGATCACCACAATACAGTATATTTAGTACATCGAAATAAATACAATATTTTGTAACTTCTTACGTTCTCTCCTTTTGCGTCTGAAAAAGGTGATGCCTTTGTATATTAGATAGATGATGATGATGATGAAACCAACCAGCATACATACTGGTATGAAGTTAAACATCCAGGTCAGATCCCCTACAAAAAAATGAAAGAATAAATAATTAAATCAGCAAATGGTTTACAAGGACACTGTATTGTATTCCAATGTCGTTAGTTGATCCCATCTTTGATAATGCACTCTGAGGTGACCCAATACAGAAAAATAATAAACTCAAAGCTCATCATTTAGTCATTTAATGCTGTTAGAACATGTTTTGTAACTCCTATGAGGACATTGAGTACATTGTCATGTTTAGTAAAAATAGTAAGATGCATTAATAGTGCATAATAGTAGTGAGTAGTTATTTGTTATGAGCTTTAACCACTAAGACAACAAGTCGACCCTGAAACATCTAGAAACACATCTGGTTTATATCAAACCACTAAAGTACAGTTTATTTAGTGCATCAAAATAAATAAAATATTTTGTGACTTCTTACCTGTTCTGCCTTTGTATATTAAATTGATGATGATGTTGCACACACCCGAAATACAAATTGCTATTAAGATAAGCGAATCTATCAGATCCCCTACAAAAAAGTGAAAGAATAAATAATTAAAACAACAAATGGTTTACAAGGACACTGTATTGTATTCTAATGTCGTTAGCTGAGCCCATCTTTGATAATGCACTCTGAGGTGACCCAATACAGAAAAATAATAAACTCAAAGCTTGTCATTTAGTCATTTAATGCTGTTAGAACATGTTTTGTAACTCCTATGAGGACATCGAGTACATTGTCATGTTTAGTAAAAACAGTAAGATGCATTAATAGTGCATAATAGTAGTGATGTTGCAGTTATTTGTTATGAGCTTTAACCACTAAGACAACAAGTCGACCCTGAAACATCCTTTTATGCAGATTCATCAAACATCTGGAGAGAATCTCTTGGTGTTGGTTGTGGTTGTGGATGTTTGCATGAGGATAGAAACTTCCTGTCTCTTAGCATGAAAATACATCATCAGGACTAATATTGTTGGTAGAATCACACTCTTGAAAGAACTTGAATATGTATGATGCACAACTAGATTAACATTATCAGTCACATTTACAGAAATATTAATATACCACACCTAAAGAAATATAAAGAATGTAAATTCAAGTCAAAGATTTGATTTATATCAAACCAAAATAAATAAATAAAATATTTTGTGACTTCTTACAGAATTTGTCGTTGTATTTAAAATACACGATGATGGTGCCGATGATACCCCCAATCAGAATCACTCCAAATATTGCTGTTACGATGATCATCCAGGTCAGATCCCCTACAAAAAATTAATGAATAATAATTAAAACAGAAAATGGTTTACAAGGACACTGTATTGTATTCTAATGTCGTTAGCTGATCCCATCTTTGATAATGCACTCTGAGGTGACCCAATACAGAAAAATAATAAACTCAAAGCTCGTCATTTAGTCATTTAATGCTGTTAGAACATGTTTTGTAACTCCTATGAGGACATTGAGTACATTGTCATGTTTAGTAAAAACAGTAAGATGCATTAATAGTGCATAATAGTAGTGATGCAACAAGTCGACCCTGAAACATCCTTTTATGCTGATTCATGAAACATCTGGAGAGAATCTCTTGGTGTTGGTTGTGGTTGTGGATGTTTGCATGAGGATAGAAACTTCCTGTCTCTTAGCATGAAAATACATCATCAGGACTAATATTGTTGGTAGAATCACACTCTTGAAAGAACTTGAATATGTATGATGCACAACTAGATTAACATTATCAGTCAAATTTACAGAAATATTAATATACCACACCTAAAGAAATATAAAGAATGTAAATTCAAGTCAAAGATTTGATTTATATCAAACCACCAAAATACAGTATATTTAATATGAGTGCACGATTCAGGAAATCTCACGATTCGATTCAAAATCAATTCTCAATTCAATACATTCATAGATTTGATTCTAGATTGATGTTTTGAGTAAATCTTTCTATTTGACTGCAGGAGACACTTTCATAGGTCTCAAAGAAAAAAACTCACACTGAATCAAGTGTAAACATTTGCTATCAACATCAACCCTGACTAAGATTTATGTTCCTTTAGTTCACTCAGTCAACAGGAAACCAAAGCAGCCCTGAGACAAAGAGTCAAATGAATACTTAATACAAAAATAAAAATGATTGCAAAGATAAACTGCTGAGTGCAAAACTTCAAATAATAACTTAAATTCATACTTCAAATAACAAAATCAAATAAACAATAGCTGCCTGTTACATTTAGCTGCAAAGTACAAACCAGAAACTTGACCAAATTGATCAAATTGATCACTATAAGATGATGATTATTATAACTGATGTTGTTTCTTTTTCTTAATTTCTCATGCAGATTACCATCTAGTTGACATTTGTATATTTATTACATGAATATAAAGTAATGAAACGGGCAGTTTCACTATTTACTGAATTTTATTTTCTGTTTCAAAATACAGAACAGCTGTTTAAACGCTTGTTTCACTGCTGCATCTTGTTGGCTTGTTTTTGGCAGTTTGTCATAAACTTCAAGGAGACGTTTTTCACTGAGATAAAATGACTTTCTCATTCCCGTCCTCAGAAAACCAGCTGGCAGTCTGACGAGTGTTAATCTGTGGGGGAGGGGGCTGCAGGGAGAAAGTTGAACCAGAACCAACTTTTGGAGAAACGTAACCTGTAACACTGAACAACCCTGCATTATGACAAAAACATTACTGGGAAGAGGGGAGGACATTTCTCTTTGTTTGATAATGTAAAAAGTAAAGTTAGGCTTTGCTGACAGCTTCCCGACTAATTTCAAAAAGACGAGAGAGAGTGAGAGAAGCAGTGGTCGAGCGAGCTAGAGAGTGAATGAAGAGAGGGAGCGCTGGTAACGTTAGTGATGAAGCTGGTGAATCAGATCAATAAAACGTTATTTTCTGATTGTCTCACAGCGGTTACATTCTAAAGCACAAACATCCCCACACACACCTCTGCTCAACCCTGCAGCTGTGGTGGTGAGAAAGCCGCTGAATGAGAGGAATAAAACGTTTTTTTCTGATTGTTTCACGGCAGTTACAAATAAATAAACCCACAACCACACAAACCGGCGCTGCAACGCCTGATAACAGCATTAATCTCGTCAAGCTCCTTCTTCCCTTCAAGATAAGAAAAACCAAAATATTTCCAAATGATTGCCTTCATTGCTGATGGACCAGTTTATATTTGTTTTTCTGTCAAGTACTCCATTGCTCGCGGTCTCTCCATGATACACACTTCACTTCCTTCTTGCCCCCGGAGTTGGATCCGGGAAAAAACCAGCGTGGCGTCATTGCACCATCTATGGGATTTAGCGAGCTAACTCATGTCAGGAAAAAATGGAAGACAGCGTTGTGGCAAGACTGAAAAATGTGAATCGATTCTGAATTGGCAGAGATAGAATCGCGATTCTTATGTGAATCAATTTTTTTGTGCATGCCTAATATTTAGTGCATCAAAATAAATACAATATTTTAAGATTTCTTACCTCTTATGGCTCTGTATAATGAATTGATGATGTTGAACACAACCGGAATACAAACTGCTATTAGGATGAACATCCATCTCAGATTATCTACAAAGAAAATGAAAGAATAAATAATTAAAACAACAAATGTATTGTATTCTAATGTCGTTAGCTGATCCCATCTTTGATAATGCACTCTGAGGTGACCCAATCATATTTAGGAAAAACAGTAAGATGCATTAATACATTAAATGTGTTACAGCAGATATTTGTTGGCGTGATAACTCACTTAATTTGGTGTTGAAGCCATCTTCAGTGGTGTAGATGGAGACATGAAAGGTAGAGTCAAGTCAAAGATTAGATTTATATCAAACCACCAGAATACAGTATATTTAATGCATCAAAATAAATACAATATTTTGTGACGTCTTACCTTTTATCCGTTTGTATGTTAAATAGATGATGGCGATGATGCACCCAATCAGAATCACTCCAAATATTGCTGTTAAGATGATCAACCATATCAGAGCCCCTACAAAAAATGGAAGAATAAATAATTAAAACAACAAATAGTTTACAAGGACACTGTATTGTATTCTAATGTTGTTAGCTGATCCCATCTTTGATAATGCACTCTGAGGTGACCCAATACAGAAAAATAATGAACTCAAAGCTCATCATTTAGTCATTTAATGCTGTTAGAACATGTTTTGTAACTCCTATGAGGACACTGAGTACATTGTCATGTTTAGTAAAAACAGTAAGATGCATTAATAGATAGATTAACATTATCAGTCAGATTTACAGAAATATTAATATACCACACCTAAAGAAACATAAAGAATGTAAATTCAAGTCAAACATTTGATTTATATCAAACCATCAAAATACAGTATATTTAGTGCATCAAATAAATTCAATATTTGTGACTTCTTACCATTTATGGCTCTGTACATTAAAATGATGATGTTGAACAAACCCGACATACAAGGCATCATGTACATGACATTCCATATGAGAGCCCCTACAAAAAAGTGAAAGAATAAATAATTAAAACAACAAATGGTTTACAAGGACACTGTATTGTATTCTAATGTCGTTAGCTGATCCCATCTTTGATAATGCACTCTGAGCTTTAATCACTAAGACAACAAGTTGACCCTGAAACATCCTTTTATGCAGATTCATCAAACATCTGGAGAGAATCTCTTGGTGTTGGTTGTGGTTGTGGATGTTTGCATGAGGATAGAAACTTCCTGTCTCTTAGCATGAAAATACATCATCAGGACTAATATTGTTGGTAGAATCACACTCTTGAAAGAACTTGAATATGTATGATGCACAACTAGATTAACATTATCAGTCATATTTAGAGAAATATTAATATACCACACCTAAAGAAATATAAAGAATGTAAATTCAAGTCAAAGATTTGATTCAAATCAGACCAAAATAAACAAATAAAATATTTTGTGACTTCTTACAGTTTCCACTCTTGAATGTAAAATAAATGGTGATGATGAACCCAACCAGAATCATTCCAAATACTGCTATCATGATGTACATCCATGTCAGATCCTCTACAAAAAGTGAAAGAATAAATAATTAACACAACAAATGGTTTACAAGGACACTGTATTGTATTCTAATGCCGTTAGCTGATCTCATCTTTGATAATGCACTCTGAGGTGACCCAATACAGAAAAATAATAAACTCAAAGCTCATCATTTAGTCATTTAATACTGTTAGAACATGTTTTGTAACTCCTATGAGGGCATTGAGTACATTGTCATGTTTAGTAAAAACAGTAAGATGCATTAATAGTGCATAATAGTAGTGATGTTGCAGTTATTTGTTATGAGCTTTAACCACTAAGACAACAAGTCGACCCTGAAACATCCTTTTATGCAGATTCATGAAACATCTGGAGAGAATCTCTTGGTGTTGGTTGTGGTTGTGGATGTTTGCATGAAGATAGAAACTTCCTGTCTCTTAGCATGAAAATACATCATCAGGACTAATATTGTTGGTAGAATCACACTCTTGAAAGAACTTGAATATGTATGATGCACAACTAGATTAACATTATCAGTCACATTTACAGAAATATTAATATACCACACCTAAAGAAATATAAAGAATGTAAATTCAAGTCAAAGATTTGATTTATATCAAACCACCAGAATACAGTATATTTAGTGCATCAAAATAAATACAATATTTTGTGACTTCTTACCTGTTCTGCCTTCGTATATTAAATTGATGATGATGTTGAACATATCCAGAAATAATACAGCTGTAAAGATGATCATCCATTTCAGACTGTTGGCAGAATCTGAAAGAATAAATAATTAAAACAACAAATGGTTTACAAGGACACTGTATTGTATTCTAATGTCGTTAGCTGATCCCATCTTTGATAATGCACTCTGAGGTGACCCTCCTAAAGAAATATAAAGAATGTAAATTCAAGTCAAAGATTTGATTGATATCAGACCAAAATAAATAAATAAAATATTTTGTGACTTCTTACATCCGGCTTTGTATATTAAATAGATGATGAAGATGATGAACCCAACCAGAATCACTCCAAATACTGCTATCATGATGAACATCCTTGTCAGAAGCTCTACAAAAAATGAAAGAATAATTAATTAAAACAACAAATGGTTTACAAGGACACTGTATTGTATTCTAATGTCATTAGCTGATCCCATCTTTGATAATGCACTCTGAGGTGGGTGAGGCTTCTTACCGTTTCTGCCTTCGAAGTTTGAATCGAAGATAAGGATGATGTTGAAGACAACTAGAATACATGCTAATATGTAGATGAACGTCCATTTCAGAAGCTCTACAAAATATGAAAGAATAAACAATTAAAACAACAAATGGTATAAATACAGTTTATTTAGTACATCAAAATAAATACAATATTTTGTGACTTCTTACCTTTTATCCAATCGCGACTGAAATTGATGATGCCTTTGTGTCTGAAAGTGATGATGATGATGCACACAACCAGTAATAATATTGCCATGAAGATGAGCTGATTCCCTACAAAAAAAAATGAATGAATAAATAATTTAAACAACAAAGGGTTTACAAGGACACTGTATTGTATTCTAATGTCGTTAGCTGATCCCATCTTTGATAATGCACTCTGAGGTGACCCAATACAGAAAAATAATAAACTCAAAGCTCATCATTTAGTCATTTAATGCTGTTAGAACATGTTTTGTAACTCCTATGAGGACATTGAGCACATTGTCATGTTTAGTAAAAACAGTAAGATGCATTAATACATTTAATGTGTTACAGCAGATATTTGTTGGTGTGATAACTCACTTATAAAGGGGTTGAAGACTTCTTCACTGTTGATGATGTTGCTGACTGGGTTTTCAAACGCACAGCTGAACCAGCTCAACCACAGCTCCTTTTCCACCTAGAAATTGGGAGAAAAACATTATTAGCTGAAAGCTCATAAACCAAACACACAGATCTTTTGAGGAGCTCACTTTGTCTTTTTACAGTATGTCCAGATTACCAACAATAACATCAGGGACAACACAGTGATGTGGCTACTTAGTCATCAGCTTTTCATTATATATGCTGTAATCCACTATTTAGCACGTCTGCAAGACTGAATTATCCAGTATAAATTATAGTATACTAGTATGATTTGGTAGAATACTAAAACCTTATTTGGGCAATCTCTAACATCTTTTTGATTTTTTCTCTGTATCACAAACAGCTATAAAGTAATTAACAGAGAAACCTGTCAAGTTTTCTAATATCACATTTTTATCACATGCAAGACTGTATGGGAAACAAAAGAGATACAAAAACACTGTATTAGCCACATCTGGTGTATAGAGGACCAAAAGTGTCACATAAAAAGTAATAAATCATTTAATTTATTAATATCTAATTGTACAATAAACACAGGAATTAATGAATAAATTTACAAATTAATTAATGTGATGCTTTATTATTATTGCCATGACACGTGGAGATATTCAGAGTTTTAGAAATGTCTGAACACTGAAGGTTTAAACTTGTAACAAAATATCTTTGAATGTTTTGTGAAACTATGACATTCATATAAAATATTAGATCGTCTCAACAGTTGCCTGTTAATTGGATAAAAATAAAAATGTCCAACCTTGTATCCAAATGCAGCTCTTGTTGTCACTTTTTTATGACTTTACAGAGACAAGTCTGGCCCTTTCCATGATCTGAAATCTTTATTTTCTGCAGATTTGTTCATGTTACTGTTTATTTAATTTTAATTATATATTGTTTATTTACCAGAGACAATGCGAAACATATTTAATATACCAGATATAGTTAAAGCTAATTTCAGAAATATTCTAAACTATCTAAATATCCTAAACTGCACAGCCTGGATTCTGCCTCAGCTGGTCACCAACTGATGCCTGAATATGTGAATCAATTTAAAAAACTAGATTCTGGTTTATTCTTGCAACATGATTTATCTGTTACTGATGAGACACACAAACATCATTATCCTGTGTTTACCATTGTTATTTTGTGCTCCTTGGTTGAAGACCACGTCATGTCACCTGACGTCCACCAGTAGGTGACTGGTTCAGCGTCTGTGGTGTCGCCATTACAGGTGAAGACACAGTAGGTCCCAGTACACCATTCGGAGACGGTGGGTTTAGAGACAGGAGCTGATAGAAAATGAAACAAAAAGACATTTCCTTTGAATTTAGGGCCATTTTGATAAACTAAGACAAACTTCATACACAATTCCTCCACTTACAGATAACCAGGAGTTCAGTCTTGCTGGTGACTTTGTTGTTGATCTCTACTGTGTAGTTGCCGCTGTCGTCTGGAGTTAGTCCTTTGATTGTCAGCGCTCCATTTGAAATGTCCAGCAAACCACGATCTGCAAAAATGCACAGGTTTAGCTTCTAAACAGGGATTTTTCGTCGTCTTACAGCATGTTGTCAGCTAGAGTCACTTATTTCCAGTGTTGGTCACTTAAGAGTGGGCAGCTGGAGAAATATGCACTTTAAAACACTAAAAATGTTTGTAGAACAGCTGATTTTCATACATAAAAAGTCTTTTTGATTTCCTACAGAAAAAGCAAGTGAATCCCTTTTTTTCTCTCTGTATAAAGCAAGGAATCTCTGTCTGTCTGTCTGTCTGTCTGTCTGTATGTATGTATGTATGTATGTATGTATGTGGGTTTGTCCTTCGCAAGAAATGTATAAAAATACCTCATAAATAATGCTGATAACGTTGATTTGCTTCTTCTTCTGCCCATGGAGTCAACAAGCGGAAATACAGACAACACCACTCTGCCATTGCAACCCACATTGTGGTCGGAGGTGGTATTACATCAGTGGTGATAATGACTTGAAAATGTTTAAGAGACTTAGGGCCCTATTTTAACGTTCTAAACGCACAGTCTGAAGCGTATGGCACAAGTGCATTTTGGGTTGTACTTAGTCTCTTAATTATCATGAGTGTGTTTTGGGTGTAACATGCAATAACGTGCGATTCCCTTTAAAAGCCCGGTGCACTTGCAGCTTAGCGGATTGCTATTATAATGGTGCATTTGCTAAGTAGTAAGAATGAGCACTTCTCTGCAGAGGAAACGGATCTACTTGTGCGTGTAGTGAAAGCGCATGATTCATAACGAGCACACTGACCCCTGCTGCTCCTGGACCCTCCCGTGGCCCCAGACCACCAGTTTAACCAGGTTTATTATTTTAATTACAGCTTTGGTTTCTTAAAAATTGTTTTGTTCAGTCATGGAGTAACAAATAAAATCAGCAGGGTTTTAACTGCTGAAAGTATGGAAACCTGATCACTGTAATCTCAAAAATGTTAAAGAATATTTGTTAAATATTGTTCAGAAATTAAATCATTTTAATCAAGTAAAAAATCATCATACACAGTTGTCAGGACTTTCTAAGGTTCTGATCCTGCTGCTGGCAGCAGCTAGAAGCTGTCCAGATTTATTTCCTTCTTTAGTTTAATCATTGTTTTCACCTCATTTATTTCCTCATGTGTTCCTCATGTCATCATGTACTGATGAAGCAGGAAAGTTGATCTGTGTTTGATCTGTTGTTGATTTCTGTTTGCTGGGTCTTGACAGACACCTTCAACCTGACAGATCTGTTTAAATACCTCCATGTATTGCCACGATTTAGTCAAACAATTAGACAATTTCATCCCTCATTACTGTGATTAGCTAATTCTGATAAATATTCTGACTAGCCAGTATCACGTGTATTTTTTAAAATATGTTGATGTACACAATAATAATCTTTCACATTGTAATCCTTTTATTTGTTATCTTTTGCATGTTTATGCGCTGCTGCGCGTCCATGTGTGTAACAAGCAGAGTGTACATTGTGCACCCGCCTGAAGGCGCATATTACTATCCTGATAACACTTAAAATAACAGTGAAACACTGCACCATTGACTTCAGACCAGGTTTTTGTTGGTCAATTGCGCAATTGCTTTCTGCTGCCTCAAGATAGCAATGCACTTGACCACACCTTATTTTAGGACCAACACCCCCATGGACGCTCAGATGGGCACAAGAGCATTTGCTATTAAAGCAACGTCAGCGCTGGACGGGAAAATGACAACTGCCTTAGTCTCAAACTAGCAAAGACATGAGCGTTGCGCTTGGTGCTGCTTTGCACCAGGCATAAGATAGGACCCTTAAGCTCTACTATTGAACTGTGTAACATTACTGTGAATGAAACTTTGCATGTACATTCCATGCCACTCTGCTATTGCAACTCACATTGTGTTCGGAGGTGGGATTACATCAGTAGTGATAAGAACTACCAGAGAATGAATTGAGAAAGTTTAGAGAGTTAAGTTTTATTCCTGTTCCTCACACGCGGGAACTTTGTATGTATGTTCAGGACATAGTGCAGGATGTCTCAGGCACGTTTTGAATGATTACTACAGTTCATCCAATCAACTTCAGTCTCCAGATATTCTGCGTGTGAGGCATTTAGGGAGCATCGGTAAACTGTAGCGTCTACCGATAGTCTGTATGAGAGGGGTTTAGGGGACAGGAACAACTCTCTCTGGGTATTGAGAAATCAGCCCGTCCCGAACATGCACATTTTGAACAGGCACTGCACTAGTAACCCTAATTCTATTCATTTACCCATTGATTATTATGTAATTAAGGTATTTAATTGGGTTTCACAGGGATAATGAATGAATTAATCTATAGATTGCATATATTCAGATATTTGGGGATTATTTTGACCAAAACATATGAAAGTGATATCTTATTTAACAGTACACCTTTAATGGGCCTTAATATTTTAATTTAAAGGTGAAAATTCAAGGATTACATTACAGTAATTGTATTTGTCAAACTTAATGTCTTATACGTCTTAAAAAGAACTCAATCCATGCAGAAAATACATCAAAACCCCTCTTTTTAATATAATCCATTCATTTAGCCAAAATCTGGGATAAACCTATTAAATACTGTAAAAGAATTCCTTAAAATATAATTCATTTACAACAGAAAATATTAAGACTACTAATTTAAACCAAAATCTCAACCTAAATGTATCAAAAACTTCAAACTAATGAGTAAAATCATTGATCTCTGGCTACCAAACAGCTTGATTTAGATTAAAGTGGTACCTGTGAAGCGTTGGGAGGAGAAAGTCTCGTTTCCATACCACTCCATGGCAATATCAGCTCCATGTTTCCACACTATGCTGGTGATGACATACTCTTCAGAGTCTGCTGTGAGAACAGCTTCGTCACCTGTTTCCACATAGAGTGGTTCTTCTGCAAAATAAAATAAATGAAATACATGTGAATGCAAATTTCTCTGTTTAATTACTGAAATGTATTTTTTCTTTAATCAAGTGTGTCCTGCTCTAGTTTTAGTAAAAACTAAGTAAAAAGTATATTTTCCTCTAAAATGCAGTGGAGCATAAAGTACATAAAATAGAAATACTCAAAATAACAAGCAGTAAAACTTTATTTAAAGCCTCCTGTTTAGCATTTACAGCAGTATTTAACATTTAAGACACTATGATGTTGTTTTTTAGCAAATATAAGTGTTTGTCAATGATTGTAACTCCTCATGTGGGATCCATAACTGTAATCAGATAAAGACAATTTAGTAAAACAGTTATAATAATATAAAATATGTCTTCATAGGAGAAGTTATAATTGCTGACAAATACTGTACATTAATAAACATTTAAAGGACAGGTTAACAGTTTTTCGAGTGTGTCTTAAAACAACAGTCAGGTGTCCATATGAACAGTGAAAGAGGTTTTCTTCGCTGTAATCATTCCTCCTGTTCATACTGGATATTTAAAGATCCTTCAAATGTGCTTTCAATGTAAGTGATGGAGGCCAAAATCCACAGGGTGTCCACACAGTCATTTAAAAGTTGATGTGAAGCTTATATGAGGCTTCAGCAGTCTGAGTTAGTCATATCAAGTGGATATCTGACACATTTACAGTCTTTTTAGCTAAAGATTCCTTTTTGTGTTTCCTCAGACAGTGTTTCCCTGTTGAGCTGTGGTGGAAGTTTATTAACAAAAAGAGGAACTTTGACACTAAAAAGACTGTAACGTTGAAAGATATCTACTTGATTTGACTCATTTGGATGCTGAAGCTTCATATTAGTTTCAGATAAACTTTTAAATACATTTTTGCACAGAAGGAGGACTGTGGATTTTGTCCTCCATCACTTCCATTGTAAGTGCATTATGAAGGGATCTTCTAATGGTCAGTATGAACAGGAGGAATGATTACAGCAAGAAAAACATGTTTCAATGTTCATTTGGGCTCCTGACTGTTGTTTTAAGACAGACTTGAAATGTGAATCCGTCCTTTTAACATATACTTACAACTACATCATAGTGTGTTATGAACCTTTATTAAATGTTTATAAATGTTCATATACATCTTATTAATGCTAAATAGGGGGACTTGAAGTGTTACCCAAGTGCCTCAGGTAATTTCCACCACTGATTCTAGTCTATTTCTAAATTTAGGGGACAAATATCTCTTTAAAACTCTTAACAAATACCTTATGACCCCTCATCACATCACTATTCCTTAAACCAGATTTATAAAATTAGTCACAGTTATGATAGACTTCAAATATACATTTCCTGGTTCTACAGTTCATGTAAATGTGTACATTGTACATTGTCATGTTTAGGAAAAACAGTAAGATACATTAATACATTAAATGTGTTACAGCAGATATTTGTTGGTGTGATAACTCACTTTCCTTGAAGGGGTTGAAGACTATTTCACTGCTGATGAAGCTGACTGGGTTTTCAAACGCACAGCTGAACCACAGCTCATCATCTTCCTTAAAATTGGGAGAAAAACAATATTAGCTGAAAGTTCATAAACCAAACATACAGATTCTTTGAGGAGTTCACTTTGTATTTTTACAGTTTGTCCAGATTATCAACAATAAACTGGTCACCAACTGATGCCTGAATATGTGAATCAATTTAAAAACTAGATTCTGGTTTATTCTTGCAACATGATTTATCTGTTACTGATGAGACACACAAACATTATTATCCTGTGTTTACCTTTGTTATATTGTGCTCCTTGGCTGAAGGCCACGTCATGTCACCTGACGTCCCCCTGTAGGTGACCAGTTCAGCGTCTGTGGTGTCGCCATTACAGGTGAGGACACAGTAGGTCATCTCAGGTTCACACCATATGGAGAGGGTGGGTTTAGAGACAGGAGCTGATAGAAAACGAAACAAAAAAACATTTCCTTTGAATTCAGGGCCGTTTTGATAAACTAAGACAAACTTCATACACAATTCCTCCACTTACAGATAACCAGGAGTTGAGTCTTGCTGGTGACTTTGTTGTTGATCTCTACTGTGTAGCTGCCGCTGTCGTCTGGAGTCAGTCCTGTGATCGTCAGCGCTCCAGTTAAAGTGTTCAGCGAACCACGATCTGCAAAAACGCACAAGTTTAGCTTCTAAACAGGGATTTTTCGTCATTGGTCACTTAAGAGTGGGCAGCTGGAGAAATATGCACTTTAAAAAACTAAAAATGTTTGTAGAACAGCTGATTTTCATACAAAAAATCTCTAGTTTTGCCCACTGAAAAAGCAAGTGAATTCCTTTTTTATAACCCTAATTCTATTCATTTACCCATTGATAATTATATAATTAAGGTATTTAATTGGGTTTTACAGGGATAATTAATAAAAAAAATCTTTGGATTGCAAATATTCAGATATTTAAGGGCTTTTTTACCAAAACACATGAAAGTGAAACAGTATACCTTTAAAGGGCCTCAATACTGTACTTAAGGTGAAAATTCAGGGTCAGTATTAATTTGTCAAGTTTAATGGGTTATACTTCTTAAAAAAACTCAATCCATGCAGAAAATACATCATAACCCCTCTATTATAATATAATCCATTAATTTAGCCAAAATCTGGGATAAACCTATTAACTACTGTACAAGAATTCCTTAAAATATAATTAATTTACAACAGAAAATATTTAGACCCCTAATTTAAACCAAAATCTCAACATAAATTTGTTAAAATCTTCAAACTAATGTATAAAATCATTCATCTCTGGCTACCAAACAGCTTGATTTAGATTAAAGTGGTACCTTTGAAGTGTCGGTAGGCGGTAGTCTCGCCTCCATACCACTCCATGGCAAGATCAGCTCCATGTTTCCACTCTATACTGGTGATGGGATTCACTACAGAGTCTGATGTGAGAACAGCTTTGTCACCTATTTTCCCATAGAGTGGTTCTTCTGTAAAATAAAATAAAACAAAATACATGTGAATGCAAATTTCTCTGTTTAATCACTGAAATGTATTTTTTCTTTAATCAAGTGTGTCCTGTTCTAGTTTTAGTAAAAACTAAGTAAAAAGTAAAGTACAAAGTACAATATTTACCTCTAAAATGTAGTGGAGCATAAAATAGAATAAAATAGAAATACTCAAAATAACAAGCAGTAAAACTTTACTTAAAGCCTCCTGTTTAGCATTTACAGCAGTATTTAACATTTAACACACTCTGATGTTGTTTTTTTAGCAAATATAAGTGTTTGTTCAAATATACATTTCTGTTGTCACAGTTCATGTAAATGTGTACATGTGGTAAACAGAAACTGGACTCTATCTAACCTGAGGGTGTCGTCACAAAATGAAAATTGAAACCAAAAAATATAACACAAACAATGCACAGAAATATAACATGATATCATAATTTTCTCAACATGTCAGTTAAAAGATTATAACAGTTAAAACAGTTTAAATTATCCTAAACTTACTGTTGGCTGCCACTGCGGTCCATAATAGAAAGTAAAGCAGCAACATCTTCTTGTTCTCAGTTGGGCTTCAATAGAAGTAAGACACATAAATTCACGGTGATTCTGTTGATATTTAAAAACATATAAAAACATTTTTTAAAGTATATATAGATTTATAAATGTATTCAGAAAGTTAAAAAGTAGGAAAGGCTTCTGTTGACAGCTGTAGCTGAGAGTGAAGGAGGAAGTAAAAGCAGCAGAACAACAAGAAGTGGTTCACATACATGACGAACTTCTGACTGAGCAGCTGTCATTTTATTTATATTTCATTAAATGTTTCAGTCACTCTGTAAGTTAGTGTCATAAAGAGAGAAGATCAGTTTCCTTAAGACAGAACTGTTGATTTACTGTTGCCTCTAAAACACAAACATACAGGAAGAGAATAAAAGAAATAAATCAATAAAAACATTTCCTTCTGCTATTTTGATATGGAGGGTTTTAAGGGCTGAAACTAAATATACAAATACATAAATAATTATATGACTATATTCTAAAATATATTAGTAAATATATAATTATAACAACAAAATGCTTAAATAAATGAATAGATAAATAATTGTGTAATTCAGTGTTTAATTATCACCACAAATAAATCACAAATTAAATCAGACATTAAATATATAAATGTTATTTATCTATTTATAACTTTCTTTCTTTCTTTCTGTATATATACTTCCATTTATCCATAGTGTAACTTGCTGCAGTGAAATAAATAAATGCGTCATCTTCATCCATCAGCAGTCAGGGGTCAGACTCTGCCCTGTGATTGGTGGTTGAACTTGAATCTGCTGCTTTTGCCTAATTCAAGATGGCAGCACCTGGTGCAGATTTAAATTAAATCTTGTGTGTTACAATAGTAGATATGTCGGCTGTAGCTGAACAGATGGAGGCAAATTACAGTTCCTGTGCTTTATTAGATCAGATTGACGGCTTCACTGAATGAATTGGAATGATATTGACCCGACTGACACAGAAATGAATGAAGCTGTATTCAGGATCTCAGATCCTGCTGGTCTGTAATACTGTTCATTCACCAATCAGAGTCTTTAACCCGCCCCCTGACTTTTGATGGATGAAGTTGACACATTTATTTGTTTTGCTGCACCAAGTTACGCTATGGATAAATAAAAGTATATATAAATGATTAAGATTATAAATAGATAAATAAAAGTGTGAATAAACTAATAAATGAATTAATATACAAGTGAATAAATAAATAAATAAATAAATAAACATAAATTCAACTTATATTTAATGTCTCATTTAATTTGTGATTCATTTATTTATGGTGACAATTATTATGAAATAATTATTTATTTATTCATTTATTTAAGCATTATATTATTTATGTATTTATATATTTAGTTTCAGCCCTTAAAACCCTCCATATAAAACCTCCATAACTAGGAGCAAAACATGTCAACCAGACACAACACACACATCTTAAAAAAGAAACAATGGAAGAATTACTTTTTGGATTAAATTAATACTTTTTTTTTTTTTTAAATGAAGTAGCTGGTGTTTAGTCCAGTGGTTCCCAACCTGTAGGATTCAGACCCCCCAAAGGGTCAGAAAGGAAAGAAAAGAGAAAAACTAAATGTTCTGCTGCTGTGTTTATTTGTTTTTTGTAGCTTCATATTTGCTTTTCAGTGAAATATTGTATAATTTTACCTCTCTGGACCCACTAGCAATTCTATAAATGAAACCATCTGAAAAGTAAAGAGGTCCCAACTAGATGCAGCTTTTTGGTCACAGGGGTCACAAGCCAAACAGGTTGAGGAGCACTGGTTTGATCTTTAACACTGCATTGGATTTTATAAGTATGATTTTTTCAAAATGTAAAACCACAATCTGTAAACTAACTACAATAAACAAATCAATCAATCAAATAAATGGACTGGAGTAAAATGTAGTGGAGCATAAAGTAGCATAAGTGACGGAGTCATTTTGTGCAAAACTGCATTTAAAAGTTGATGTGAAGCTTATATGAGTCTTCATCAGTCTGAGTTAGTCATATCAAGTGGACAAAAAGACAAAAAGAGGAACTTTGGCACTAAAAAGACTGTAACGTTGAAAGATATCTACTTGATTTGACTCATCTGGATGCTTCAATGTTCATTTGGGCTCCATTTGGACTATTTTAACACACATCTGTTAAATTGTGTCCTTGTCCTGAGAGGAGGGAGAGGTCAGCGGTTTCCATCTGTGATTTTGACTAAATGTTTTTTCTATCTCTCTAATATTTGACGACGTGAAAACACGGTAATAAATTAACAGGTTAAATCTCCCCCTCTGTCTCCACATCAGTCCTGTAGTATAAATATAAACAGGTCTATATTCACCTGTAGACACATGAAGTCAAAGCTGTTCTCCAGCGGCTGTCCGGCAGAGCGGAGCCGCATTTAGGGTCTCAGACAGCGGGGAGAGCAGCGGCTCATCTCCGCCTCCTCCACAGGCTGATTCAGGCAGGAAAACCTGAAAACTGTTGGGACACAGTAATAAAAACACTTTGCTGAACTACTGACGATCAGTTTACTTCAACTGTTAACGTTACTCGACACACTCAAACTCAACTGCAAAATGGCGGAAAATATTACCGCCGGTAGTTGAGTTCACTTTTAGATCCAAACGACACTTTTAACAATCAAACGGCAGATTTCTTCTGTTTATAGAGGAGCTAATTTAACAGTAGTTAACACTAACAACATGAACAAAGAGCCATTAAAGTGTAAAACACTGGAAACTGTCGGTTACATTACCTTAAGATGGAGAAAAGAATCTGCGTCACGATGTCAGACAAAGTAAAAGTAAAAGTAAATGTCACCAGGAAATATGAGGGAATAGAGGAGGCGTTACAGATAAATGATTAATTGTGGGTACATCCGTTGGTATTTCCCTTTATTTGTCATGTCCTAAGAGCCGGGTCATGACACTATATTCTGTCACATTTAGTGACCCGCAGCAGGTGTTATACTATAGTCTGTTATGGCAAGTCTTACTAGTAGAAATTGTATTTCAAGATACCGGCAACGTTGATTGTCTACTAGTCAAAAATAAATTTAAGATACATTTAACAGCTAGACTGGATATGCATCACAGATATCTAATTCAGTTCTTCCTAGTCAAAATGAACCTTTCAGATATTCACAATGACATTTTTCCGAGGACAAATTACATCGCTTTTGCCATTCATGTGTAGGCTATTGGGCTCTCAACTTCAGATATCCACAATTACATTTTTGATATCTAGAATGAACATTCTGGATATCTGCAACAGAATTCTTAATAGCTTTCAAGTTTCATCAGAAGTCAGTAATAACATAATCAAGCACATAAAGTTTAATTTGAAGAGTTGTTTAAAAACACGCACACAATCATTTACTGCATAGAAATAGTACAATTAGCTGATAATTAGCCTGATCAGCCACCGTTAGTAATCAATACAACACACATTATTAGACTGTAAATCATTAATCAAACCAATAACTAACAGCGGTCACACCAGACAACCTTATTATACTTTATTACTACTATGACACATGTAGGCATTCACCAATCTAGAGAACCCCACACAGAAATGACACCTCCTTAGGGCAACTTAATACTGCACTGCAGCTGCAAAAAAAGAAACTAATTTCACTCTTCATCACCTCGGCATCAGTCAGGCTGACCATCCTGTGCTTCCCCTCCAGCTGGGAACACTTGGCCTCAGTGAGACTGTGGGACTGTGCCTCATGAAGAGGGAATACAGCTCTTGGCTCTCAGTGGTGACACCGAACCATAAGCTGTCCCCACTCCTGAGATAAAGAAATATAATCTGCTTTATTTTAATTAACATTATTTTCATATATTCTTCATGTCGTAAAGAGTTTTCATGATGTTATCATTGTGTATAACACCTATCATGGGGGGGGGGACTGCTGACTTATGTTTCATGCTTTGTGTAGGACTGACTTCCCTGGCTGCCAAGGCTCCCAGGCTGCAGGCCTGCAACTCCTACGTTGAACAAGCACAGACATTAATACACACATAACATGATATTCAACACAGGGGGCAAGTGGTGAGATGGCATTAATGTAGTCTGTTGTATCTCTGTGATATGTGCAAAATGGGACAAATGAATTGTTTGTGGGTAAGATAAAGATAAAATTCTAACCATAGTCGTCCCTACAGCTGGCTGGTGGTTACAGCCTGATGATGAGAAAATCGCAGTTCAAATCCATTCGCTATAAGCCTGTTTCATCAATGTTTTGTGATTTTTTTATGGCACATAGATAACAGTCCAAAATTGTGTTTAAAAAAAAGCATAGTTTTTAGTTAAATAACATCAAATTTTCTTGGGGGAAGAAACCCCCGAACCAAAACTCCTGTGGACCTTTGATCTGGTTATTTTATTTGACCACTGCAGGTCCAAATGTTTAATTATTAATAGCATCATAAAACAACAACAATCATATCAGCAAAATGACGCAGAACAAGAAGAAATGCTGCCAGTTTTCTATTGAACACCTTAACTATGGATACATATTCTTCTGCTTTTTCCCAGTAGCCTCAGACTTTTTTCCTTGGTAGGTTGCTCTTGTTTTCCGTTGGAACAATTAATAAGGCATCTAGATAGTGAATGGGGAGGCACTGGCCTGCATTGGTAAACAGAAGCTAGACTATCTATTTAACCAGAGGATGTGGTCACAAAATTAAAATCGAAATTGAAATATAACACAAAACATGCACAGAAATATACCATGATATTAAAATTTTCTCAAGATGTCAGTTAAAAACATTTAAAATTATCCAAAACTTAATGGCGCTGACTCTCACTGCGATCCAGAACAGAAAGTAAAACAGCCACATTTTCCTTGTTCTCAGTTTGGCTTAAATACAAGTAAGACACATAAGTTCACAATGATTCTGTTGATATTTAAACATATATCAAGTATATACAGATTAAAAATGTATTCAGAGAGTGAAAAAGTTGGAAAGGTTGCCGCTGACAGCTGAAGCTGAGAGTGAAGGGTGAAATGAGGGCAAGGTCCATGGATGTTTTTATTAAGAGCTCTTATATTACATCCATGGCAAGATCAAGGAAACTATAAAAGTTTTATAGTGTCCTTGGGCAAGGTCGAATCTAGGTCTAGATGGTTACCTTAGATTTGCAAATCTCTCGCGAGATTTGTACGTGTTGTTTCTTCATTGTGTGTGTTGTGCAAAATAATTATGTTTTATGATGTGACAACGCTGTGGTTAACTTCTGGTTAGGTTCAGGCACAAAATACACTTGGTCAGGGACAGTAAAAAAAAATTCACGATTCGGGATCACTCTCTGTATGTTTTAGTCACTCTGTAACTGTCATAAAGGGAGAAGCTTGATTTCAGTAAGACAGCGGTGCTTCAATTTACTGGTGCCTCTAAAATAAAAACATTCAGAAATTTGAGCGGAGCAGAAGAAAAAATAAATAAATAAAAAACTTCCTTCTGCATGTGGTTGCCTGGCAACTGGTCCCAGCCGATAAACCGTCTGGCACATAACTCCCATGGATGTATTATAAGAGGTCTTATAATACATCATACACTGATAATTCCTCATAAAATGGCAAATTGCCGTTTTATACTGTTTTTCTTTTCTTCAACGGATTAAACAAACAACATATATCATGTTAGTGAGTGAGCTTTAGAGGTGTTTAGTAAGTGGACTTTTGTTTTCTTTTTGTTGATAATTGGGCAGAACCAGGCTTTAAGTATTTATGCCAAGCTAATTAACTAACTGGCTCCTTGAGGTGGCTTCATATTCACCAAACATATTTAACAGTTATATCAACGCCCCAAGATAAAGATTAAAAGACAGGCTCACATTTCATGTCTGTCTTAAAACAACAGTCAGGAGCCCAAATGAACACTGAAACATGTTTTTCTTGCTGTAATCATTCCTCATGTTCATACTGACCATTAGAAGATCCCTTCATAATCCACTTACAGTGTAAGTGATGGGGGACAAAACTATAGATTTTCAGACTTCAAACTACTTGTGTGGTATTAATGTAATGGAGTAGAATTACAACCATCAGAGAGAGGAAAACAGTGGAACTTTGCTACTACAATTCACCAAAACCCTGCAAACAATGACGTCTACTTGTTTGCTTAAGAGGCAGCAACTTTAACCAAACCAAACAAACTTATCACTATACCTCCAAAGACTTTTAGTACAAGCTCCCATTTGTCGGAGCCCGGCTCTAGACTGTAGCAATAAAACGGGAGGTCACATGGGTATTCGAGAGTACGAAAGTAAATTTATTTAGCACAAAGTACTCAAAACAAACAAAAAATAATAGGCAGGGTCAGTCTGTAAAATCAGTCATGCAGGGAGTGGATGAATGAGTTTATGCTGTGTGGGTGGTGAAACAAAAGAAAATGAACTAAAAAGTAACACAGGAGTATGTGGGGGAGAGAAGAGAACTGAACTGGCAGCTTCTCTGACTTTTATATGGGGCACACGGGGCCCAGGTGTGTCCCATCCTGCTAATCAGTTTGCTCAGGAACCTGCTCCTGCAAACAAAGAACACAGCAGCAACAAGAAGCACAAAGCAGAGGGGCCGTCACAAGTGGCTGTCTGATGCTTCTCATCTAATTCTTGGCAAGAAAGTGAATAAGTGTATTTCCTAAAATGTCAAACTATAATAGTTAATATAATACAGATGTAACAGTTAAGTAAAAATTGGCATAGAAAGCACGGCAGACTTTTTGGACATGGACTTCTGAGCAGGATCTTAAATATCATGCAAATAATGTAAAGAGTGTAAACAATTAAAATACATGGTCCATATAATAAAACTAGAATTTAAATGTTCCTCTGACCTCAGAACTCCCTGTTTCCATCATCAAACTTCTGTAGAAAGCCAGTAATCATCTGACCCTCATACGTTAAATATATGTATTTAATTTGGCTCTGGTAAAGGTTAGATGATTCTTGTTACTTTAGGTTTTCTTTAGGACTTCGCTTGGAAGTATGTAAAAACACAGTAAGTATAAAGGGAGTGGGATCTCTAGAAAATCAGCCTTTTCAAGTAAGGATTGATCAAGGAATAAATTATATCTGATAAAATTATTTGGTTGTAACACACACCATGACAAAAGTTTCCATTTGAAAACTATTTTGCTGCTTTCGGGTTTTATTTCTCTAAAATAAATTAATTACATCTTTACTATGAAGCGGACCGTGCAGTCGTAATGCCACCAAATGCTCACGTTGGTGTTGATATTATAAATTCAAAGACATCACAAAATACAGCAAGTTTCTTCTTTTCTTTTTTGGCTGGATCGGCCACGGACCGTGAGTGACTGAGTGAGTGATGAAGTTACACCATTGGTTGACCAGCCCAGTGTTTGGGTTTCCTCATTGGCTGTTGCTCTTTCACACTGAATCAACATGAGATGATGTAAGCAGAGGACAGCATTGCAATGCACCTCTGACGCTCTCAGCTCTGGTGTTAAATGCAGTGAAGTCAGCTAAACTCCTGTTTAAACAGACGAATATCAGCGTCTCTGCATCTCCTCCTCTACCATCCAGTGTGATCAACTCTCCAGCTGGCAGCGCTGGCAGCACTCAATGCAGAGGGAAAAACAAGACATATCCGCAGATAGAAACAGATGAAAGAGTAAGTGGAGTTAACAGATAATTAGAATAGTTATAATAAGAATTAAAATCAGTTCTTTTTCAAATCAAACATCTTAAAATATAAGTGGAAAGTAGGCCTATTGTTCTTTTAACTGCATTTATAACCTTTTTTTTGACTCAAATGTAGCTTAACCGTGTCATGTAATATGCTGCTACAGAACACTTTAACAACAAATATTACTGGGACAACTACAGAAAATTGCAGATGAACATTTAATATCCAGGAAGTCGGATCATAGACAGCGATGAACAGGCCCTCACACCTCACGTGCATCGGAGGGAGCGCCAGCTGTTGTATCGCTGCTGGAGGTCCATTGAGATGGCGCTGAATTTTCAGAATTATCGGACACTTTGTGAATGGGTAAAATATTATTTACTGTGTGCAGTTTGTGGCGCTGGAGATGACATATTAGAAATTGTGTATACGTGAAATATTAATGCAGCAATACATTTAGCAGAATATAATCGATATAAATTTTCATGAAAATTGGACATGCATGTAGGAGATAACTATCACTTCCTGTGGCTCTAAAGAACACCCACTAATTACATGTCATGTTGCTGTATATCATGTGTAGACCACACCATGTAAATTTCATGTAAATCGGAGGATGTTTGTCACATAAGGCCTACTTCCTGTTGTCAGAAGTTGGCGCTATGACTATGACTCAATATTGACATGTAGTTGTGTTCAGGCTTGGACTCCTATCAAGCATGAGAAATTTGTGGCGGATTGGACAATGTAAAGTTGAGTTACAACAACTTCCTGTTTAATGCTCCAAACATGTTTTGGGCCAAATTTATTGGCACGCCACGCCAATGGTGATCAATGAAAACCAAAAAGCTTCGCAATTTAGCATTGCAAAGGTCTTTAGATGTAACCTACCAAAATTGAAGGCGTTTTGACTCAAAGTGGCTGACTTCCTGTTGGGCTTAGAGTATGGCTCCAAGAGGTTCTTCGAAAGTTTGGACATGATACATGTGCCTTCCAAATTTGGTGCATCTAGGTGAAACCTATATGTGGGGGATTCAACATTTCATGGGGGGCACTAGCGAGCCATTTTGCAACACCCATGTCCAAGACCCATAAAACATATAAATGTTCACAATTCTGATGCATGTGGCAAGTTTCAAAAATTGTGGTTAATTTGGACAAAAAACAATAATTCCTTGCATTACAACAGGGCCTTCACACTACTCAGTGCTCAGGTCTTCATAAATAATGATGTGATGGAAAATCAAAGCTCTGAAAGACTGTCCATCAGTCAGGTGAATCCAAAAAAGTTAAAAGAAAACTAACAAAAATGTAATCATTGAATAAGGAATAAAAAAAGTCCTCAGCCAATATGCTGTATATGGAGACACTGAAGACTGTCATAAGTTTCTCATTGCAAAGTGAAGTCAGTGACTGTCAGTAAGCTGTTTCTCACTCTTTGACCTTCCTGTTTTTCTAACAACAGTGTGACATTTTATCTCAGCAGCTGCAGACGGACAGAAAGAGAAACTAAATTTGAAAAGTGAGCGTGGGAGTAAACTCTTGTCTCTCTCATGTTGTTCTGTTTGTAAGGTTGACTGAGTCTGACATTTTCAACATTTCAAACATTACAGTTTTCTGAAGAGACCGTTTCACCTTGTCACTACTAAACATTTTTCCCTTTAATTTTTAAATGTTAAATCTCTGTTGAGCTGTTCTGGAGTTCTGGTAAAAAAAAGTTGTGTATTCATGTACCACTTATTCAGGTGATATTTTAAAATTACACAAGTTAAAGCTACTGAACAGTATAATATTCAATTAGTCAATACTGTACTAACTAATGCAGGTTGTAGGAGGACAACAGCTTGTTCTTTAATACTCCTACAAGACTAATCTGGACATAGTTAAAGTAAACTGTCAACTGTGTATTTTCACTTTTAATCAGTTGGTAAGTGCACAAAAAATATTTTTGATCTATAATCACTGTTGTAAATTTTGACTGAATTCACACTGGAAACCTCACTTGGTGTTGTGAAGTGCAGCCTCACAGAGCTGCTTAACTGTAGACTCTAACCAGCCTTCCTTCTTGAATTAATGATCAATTTCTTATAATTTAATATTAGTTTTGATATCTGTATTACATTCATGACATTTTTTTTAATCTCATCTCATTCATTGCACTTACATAAAAAGGATTTTTTTTTCTTTTTTTGTCAGAAGCTGAATTGTGTTCTTTGCTTTCCAGTACATGCAAACACATCCATGTATTACTCAAGCATGGTTTATTGAAATTACCCCGTGACTGTAATAGGAGAAGTAAGATGAGTGGATGCAACATCCTGACAGTCTGAAAATTGAAAAGAAAGATTTGTACTTATTAAGATTATACAAATCAAAGATACAATAAGTCTTCACTTAGTGGAAAATGACAGGATGAAGAAATCTACAAACAAATACAGTAATAATGTTTATAAAGATTATTGCTTTGCTTCTTCTGTTTCTCTAGATTTCTTCTTTGTGTCTGAGTCTCTCAGAGCTTTGCAGGGCGTGTTGTCAAGTTTGACTTCCTGTTTGATTAAACCACAGAGGAAATTAGAGCTTGTTTGAGAAGAACTAGTCCTGCAAGTATCACTGGTAAGTACGTGACAATACATGCATGTTGGAATTCTGATATGCTTGCATTGTTACATCCAGTTTTCAGAGTGATGCGCCACAGCTTCTCTCCACCAACCATAAAACCAACATACAGTTCTGAAAGTCCATGTCTAAAATATACTGGAAGTCTAACTTGTGTTGTTTACATTTTCTTTATTATTTTGGTTTGTTTTGTCTTGTGTTTTGAAGTTCGTCGTTTTAGGGATTTCATATTGAAAAGCTGCAAATGTGGAGGGTACCCTCTTGATTTTATCTAACTCAGGCTACTGAACCTTCATTTTAGTCTAAGTTGAATTTAACAACGCATTTTTTCAGGAACTGAGTAATTGACTCCCATCATTTACATTTAAGTCTGACAGTATTTCAGGGCAAATATGAACAGGAGGAACAATTAGAGACCAACAACTATTTCAATGTACATACGGGTCTTGTGAGTTTTCTGTTAAGAATTATTGTCACACCAGCTGTTTGATGTGATGAAATTGGACCATTTTGACTACGAATTTTGAGTTGCTACAAAGTGAAATGTGACGATGGGAAACAAATAAGGGTAATCCCCAAAGTTATGTGAGACATGTGAGATTTTCACTCAACAACAATAAGAGTCATTGCTGTAAAATCAATAACAGTAAAGGTCTAATCTTCACTTTGAGCAGCTACAACCTTTAAAACAAGCTGCTTTCATGTTAACACATCAATAATTTCACCCAACTATTATTTAAAATAACTTGACATTTAGATTAACTTTAACAATCCTCTCTCCATGGTTTAAAGTTTATTATTAACAAATGCAGTGAAATATTGAATATATTATATATATTATATGTTTTATTGTGTCATTTACATACTGTAGGTAAGAAAAATAGTATATAGTATCTGTTGAAGTATGAAGTTATATTCGATATATTCTGACTTGCTGACATTCAGTGGGCCACTGGGCCTCAGCAACTTAACCTGCACCTGAGATCCATTTCTACCTGACCAGAAGGTTGAGGTGGGATCTTCTTCTTCTATGCCGTGTTCTTTAAATACTGGAGGTTTCCTATTGTTTTGTACTTGACATTCTTGGGAGTGCAAATGTCACAGTTTGAGATTAATCCCAACTCAGTTTATTCAGGAAGGTTTTGTGTTCATATCATGAGTGATTGAACGGCTCAAGTGGACTTTATTCCTTGAGCTAGTTTCATCAGAATCACCCCTTAAATCCTGGAAGAAAACGGTTCACATCAGCTTATTTGCTCTCATCTTATTCAGGCTTCTGTACCTTTTATTGCATTTCCAGACTATTTCAGGATTGTTGCATGTCAAAATTGATGCACTGCCTAGGCTATTGTACCTTACATGTGTACATGTATAAAACCAGATGGACAGTACTGATCTGTTACTCAAGCATTAACATTTTCCTCTTAATCAGCAGTCTGGAGTTTGATTTCAAAATTTCTTCTACAGTTTGCTTTGTTGCGTGTTACTGAACTTGACCACAAAGGATCTAAAGTTTGATTTTTAGCATCTTTTATAACAAAGATTCCAGTGACCAATGATATTCTATTTCACACATAACCAAGCTGGATTTTCTCTGAGGTTTTTTAAGGCGCTCTGAATCCTGCAGTGTACTATTTCTATTGAACAATTTGTACCACGAAGAAGAAATCACTATATATTTTGATTTAAGGACTCTTCAGCTGTCGGAGGACCTGTGCTGGTGATGTGATGATATTATAAAATGTAAATATATAGTTATATAAAGTGGTAACTTTAGAAAGTCCTTGAGTAACTAAACTAATATTCAACCAGGATTTAGATTCTGACAGATAGTGAACCTCTGCTAATGAATGCGCTTTGATACGGATTGAATGAATGAGGAAATGAAACAGTGTGTCTGGTTCTGTAAGAGGGAGGAGACGGAGAGAAACTCAGGGTTTGTTGAAGAAAACCTGCCAGCGAGCAGGTTAACTTCACAGAGTCAGTTACTGCAGTAACTGACACCAAGTTTAAGTTAGCTCTCTTTCTGAAACTGAAAACCCAGAGTTTCCCTCATTTCACTAAACCTGCTTTCTGAAACAGGCCCCTGTACTACAAAGTAAGTTCAACATACTCAGGATATCTTTTCGTTATCTGGCTTCACTGAGCCTAACATTGCACTGCACTGCCACCCAGTGGATGACACCAATTGGACAGAAATTCAATCGCCTCTCTTGAGATGTTGGCAATATTAATGTGCACTTTGGTGGATAGAGGACAATAAAGCAGACAACTCAATTATATGCAGTGATTCAGGTGCAGCTTTAACTACAATAAGAGAAATCAAATCTAAGTCCAGACCTGATATACTGGCAGAGATTTATCAAATATTATACAGAATTCACAAAGCAGATTATGAGAAGAAAATCTTATTTTGTCTGCCCCTTACTCAAAACATAAAACAATAGATGGTCTGTTAATTACAGTTACTTAACCACCAATACTTACAGTAACATGAGAAAAATCTAAATATACATTTAGAAATTTTCTTGAACTTTCAAGTCATTGTCCACATACAGAGCCACAGCCCTCCTGTTGGTCCCATTGATATAATACAGCTAGAGAGCAGGAAATCCTTCACAGAGGCCAGAATTCATCACATCCAAACTGCTTTACTTTGATGTAGTCTATTAAAAACTAAGCTAACATTTCAAAGCTTGTGAGGGCTCAGTTCAGACTCCTTACCTGCAGAGAACAGTAACTTCTTATCTTACTAAAGACTTCCTTTGTTGAAAAACAAAACATTTCTCAACAAATTCCTGTCTTTTCCATGTGCTCTGAGGTGGTAGCTTCTTTGGCTTCATACATGGGGCACACCGGGCCCAGGTGTGTCTCATCCTGCTAATCAGCCTGTCCTCAGGTAACCACCCCTAAATTTGGAGTGCGCATGTATTCTCACCTTTATGGTAAATGCATTGAATAACAATAACTTGTGTTACATATATATATATGTGTGTGTGTGTGTGTGTGTGTATATATATATATATATATATGTTGGCACAGCTGGATCAGCTCTACAGTTCAAATAATAACAGGGGTGTTTACCACTGTCAGCACAATTAGTTTTCAATTGATGTCCTCCAACATCAGATATCAGAATGTGATATATTGGTGTCTGCATGTTACTGCTAAAAATGAGCTGTTTGACAAGCATCAACATATTTATAACCATTAATCCACAGTTTGTAAGTGGACTGTTCAGACACTGAGTGACCAGGAGACATTTCTACTGGCAGCAAGTTCTCATTTTTTAAGTATTTGCATTTATTTTTGTACTTCAGACAGTTGTGACCACTGAGCCCTGGTCAGATGATGATGATGAAGATATTCGATGATGATAGCCATACTAAGTATTTGAGAGAAACACATTTTAACTTTAACATATTTCCTAATAGTGTCATAGCACAGGTAATGTTGGTGAAATGTTTTGTTATTATTATTTCAGGCTTTACCTGAACCCTGGTGTTCATCCTCTTGTGTTGGCACTAAGCTCGCTCTGCTCTCAATTCATGTAGGTTCACTAATAGACACAGAAACTAAACCAAAATACTTTAAGGATGAGAGTTATCCTTCATACAGTACATACTGTATGTGATGTTTTTCTATGCTCCACCTTTGTGTGTGTGTGAACCAGGTGGTGGAATAAGACATGTTTTGCCTTTCATAAGACTTTTTCTCTCACATCCTGATGACAGATGTTGTTGATCAGTGCATGAATTTACTACTCATTCATATGAGAGTTTATCTTGTGTGTGCATTTAGTCTGGCTGCTCTACTCTTTCCTGACCATCACAGTGCCAGTGTCAGTACAACCACTATGATCTTGGAGCACAGCTGAAGTGACGTCACTCAGTCAAGCCCCTACAGACTGGGGTTCCCCTCCCACATTGCACATGTTTGAATATAATTACTACACATGTAATCATGTTTAATTTCCGCTGTTCGTGTTGGAACATTAATACTTTTATTAATATAAAACCTCGTCTGGGCACCACCTTCCACAAATAACCTTTAGTGTCCGGAGGAAACATTAAAGCTTGAATTTAAGCTTCTTCTCCAAGCAGTGACCTCTGTTTACTGTTACTCAAAGAAATCACACAACATCTTAGGATAAATGAAAACATTATTTATTTTTATTTATGAAAAGCTAAACGTCTTGACACACAATAAAGCATAAAGTAATAAATAAAAATAATGAATGATAATAAAAATAAAACAATATTGTTGAGAAATAGTGGCTTGAAGTGTGACTCCAGGCTAATGTATCGCAATGGGGAATGCTGAGGGAAGACTAATTCAAGTTCTCTAAAGGAGTTATCTTCTAATTTTAACATTATTCGACATCAACCCTGAATCACAAAGCCATGTTTTGTCTCAGCAGGTCCAGGTTGATGTGGGTTCAGCTGGAGTCAAACTACAATTATACAGTGATCCGTTACGACCCGGATTGGCCCGAATGTTACAGATGGGTCTTCGTGATAAAGCAGTGTTTAACTACCGCTGAAGAGAAGTCAAGTCATTCAGGCTGCTCTGGACAGAGACTTTCCAGTTTAACTCCTAGTTGGCCAACTGGTCAGTGAACTGGTCGAGGACCAGTTTCAAACATCGCTCTCTGCTTCCATACAACGCTTCAGCTTGAAGAATTCAGGCTTTGGTTGGCTTCTTGTAATCTTTGTTGAATGCAGAATAAAGTTTAATCTGACTACACTCAAAACTTTAGAAGCATAAAGTTCAAAAATTAAATACTATACATGGAAACACAAGATTTAATGTTACAAAGAAAAGAAAAACAAACCCAACTTGTTTCAACAAAAGATCAATAACATCTTAAGAATCAAGAATTTTGTCTTGGCTCATGAGTTCCTGGAGACCAGCTCAACTCAGCTGAGTCAAGATTTTCTATTTACAACAATTTATAACTTGTTTTGTGCTAAATATTCAGTTCCTTTGTTCTGGACTTTTAAGGTGAGGTTTGACTTCGACTTGAAATGGCAAATAACCTTTTTTACATTGGAGAAATATTTAGTTTTAAAGGCAATATTCACACTTCAGAGTCACTGTCTGAATACTTCATATCACCTTGTACCATATATTTTAAACCATTCAGAAAAACATTTCAGCATCATACATTCACTTCATAGTAAGTTAATCCTTCCTCATCAACATAGCAAACAGCATCATGTTGACTGACACCGAGCCTGATTACACACTAAACTACTCAATGTTAACAGAAGGGTTCATGGACTGTATATAACCAAAGATATCTCAGTCTTTGCGAGTGTGAGCAGAGAATTTGCTGTTAACTGTTTAGAAAGACCAAGGTTAAAATAGTGCATCAGAGGGTAGCAAGATTGCCACAGTATCTTAGATAGAAACGAAACGAGAAGCAGCAGCCTTGACAAGAAGGAAGAGTTCTGAGGTATAAAAGGTGTGAAGAGTTCTTCATCTGTGTGCCTTTGTGCTGTGAACCATGCCCTGAGCATTAATACTGTAAGAGTTCTTTGTCTCGTTCCTCTTTTGATGGGATGTGTTTGGCAGCATGTAAATATGCTGCAGCATGAATGTAACATTAAATATTATGTCTGTGTATTTTCTTCTTCAAATTCTGTGGCACCATAAATTATTTGCATCCTTCTGCTGTGGCAGTGTGCAGTAAGTATGTGTCTTATGAGACGAATCAAATTATGATGGCATCACTTATTAGAAATGGTAATTCAAACTGAGATTTTGTGAAAAAAAAAGCAAAGTGGTACAGTACAATATCTCAGTGCAGGTTTGCAGTATTTGGAGATTTTTAGTAATCTTCAAAGGCTTTTGATATAAACCCTATGGAAACCAAGCCTACAGGATGGTTTAATTGTATCGTCTACTCCCCTCTATATAAACACAATGTTAGATTTCCCATAAAGAGGCGAAAGTAGAGCCAAACCTATTGAAATCCAAAAATAAAAAATATTCTCCAAACACACAAAATAAATGAATTTCCAGTTAAAGTAAGGTATTGCACAACTGTCTTCTTGAAGTCTTTGAAATCCTCTTTGGTGCTCACAACAACACACGTCTGACCCTGCGTCTGTTCTTTGTCATCAGGTTGATTTGGATCTTCGCTGTGGAAAATAAGAAAATCAAACAATTGAATTTTCCATGTGATGTTTCAGGAGTCTTTTTAAAGGAAGTTACAGTATATTATAGCTAAGATTCTTTATTAGTTGTTCATTGTCCACAAGAAGGAGCATGGAAAGAACTAGATAATTTGACTCTTATTATAGGCGGAGTAGACATAGTGTTTGTTGTCCCCATCCAATTGATTAACTCCAAGGAATAATTCAAAATGTTAGGAAATGCACTTATTCAATTTCTTTCTGAAAGATAAATGAAAGGCTTGTTATCATTCTTGTCTGTATGCTAAATGTAAAGCTACAGTCAGCAGACAGCTAGCTTAGCTTTGCTTAGCTTAGCATAAAGCTAGCCTGGCTCTGTCTGAAGATAAAATCTGCCTACTTGAACTTCTAAAGCTCATTAATTAAACCGTTATATTTTGTTAGTTTAATTTGTACAAAACCCAAAGTGTAAGTTGTGATTATGTAATGCTTCTTCCAGCATCTAGTCTTTATGCTAAGCTAAGCTAACAGGCTGCTTGCTGAACATATTTACCCCACTAATATGAGGGTAGTACATCAATCGTCTCATCTAACTCTTGGCAAAAAACAAATAAACGAATTTCCAAAAATATGAAATTATATTCCTTTAAGTGTAACACAGAGTCTTTTACAGCGTAGACCAGGTCTGCTGAAGATGCAAAAAGGGGAAATTTCTCTACAGGCTAGCATACAATTCACCATCTTGTAGGAATAACATTACCAGTGATAAATGAATAATTCATGAATATTTCGTTGGGTTTAAATGGAGCAGTTCTTTCAAGGAAATTCCTCCCTCTCTTATCACAATATTTAAAGCATAACTCAACCTTCAAAGTCCAGCTCGTAGTAGTTTCTGTTCACTGTGAAGGGCATTTTGCTGTTGCGGTTTTGCTGGTACTTCCTCTCGATTTCATCGCTGTTTACTGAACATTCAGTTGTGCCCCTCTGCAGAAAAAAGGCCATTCAAATCATAATAATGCTGAAATGTATTTATTATTCAGAGACGAATAAAGTTTCTCAGCTAAATATGAAGTCCACTCCGCAGATAACTTACCTTGTATATGAACTCATACCATGTCCCACTGTCTCCCTCAAACTGCCATTGTGGTTTGGTGCCTGCTTGATGAAATAGAGCAAGATGAAACATTTAAAAACACTAACAGTGATTATTATTTTATTTTAAGGGGCATTAAAGCTGCACTAATCTATATTTTTATATGAATAATGTATCAAATGACTGTGTGATGTGAAAGATATCGATCATAATGACAAACCTATAAAGAATTCTGCAGTTACTCTCAGCTCTAGAGCTTTCTTCGCCTCTTTTAGTTCATTGTTGTTTTTTCTTAAAAGCTCTGATAAACCTTCTATATGCTACCTGCCCAGCAGGTACTGTAACAGCAGACAAAGTTAGTGACGACTCAGTGAATAAAGTGGAACATTTAGCTGAATATTTTTCTCATTAGTTGGTGGAGACCAAAAGAAAAGTTAAATAGAGAGTGAATATTGTATTTACAATCACTAACAACAGCAGATAATCCATACAGCAGCTTTAAGTAATCTAACTTAACATTTATCAGCTCTGTACTGCTGAACAACATTCAGGTACAGCAACACTGCTGCCTGCTGTAAAATGAATTAAGAATGTAATACTGTAGTTTTTTTTCTTCATAAATAAGAGTCTAAAACCTCTAAATGTTTATTTCATTAACTTCTGTTCTTTTTATCCAACGGACAAGCCTCTTATATAACCCATTCCCTTTCCAAACCTTTATTTTTACAATAGGAAGGATTTTTCCTATTGTCCTATAATCACCTCCGGGGTGTTTCAGCCGACAGTTGTATCCGTTGGGACAGTTTCCTTTCAGGGCGAACTCGCAAACATGTCTGTAGTGGCAACTGTCATCTTTCCAACAGCCACCTTCATTGTAATTCCTGCAAGGCTTCCTCTACACACACAGATACAACTTAATAAAAATACAGAAGTTCTTTCTATCAGTGGAAAGATAAAAAGTTTGTATAAATACTGTATTAAAGTGGGTTTAATCTCCACTTGTCATGACTCAGCATCTTCTCTGTCCAGAAACACACCTGATCATTGGTTTCTACATGAGAAGGAGACAAAGAAGAAAACATATCACATGTTCAGATGTTTGGTGGATATTTAACAAAGATGATGGAGGTGTTGATATCTTCAGATATAACTTAAAAGCTCTTTAGCCTGGCTTTAGATTAAGAATAATTTATAGACATTATTCATTTTACTATTTTATTCACTTATTTTATTGTATTAATGCTGTAAAATTATATTGTCTTTTTATTTCATTATTATTAATATTATATATTTTTTAATCTCACATCAATTTTATTTATCTTTGTTTTTTTCATTGTTTTATCTTTGATCTAGTTTTTATTTCACTCTATTTCATTATTACTGTCACTTTTAAATTTTATGTTGTTCAATTTTAAGGGGGGATTGTGAGGGAAATTACATACACTACATGTATAATCACGTTTGAATATCTTCATTGCACATGTTTGAATACAATTACTGCACATGTAATCATGTTTCATTTCCACTGTTTGATCATTCTGAATCTTTCCTGATTACACACTAAACTACTATCAATGTAACAGAAGGTTCATGGGATCTGTGCAACCAAAGATATCTTAGTCTTTGGGAGTGTGAGCAGAGAATTTGCTAAACCAAACCCAAGTCACTGCTTCTTGCTAACGGCTGAGTGGTCGTTTCCATTTAAACAACCCAGAAAAAAACACAGATGGAGCCGTGTGTGTGTGACAACACTGTAAGAGATTTTTGTCTCTTTGTCAGAGTGGAATTGCAAAATTGCCGAAACAGGTTCACTGTTGGCACTTCACCTCTTAAATCTGATTTTCCCACTCCTCTAAGTGAATAGTATAATACATCTTAAAAATGTGTATTGTTATTATTTTTTTCTTTTTTTTTATTTACTTTGTGATTTTACATTCAAAATAAATTTACTTATTTAGCATTTTTGCCTTCAATAGATTACAACTGGTTACAATAATATTTCTCTCACCAGTTTCATTGCTGGTATCTGGGGACTCAGCAGTTTCCTGGTCCTGGGTGGATGTATTTTGGAGAGGTGGAGGCAACACTGACATCTCTGTGAAAGAATTATCACAACCATGATGCATCTATCACACATTGGATCTATATTAAGAGTTTTTTAACTGCTGCTTTTCAAAAAATGTCTTTGTCTTACTTGGCATTTTTGCCTTTAATAGATTCCGACTGGTTACAATAATATTTCTCTCACCAGTTTCATTGCTGGGATCTGGTGACTCAGCAGTTTCCAGGTCCTGGGTGGATGTTTCAGGGACATCTGGACTTGTTGCTGACCTCTCTGTCAAACGATAAAGGAACTATCATGACTACAATACACCTGTCACACAGTGGAATAATGAAATAGTTAAAGAAAATGTATTTATTTCACACTCTAGGAGGATTTATAGTTGTGCCAAGTGAATACAGCATGAAGAAAATCTCAGTTCTCTTCTGTTTTAGTAGTCATGGTAATATCACACTTTAAAAGTACTCCATTAGTCCAGTAAATAAATGTCCATAGTCAAAATTTTTCAAAATAAAAGTACATACGTGTTTGCAGAAAAATATACTTAAAGTCCCTGTGACCCAAGCCACAGGCCCCTGTGATTGTTATATTCATGTGTAATTAAAACTTAACTGCTCTGATTCAAAGTGCTGCTAATTTCAACAACTCATAACAAATAATTTATATGATGATCACATGTTTTGTATGTAAAAGTGGAATCTACAAGGTACCCAGTAACTGTAGCTGTCAGATAAATGTAGTGGAGTAAAAAGTATAATACTTCCCTCTGAAATGGAGATGAAATATAAAGTAGCATAAAATGGAAACACTCGAGTGAAGTTAAAGTACCTCAAAATGGTGCTTAAGTACAGAAAGAATGTAAATGCAGTTACTGTGGGGAATATAATTGGTGCTTTCAACGGGTGAAATCTGACTGTCATGACTTTGGCCATCAAACCTGTTGGATATTAAAACATTTCACTCACCAGTTTCTTTACTGGTTTCTGGAGGCCCAGTAAATGTCGTGTCCTGGTTGGATGTTTCTTGCACAACTACAGGACTTGCTGGTCTCTCTGTTAAAATGTTAAAAAGTTAAAAGAACTGTCACAGTCACAATGCATCTGTCACATGCTGCTGATAAAACAGTTAAAATGGTAACAAATTTTATAAAGTTTTTACAAACCAAAAAGAAAAACTGAAAAAAATTCCCCCCACAAAATGGTTCAAGAAAAGTTCCAGTTGTTTCATAAACTGGGTCTTACTGGGTCAGTATGATCATGTTTCACTCACCAGTTTCATTGCTGGTATCTGGGGACTCAGCAGTTTCCAGGTCCTGGGTGGATGTTTCATTGACCTCAGAGATTGTTGAGTTCACTATTGAATGATAAAAGAACTGTCACAACCACAATACATCTGTCAGACAGTGAAACTTCTAGTTTACTGCAGTTATAACGGTTCAAGAAAAAAAATCAGTTGTTCTTACTCTCAGGGTTTTGGCTATCATTTATATTTGGTATAAAAATATTTTACTCACCAGTTTCATTGCTGGTATCTTGGACCAAAACAGATGTCGGGTCCTGGGTGGATGTATCTTCGACAGGTGTAAGCATTCCTGTCGTCTCTGTGAAATGAATAAAGAATTTTCACAACCATGATGCATCTATCACACAGTGAATCAATATTAGAAGTTTTTTAACTGCTGCTATTCAAACAAATGTTGGTCAGATATGTCTTTGTCAGTATTTAGTTGCAAATAAATCTATTTGTCAGAAAACATGTTTTCATTTTATTAAGAATACAGCTTTTAATCAGGCATTTGAAATAGCATTTCCCTTTCCCATTTGCATTTCCATTTCTCTGCAGCTTTTCCTTTTTCTATTCCTTTTAACTTTTCCTTTCAGCCTTTCTGTGACACTTTGGGCCCTGTGCTGTTAAAACAAAGCAAATCAGTCTCCCCCAGAAGCCCCCCTCCCCCTCCCGTCAACAGCTCCTGGCTTTCATAATAAAACGTGATGTCAAATACTGGCATCATAACTCTCTATAAGGCCACGGAGAGTTTGCCAAGTGCAAATCTACAAGCTGCTACAGAGACAACAAACACCGTAACCTCAGTAATGTCATGTCCCGCTCCGCTTCCTTGGTCATGTTTTCTTATTTCATGCATTTCCTGTTTTATTTTGTTATCACTAACTCCCCCTCTCGTTTGAGATTCACTTCCTGCCCTTGTGTGTTTCTCACCACTGTGATCGTCTGTCCGTCCTGGTGTGTTGCAACTGTGTCTCATTGTCTCCTCGTGTATTTAGTCTGGTTCTTCCATTCCCCTCATTCCAGTTTGTCTTCCTTCAACGTTTCCTAGAGTTAGTTTGCTCAGTGTATTACTTTAAGCTCGTTTTTGACCTTGCCTCAGCCTACTCCTCTAGATTTGTCTGCCTGTGTTTGACTGCCTTCTCATGTACCAAACCTTTTTCCCGAGTAAAGAGACTTTGATTTTTGAAAACTGTTTTTGTGTCTCAGTTGTGCATTTGAGTTGTTGCCTTGTGGTCCTCAGTTCTTGTCAAGTAAAGGTGAGTTAGCTCAGCTGTTAGCATTGCCCCTGTATAATCTAACCTTACTCAGCTAACTTAAATATCTAGCTGAAGTCATGCTATTATGAGACGTTTGTCAACAGTTTAATACGCATGAACTCATTTCAAGATCGTACACAGAGGTGTTATGAAACTGAAGCAGGTTACGTTTAAATTTTGTTGTTGTTTCTGTGTTCACAGAAAAATATACTTAAAGTATCACAAGTAAAAGTACTTGTTATGCAGAAAAAATGGCCCCTCTGAGTGTTATATTTGTGTGTAATAAAAATTTTACTGCTCTGGATCAAAGTGCTGCTAATTTCAACTACTTATAACTAATATTTTATATGATGATCACATTTTTGTATGTAAAAGTGGAATCTACAAGGTACCCAGTAACTGTAGCTGTCGGATAAATGTAGTGGAGTAAAAAGTATAATACTTCCCTCTGAAATGGAGATGAAATATAAAGTAGCATAAAATGGAAACACTCGAGTGAAGTTAAAGTACCTCAAAATGGTGCTTAAGTACAGAAAGAATGTAAATGCAGTTACTGTGGGGAATATAATTGGTGCTTTCAACGGGTGAAATCTGACTGTCATGACTTTGGCCATCAAACCTGTTGGATATTAAAACATTTCACTCACCAGTTTCTTTACTGGTTTCTAGAGGCCCAGTAGATGTTGTGTCCTGAGAGGATGTTTCTTGCACAACTACAGGACTTGCTGGCCTCTCTGTTAAAAAGTTTAAAAAAAGTTAAAAGAACTGTCACAGTAACAAATTTTATAAAGTTTTTACAAACCAAAAAAAAAAAAAAACTCTGAAAAAATCCCACACACAATGGTTGAAGAAAAGTTCCAGTTGTTTATTAATCTGGGTCTTACTGGGTCAGTATGATCATGTTTCACTCACCAGTTTCATTTCTGGTATCTGGGGACTCAGCAGTTTCCAGGTCCTGGGTGGATGTTTCATTGACCTCAGATATTGTTGAGATCACTATTTAATGATAAAAGCACTGTCACAACCACAATACATCTGTCAGACAGTGAAACTTCTAGTTTACTGCAGTTATAACGGTTCAAGAAAAAAAAAACAGTTGTTCTTACTCTCAGAGTTTTGGCTATCATTTATATTTGGTATGAAAATATTTTACTCACCAGTTTCATTGCTGGTATCTGGGGACTCAGCAGTTTCCAGGTCCTGGGTGGATGTATTTTGGAGAGGTGGAGGCAACACTGACATCTCTGTGAAAGAATTATCACAACCATGATGCATCTATCACACAATGGATCTATATTAAGAGTTTTTTAACTGCTGCTTTTCAAAAAATGTCTTACTTGGCATTTTTGCCTTTAATAGATTCCGACTGGTTACAATAATATTTCTCTCACCAGTTTCATTGCTGGGATCTGGTGACTCAGCAGTTTCCTGGTCCTGGGTGGATGTTTCAGGGACATCTGGACTTGTTGTTGACCTCTCTGTCAAATGATAAAGAATTGTCATGACTACAACACACCTGTCACAAAGTGCAATCTCTCATTTATAAATTATCAAAATAGTTCAAGATAAATGTATTAGTTTTACAGTCTAGGAGGATTTACAGTCGAGCCAAGTGAATACAGCATGAAACAAGTTGAAGAAAGTCTCTGTTATCTTCTGTTTTAGTAGTCATACTAATATCACACTTTAAAAGTGCTCCATTAGTCCAATCAATAAATGTTTGTGGTCAAAATTTTACTTAAGTAAAAGTACAAACATGTTAGCAGAAAAATATACTTAAAGTATCAAAAGTAAAAGTACTTGTTATGCAGAAAAATGGCCCCTGTGAGTATTAAAATTTTACTGCTCTGGATCAAAGTTCTGCTTGTTTCAACTAATTTACTTAAAACAAATAATTTATATGATGATCACAGTTTTGTATGTAAAATTGGAATCTACAAGGTACCAAGTAACTGTAGCTGTCGGATAAATGTAGTGGAGTAAAAAGTATAATACTTCCCTCTGAAATGGAGATGAAATATAAAGTAGCATAAAATGGAAACACTTGAGTGAAGTTAAAGTACCTCAAAATGGTGCTGAAGTACAGAAAGAATGTAAATGCAGTTACTGTGGGGAATATAATTGGTGCTTTCAACGGGTGAAATCTGACTGTCATGGCTTTGGCCATCAAACCTGTTGGATATTAAAACATTTCACTTACCAGTTTCTTTACTGGTTTCTGGAGGCCCAGTAGATGTTTTATCCTGGGTGGATGTTTCTTCTACAAGACTTGCTGGTCTCTCTGTTAAAATGTTAAAAAGTTAAAAGAACTGTCACAGTCACAATGCATCTGTCACACACTGCTGATAAAACAGTTAAAGTGGTAACAAATTTTATAAAGTTTTTACAAACCCAAAAGATTACACAAAATGATTCAACAAAAGTTAAAGTTGTTTCATAATCTGGGTCTTACTGGGTCAGTATGATCATGTTTCACTCACCAGTTTCATTGTGGGTATCTTGGACCACAACAGATGTTGGGTCCTGGGTGGATGTGTCTTGTATTGGAAGCAATACTTCCCTCTCTGTGAAATAAATAAAGAATTGTCACAACCATGATGCATCTATCACACAGTGAATCAATATTAGAAGTTTTTTAACTGCTGTTATTCATAAAAATGTTGGTCAGATATGTCTTTGTCAGTATTTAGTTGCAAATAAATCTATTTGTCAGAATACATGTTTTATTTTTATCTGTTAAAACAAACAGCAGTATGATTGATGACTGTGTGATATGGAGGACCAGAAAGGTCACAGAAATAGTAATAAAGTACTTAATTAATTAATTAATTAATTATAAGTACTTGTAAAATAAAAACAGGAATTCATAAATAAGTTTATAAATCAATTAATGAATTAATGATTAATCCATAAATAGACTAAATTACAAAGTAATTCATTATTTCACATTTTAGTGGGCAATAAAAGGAGGAATTATAAAAAGAATTTACAAATGAAGCAATTATCCATCAATAAATTGTTCAAATTAAAAAGGGATTTACAAACTCAACTTTAAAACAGTCAATAAGTACATCATTTAAAATTACATTAATGAATACCCAAATAAACAATGGAATTTCAAAATCAATTTGAGTATGCAGTTTTAAAATGAAAATTAAAACTGAATTTGCTCCATTAGTCCAGTAAATAAAAGTCTGTAGTCAAAATTTTACTTAAGTAAAAGTACAAACATGTTCACAGAAAAATATACTTAAAGTATCAAAAGTAAAAGTACTTGTTATGCAGAAAAATGGCCCCTATGCTGCTAATTTCAACTACTTATAACTAATATTTTATAAGATGATCACATTTTTGTATGTAAAAGTGGAATCTACAAGGTACCCAGTAACTGTAGCTGTCAGATAAATGTAGTAGAGTAAAAAGTATAATACTTCCCTCTGAAATGGAGATGAAATATAAAGTAGCATAAAATGGAAACACTCGAGAGAATGGCTTTCATTGCTTTGGCCATCAAACCTGTTGGATATTAAAACATTTCACTTACCAGTTTCTTTACTGGTTTCTGGAGGCCCAGTAGATGTTGTGTCCTGGGGGGATGTTTCTTGCACAACTACAAGACTTGCTGGCCTCTCTGTTAAAATGTTAAAAAGTTAAAAGAACTGTCACAATCACAATGCATCTGTCACACACTGCTGATAAAACAATTAAAGTGGTAACAAATTTTACAAAGTTTTTACAAACCAAAAAGAGAAACTGAAAAAAATCCCCCCCACACAGAATCACTCACCAGTTTCATTGCTGGTATCTGGGGACTCCAGGTCCTGGGTGGATGTTTTTTCAACAGATGTAAGCATTCCTGTTGTCTCTGTGAAATGAATAAAGAATTGTCACAACCATGATGCATCTATCACACAGTGAATCCATATTAGAAGTTTTTTAACTGCTGCTATTCAAACAAATGTTGGTCAGATATGTCTTTGTCAGTATTTAGTTGCAAATAAATCTTTTTGTCAGAATATATGTTTTAATTTTATCTGTTAAAACTAACAGCAGTATGATTGATGACTGTAAAACTTCATTTGTTTGTTAGGAAAACATCACATTACTAAATCAACAACAACTAACAATGTGTCCAATTTGAGACTTTTTTACTTAACTGATTTTTAGAATTCAGCAATTAGAAAAAAAGTACATTGAATGCATTTGAAACACTGGTTTTTAATTACTTTTAAGTGCTGGATGCATGAAAACAGAACATTATTTAAAATATTGTCATGTTAAATACTCAATAAATTATTAAAGACAAATAGGTGACCAATGTGAAAAAATTCTATCTTACCTTCCTTTGTCCCGTCAACAGTCTCTCCTGTATTTAAGATGAATAAGTGTGTGTTAACTCACTGGAATTCTTCATTAATCATGTTTTGTTTCATAATTAGGTTTTATAAGTTACATTTTCTTTTGTGAACGTCAAACTTGTGTAACATGGGTATTAATAATACATTTGTAACATTCATAACTGCTCTTTTATCTGGTGGTTTTGTTTAGTTGAGAAAGTTGTAGAGATTAAATACCTGAATTAATTACAGATGTTGAAGGTGGCCTTTACAAACACAGCTTCTCATTAACAAATAGAACAATATTAATAGTATTAACAGAGTGGACAATATGTGTAGAGTCATGAGAGATGGGTTTTCCTAATACTCTGACAATGTTCTCAGAGGTGAGGAAGAATCAGCCAAAGAAAATGTAATGAGTCATACGTTTTAGTTTAGTGACAACACACAGTCTCTGCAGTACAGCTGAAGACTCGCCTGGTCTTGACCTTTTAAATATCGAACCTTCAAGGCTTTTTTATGGCTTCAAAGACTTCAGACATACAGATACAGAAAGGCAGACTGTCTCTGGTGCCTTTCAGTGTGTTTATCAATGAACCTCTACTTTACGTTTTCAGCTCTGATTAGGAAGTTGTCTTCTGATGTTGCCACTAAGCAGAAGAGATAAAAAAGCCCTATCATTTCATTTATCTTAGATTTGAGGGAAACATCAGCAACATCACTAAAGTAGTTTTCTTCCACCTCTGACACATCGCAAAAGTTCACCCATTTGCTTTTATTGATTATTGATTAGTATCAGTGGAGAGATGACAGAAAATGAAGGATGGGGGGAGAGAGAGATGGAGAACAACAATCAATAAAGGTTCCTAATCAAACATGAATCAGGGACGTTGTGGTTCATGGTCGACGCTTCACCTCTTAAATCCAGTTTTTGCCACTCCTATAACTGAATAGTATCATGTATGTTTAATATAATGTATGTTGTTATTATTTCCTCTTTCTGTAATTGTCTTCTTTCTTTTTTACACTTAAAAAATAAACTTGTTTTTTTTTAACTCCTATGAGGGCATTAAATACAATTATTGGCATATTTTAATAAAATAGATTGAGACATGAAAATTGTCTGATCTAAGAGATACTGTGGTTCATGGTCGGCGTCTTAACCCATTAAATCCAGACTGAATCCTATTATTTTACTACAACTTAATTGTGTAATTGTTACGTTGTTCTGATTTTTGTTCCTTATTTACAGCTTTCTGTGCAAAAGCCATAAAGTGTATTATTTTTGTTTTGTTGAACATTTACTTTTATGGTTTTTAAAATATATTGAGACACTAAGTGATTTTACAGTCAAGGTAAGCTTACCTAATTAGCATTTTTGCCTTCAGTAGTGTAGATGGAGACATGAAAGGTAGTGATGTTGCAGTTATTTGTTATGAGCTTTAACCACTAAGACAACAAGTCGACCCTGAAACATCCTTTTATGCTGATTCATGAAACATCTGGAGAGAATCTCTTGGTGTTGGTTGTGGTTGTGGATGTTTGCATGAGGATAGAAACTTCCTGTCTCTTAGCATGAAAATACATCATCAGGACTAATATTGTTGGTAGAATCACACTCTTCAAAGAACTTGAATATGTATGATGCACAACTAGATTAACATTATCAGTCACATTTACAGAAATATTAATATACCAAACCTAAAGACATATAAAGAATGTAAATTCAAGTCAAAGATTTGATTTATATCAAACCACCAAAATACAGTTTATTTAGTGTATCAAAATAAATACAATATTTTGTGACTTCTTACCTTTTATCCATTTGCAACTGAGATTGATGATGCCTTTGTGTCTGAAATAGATGATGATGATGATGATGCACATAACCGGAGTAAATACTGCTATGACGATGTAGATCCATGTCAGATCCTCTACAAAAAATGAAAGAATAAATAATTGAAACAACAAATAGTTTACAAGGACACTGTATTGTATTCCAATGTCATTAGCTGATCCCATCTTTGATAATGCACTCTGAGGTGACCCAATACAGAAAAATAATAAACTCAAAGCTCATCATTTAGTCATTTAATGCTGTTAGAACATGTTTTGTAACTCATATGAGGACATTGAGTACGTTGTCATGTTACGTAAAAACAGTTAGATGCATTAATACATTAAAGGTGTTACAGCAGATATTTGTTGGTGTGATAACTCACTTTCCTTGAAGGGGTTGAAGACTTTTTCACTGCTGATGTTGCTGACTGGGTTTTGAAATGCACAGCTGAACCACGGCTCCTTGTTTTCCTAGAAATTGGGAGAAAAACTATATTATAATATTCATAAACCAAACATACAGATTTTTTGAGGAGCTCACTTTGTCTTTTTACAGTTTGTCCAGATTATCAACAATAAACTGGTCACCAACTGATGCCTGAATATGTGAATCAATTTAAAGACTAGATTCTGGTTTATTCTTGCAACATGATGTATCTGTTACTGATGAGACACACAAACATCATTATCCTGTGTTTACCTTTGTTATATTGTGCTCCTTGGTTGAAGACAATGTTGTGTCACCTGACGTCCACCTGTAGGTGACTGGTTCAGCACCTGTGGTGTTGCCATTACAGGTGAGGAAACAGTAGGTCCCAGTACACCATTCGGAGATGGTGGGCTTAGAGACAGGAGCTGATAGAAAAAGAAACAAAAAGACATTTCCTTTGAATTTAGGGCCATTTTGATAAACTAAGACAAACTTCGTACACAATTCCTCCACTTACAGATAACCAGGAGTTGAGTCTTGCTGGTGACTTTGTTGTTGATCTCTACTGTGTAGATGCCGCTGTCGTCTGGAGTCAGTCCTGTGATCGTCAGCGCTCCAGTTGAAATGTTCAGCGAACCACGAACTGCAAAAACACACAGGTTTAGCTTCTAAACAAGGATTTTTAGTCGTCTTACAGTATGTTGTCAGCTAGAGCCACTTATTTCCAGTGTTGGTCATTTAAGAGTGGGCAGCTGGAGAAATATGCACTTTAGAAAACACTAAAAATGTTTGTAGAACAGCTGATTTTCATACAAAAAGTTTAGTTTTGATTTCCCACAGAAAAAGCAAGTGAATCCCTTTTTTATAACCATAATTCTATTCATTTACCCTTTGATAATTATGTAATTAAGGTATTTAATTGGGTTTTACAGGGATAATGAATGAAAAAATCTTTGGATTGCAACATATTCAGATATTTGGGGAATATCTGCACAAGTTAAGGGCTTTTTTGATCAAAACACATGAAAGGGAACCTTATTTTGCAGTATACCTATGAAGGGCCTTAATATTTTAATAAAGGTATAAATTCAGGGTCTGTATTTATTGCATTTGTCAAATTTAATGGGTTATACTCCTTAAAAAAACTCAATTCATGCAGAAAACACATTAAAAACCCTGTATAATACAATACATATTACATATGTATATGTTATAATATAATCCATTCATTTATCCAAATCTGGGATAAACCTATTAAATACTGTAAAGGAATCCCTTAAAATATAATTAATTTACAACAGAAAATATTTAGACCACCAATTTAAACCAAAATCTCAACTTAAATTTGTCAAAAAACTCCAGACTAATGTATAAAATCATTGATCTCTGGCTACCAAACAGCTTGATTTAGATTAAAGTGGTACCTTTGAAGTGTCGGTAGGAGATAGTCTCGCCTCCATACCACTCCATGGCAAGATCAGCTCCATGTTTCCACTCTATACTGGTGATGGGATTCACTTCAGAGTCTGTTGTGAGAACAGCTTTGTCACCTATTTTCCCGTAGAGTGGTCCTTCTGTAAAATAAAATGAAATGAAAACAAGTGGGCAATATAGTCATTCCGACAATATTGTAGGGATTGGTTGGTGCTTTCACAAAATATTTACACAATGAGATTTTTGATAAATAATCATCAGTAATGTGGATATAATGACTAAGTGGGTAAAGGTAAATAGAACAGCTGGAACAGTCTGGTAAGTTCAGAAAATTACATCACTTTACTGTAATGCAGCCTTTAAACCCAGGAAAAGACACCACTAATGCCTTATCACAATATTACGATATGCAAAACCTAAGACGATATCTAGTCTCATATCACAATATTGATATGTTGCCCAGCCCCAAGTGAACGCAAATTTCTCTGTTTAATTACTGAGGTGTGTCCTGCTCTAGTTTTAGCCTACTCTTTTTATTAAACTTTTTTTCTAAACTGTGTATTCTGTTATATAATCTATTCTACTCAATTGTAGAAGAAGTATTAAGATTCTTTCTTTACTTAAGTAAAAGTCCAAAAGTATCTAATTATTCCATAAATATATGTCAAACAAGGCGATGGAGACAGTCAAGGCTGTAATGTAATGACATGATTTTGTATCAGTCAGCATGTAATAAGGCCAGGCTTAAACATTGGTCTGATATTGAACTGAATTTTTAGTTAAAATTTTTTTGGGGGAGGGGCGCTGTGGCCGGTGAGGTGCGGCTTGGCGGACGGGATGGGGGGATGAGTGAATGAAGACATCACCAGCCTCCCCTACCTAGACAATTCAACTTATTCTTTTTTAACTCAAAAATTTCTCCATTCCTTTCCCTTTTTATTTATTTATTTTTATTTATGTACTTGTTATCATCATTATAATCTTTTTTTTTCTTCTTATAACAACTCACCCCAATGGCTCCTCTGCACTTACATACACACTCCCACCTACACACACAGAAATCCTGTACAACAGACTGCCCTACACCTGCCCTAACACACACATTTCATATCATAAGTACTAACGTCTTATTTTTCTTTTCTGCTGTTACCGCTGTGAGTCCTAAATGCATGTTTGTATTATCACGCAAATCCTGTCATGTCATCCGTTGGATTATGTTCTGTCTTGTCATGTCTTGTATTACCTGTTTGGTCTCATCTCACTAAATAAAAAATTAAATTTTTACTGAATTAAATTACAACATTTACTCTAATTTATTCAATTCAATAAAATGTAATTACTTTTTTTTTAATTTGTCTGCATCTCTGCAGACTTTGCCTGAGGGAATTACCCACAGTTCATAGTGTTGTAACGTTGAATCAGCGTTAATTACGGGGTTACCAGGGGTTGCCTGGGAGCGTTTAAAAAAATGGTTAACAAACTGGCACATGAGTGTTCAGCCTGGCATAGTAGGAGCGCTGGTATACCTAACTTTACAAAGAAATGCTACATTAACAAGGATTTAAGATGGTACATAAAAAAACACATTAAATCAGAGGAATGCAAGCAGAAGTTAAATTACACAAGTTTATCAATCATTTCTTTTACTTTTTGCTTAATGATGCTGTTATCTCTCGTCCGCTCTGTAAGGCAGGAGCCTGGAAGATGCTCAAATCAGGCAGTTGGTCCCTTACTTGACTGTTGTGCACATGATTATTTTATGGGTCACATATTAGCTTTCTGTTTTATTACTTTTTTGAATGTATTATTTGCTTTATGAGTGAGTGGTTTTACTATTTTTGTCTTTTTCTGTTTTTGTTTAAGTGAGCCCAATAAAGTATTGAAGCTTAAGTGCCTTGGCCATGAAGAAAGCAAAGAACGTAAAATAAAAAGTCCCAAACCCACAATTGTACGTAACATGTTTTGGTGTCGTCGAGGTAACGTGATACGTCGCAGAGTGCCGTCCACTTCTTATTTATAACTTACCGAGCCTTTGCAGCCTCTCTCACTCAAGCACTTACCAGGTGACGTCAATTAAGGGTCGTCGTGCCATTAACGGTTTGATGTGCACACTTCTAGCTTTGATTTCAGTTACGTCTCCTGCCTGCCTTATCTGCTAGTTAGTTTGTTTGCCTGCCAGCAGTTTGCCTTACACCTGTTCTCCTTGTCTCTAGGATTACCTGCCTGCTCGCCTGCCTTGTCTGCTCACCAAGCTCGCCAGCCAGCTTCACATCCTCGGGATTCCCTCAACCAAGCATTTAGTCTGGATTCCTTCCCCTCACCTCAGCCCTAACACCAGCCAGCCTCCATCTCACCACCTCTGCCTGCTCAAACAATAAAGACTTTGCTATTCACTGTTACTTACTGGTGCAGAGTCTATATGATAGTTCTGCTGCTGTATTTATTTGTTTGAATTTTCTCTAGCCTCAAATTTGCTTTTCATTAACACTGCATTGTATTTTATAAATATGCTTTTTCAAAATGTAACATCATAATCTGCAAACTAACTACACTAAACAATGTCAAGTAAATGTAGTGGAGCCATAAAGTACAATAAAATAGAAATACTCAAAATAATAAGCAGTAACACTTTACATAAAGCCCCCTTATTTAGCATTTACAGCAGTATTTTACATTTAACACAGTATAATGTTGTTGTTTTTTAGCAAATATAAGTGTTTGTTAATGTTTTTGTAAATGGTTGTAACTACTCATGTGGGCATCCATAACTGGATGCTGGTGTGCAATCAGATAAAGAATAACAATATAGTAAAACAGTTAAGCGCCTCAGCCAATTTCCATCACTGGTTCTAGTCAATTTTCAATTTTAGGGGACAAATATCCTTTTAAAACCTCTTTGCAAATACCTTATGACCCCTCATCACATCACTATTCCTTAAGCCAGATTTATAAAACTGTTCACAGCCAAATATTCACAGTTATGACAGACTTCAAACATAAATTTGTTGTCACATTTCATTTAAATGTGGGCATGTGCATTGGTAAACAGAAACTAGACTAACCAACCTGAGGGTGGGGTCACAAAATTAAAATTGAAACCAAAAAATATAACACAAAACATGCACAGAAATATAACATCATATTATACAGTTTAAATTATCCAAAACTTACCCCTGGCTCTCACTGCGGTCCAGAACAGGAAGTAAAACAGCCACATTTTCCTGATCTGGTTAGGTTTAAATAGAAGTAAAACACGTAAATTCATGATGATTCTGTTGATATTCAAAAATATTTCAAGTATATAGAGATTTATAAATGTATTCAGACAGTGAAAAAGTAGGAAAGTTTGCTGCTGACAGCCGAAGCTGAGAGTGAGGAAAGTATCTTACCTACATGACGTGCTTATGACTGACGGCTTGATCCCAGCGGGCGCGTCTGCGTTGCGTCCCGGCTGTGATGTGGCCGCCGGAGCTGATTGTGTCCCCTCTAGTCAGTGCTGGTGATCCCACCAGACACGTCGCAGCGCATTTCAGAGGTGTCCCAGAAGCAGCTCCCTTAGTGGTTGTTTATACAGCAAATATCACTGCAAATATTAAATCATAAAAAAGAGTGGACCAACATGTAAAAGTTAAATTTATTACAGGACTTTAGTTTTTATGCTCCACATATCTGAACAAACTCCCAGAAAACTGGAGGTCTGCTCACTTTTAAATCACGGCTCAAAACTTTTCTCTTAAATTACATTTGGGACGATTCATTGATATCTTTCACTTCACCAACTGTCATCTTCACTGTTTATTCCATTTTCATATCTTTATTGTTTTCTATTTTAAACTTTTTTGAAATCCTACATGTGTCTTTTTATATGCTATTTCCCCTGTGTTTTCTTTATATCTTGTCTTGTCTGCAGTAAACTTAAAAAGCAGACAAATTCAAATGTGTTTTCAATGTAAGTGATGGAGGCCAAAATCCACAGTGTGTCCACACAGTCATTTAAAAGTTGATGTGAAGCTTATATGAGGCTTCATCAGTCTGAGTTAGTCATATCAAGTGGATATCTGACACATTTACAGTCTTTTTAGCTAAAAATTCCCTCTTTGTGTTTCCTCGGACAGTGTTTCCCTGTTGAGCTGTGGTGGAAGTATAGTAACAAAAAGAGGAACTTTGGCACAAAAACATTGTAATGTTGAAAGATATCTACTTGATTTGACTCATTTCGACAAATGAAGCTTCATATTAGTTTCAGATAAACTTTTAAATACATTTTTGTACAGAAGGAGGACTGTGGATTTTGTCCCCCATCACTTACATCGTAAGTGCATTATGAAGGGATCTTCTAATGGTCAGTATGAACTGATCTCGGGAACCCATCGACTATCGACGATTTAATAGATATTTATAGAGATTAGTATGAATAAGAGGGATGATTATGGCAAGAATAAAGTATTTCAATGTTCATTTGGGCTCCTGGCTGTGTTAAGACACATTTTAAAAATGGTGTCTTTTAATGTCCTGAGGGGAAGGAGAGGTCAGCGGTTTCCGGCTGTCATTTTGACTAAATGTTTTTTTTCTAACTCTCTGATATTTGACGACGTGGAAACACGGTAATAAATTAACAGGTTAAATCTCCCCCTCTGACTCCCACACTGTCTCCACATCAGTCCTGTAGTATAAATATAAACAGGTCTATATTCACCTGTAGACACATGAAGTCAAAGCTGTTCTCCAGCGGCTGTCCGGCCGAGCGGAGCCGTATTTAGTGTCTCAGACAGCGGGGAGAACAGCGGCTCATCTCCGCCTCCTCCACAGACTGATTCAGGCAGGAAAACCTGCCGTCAGTCATCAGTAGGTGGAGGGACACAATAACAACAACACTGCATTTAATTACTGAAGATCAACTCAATTCAACTGCCACACCACCCAAGGACACTCAACTACAAGATGGCGGAAATTCCAGCCGTTAGTTGTGAGTTCACTTTTAACAACCAAACGACACTTTTAACAACCAAACGGCAGATTTGTGTTGTTTCCAGAGAGGCTAATATGGCTAACAACATGAACAAAGAGCCATTGAAGTGTCAAATGCTGGAAACTGTCAGCTACCTTACCTTCAAGAACCTGCATCAAGATGTCAGAGAAAGTGAAAGTAAATTAGGCAAATGGCACCAGGAAATAGGCGGGATAGACGAGGTGTTACACTATTTTCTGTCACCTGTCACATTTGGTGACCTGATGATCAGTAAGCTGCTGTGGGACAGTGACCCGCAGCAGGTGTTACAGTCTGTGCCAGTGTAACAGATAGATAGATAGATAGATAGATAGATAGATAGATAGATAGATAGATAGATAGATAGATAGATAGATAGATAGATTGACAGATTGACAGATACAGACAGTCTATTAAAAGTAATAAGATCATTTGCATTTACCAGTTTCAGAAAGGAAACAGTTTCAAGGTACAAATGTGGGACATTTAATCTGTAAAGTCTCTAGAATGATATGAAAATGTGAAAATGCTTGATTTTAGGTTAGTGTGTAGTCAGGGTTCATTGTCAGGATTTTTTTCTTGCAAACCAAAACTTAATAATAAAGTAATATCCCTCATAATTTAATGGTACGTTTTAATTTATAAGGGAGACATATAACATGCTTTTTGCTTCCAGTAAATATAATCCAGTTAATATAATTTCCATATATATTTTCTGTATATGCCGTGGATGTATAATATACCCTGTGTATTGTATTAGATGTGCTCGGGTAGAATAAAGATGTCAGAGCCTCTCTTCAGGTAAGAGTTTCATACTGCAACACTTGTCTTTGGAAAGTGAGACATCTGACAGAATAAATTCGCTGACTCTTCAATGCATTTACCATAAAGGTGAGAATAGCGTGCACTCCAAATTTAGGGGCAGGTACCTGAGGACAGGCTGATTAGCAGGATAGGACACTCCAGGGCCGGTGTGCCCCATGTATAAAGCTGGAGAAGCTGCCAGTTCAGAGCACATGGAAAAGGCAGGAGAAAACATCAGAGCGATCCAGTCTGAAGACCAACAAGAAGATACTGTTCTCCACAGACCAGCAGTCTGAACAAGTGCTTAAAGGTAACGTTCCTGTTAAAAATGTTACTGTTGAAATATTAGCTTGATAGGCTACATCAAAGTAAAGCAATTTAGATGTAATTTATTAAATTCTGGCCTCTTTAAAGGATTTCCTGCCCTCCCTTGTTGTCATATTGTCAAATATTTCATGATTCAATTCACAAATTCAATGCTGTTTAATCTCAAAGTATCAGGTTAGCCAGTCTTTTATTACATACAGAGAGAAACATTGAATTGGTATATATGTGGATACATAGAGACTAATTATTGTATAATTGAATTTGATTAACATGTCAAGATGGCTGCCAGCAGGTACTGAGATACATCACGCCACAAACAATTAAGGAATCTTGGAAGAATTCTGACAACAAAAAGCTTTATCAACTATTTCAAGGCTCTATTACAGCAAAAAAATGTTAAAGCAGAAAGAAACATACAAACTGCACGAACAACCCACCACTGAAGACACTAATTGATTCTCTAGATCTGCATCAAAGAACAAAGGACTGTAAAGGTATGTGTGGATTTGTAAAACAGAGACAAATGTCCAGGGAGTGTGATTCCCTGCAGGTTTACAAATATAAACATCTGACTATACAAAGCATAAAATATATGATGTCGATCCAGAGAGTCATGTGTTTAATTCTATCAATGACACTTGTAAATATTATACTGATGATCAATTTAATTACAATGTTGAAGTGGATAATGCATTTTTATTAATAAATGTCAAATGTAGAACTTCACTAAGATCAATGAATATTTGAATATATTTAAAAGTAAATTCAAATTGATAGTCTTATCTGAGACGTGGTTAAATCAAGAGAAAGGTATTGATTTCCATATTGAGGGTTATTAGTTAGCTACATTATATCAATAGAACCAACAGGAGAGGACGGGGTGCGGCTCTGTATGTGGACAGTGACTTGAAAGTTCAAGAAAATGTATGAAGAATAATTAGACTATATGAAGTCAGGTAATGGGTTTCCTTAGTTGATGGTGAATTATTGTGTTTGGCTTTAGATTCTTTTCTCGTGTTACTGTAAGTATTGGTGGTTAACTGTAAATGACAGACCATCTATTCTTATTTATCATTTAAGTTTTGAGTAAGGGGCAGACAAAATAAGCTTTTCTTCTCCCTGCTCATTTTCAGACATGGAAAATGTAAATTGAGTTGTGTTGATTGCTATTCTGTCCAACAAGACTGACTGACTCTACTAGCAGTGTGTTTACATCTGGCAGAGGACCAAAGACAAAGAGGGAAGTTAAACATTGTTGCATATACTAGCCACATCGTTATGACACAACGCTGGTTGAAAATCAGCAAAGTTTCCCTTTAAGCTCCGGGCAGAAATGTCCGCCTACATATGATTCCTGGTCAGTTGCCAAAGCATGGCAGATATTATTTTGTCTTTATTATTCTGCCTACTAAACACCTGTAAAGCTCACTCACTGACATGATATATGTTGTTTGTTTAATCCGTTAAAAAACAGTGTAAAAATGACAATTCTCCATTTTATGGGGAGTTATATGCCGGATGATTTATTGGCTGGGACCAGTTGCCAAGCAACCACATGCGAAAGGAAGTTTTTTTTTCCTTTCTGCATGTTTTTGTTTTAGTGGCACCAGTAAATCAAAGCACGTCTCTTTTAAGGAAATTGAACTTCTCTTTATGACAGCAACTTACAGAGTGACTAAAATGTTTAATAAAATTTAAGTAAAATGACAGCCGCTCAGTCAGAAGCTCGTCATGTAGGTGAACCACTTCCTGTTGTTGTTCTTCTGCTTCTTTCACTTCCTTCTTCTTCCTTAACTTCTGTTGTCAGTGGCAACATTTCCTACCTTTTAACCTTCTTAATACATTTATAAGTTTCTATATACTTGAACTGAACAGACTCACCGTGAATTTACGTGTCATGCTTCTATTTAAACCTAACTGAGAGCAGGACGATGTTGCTGTTTTACTTTATGTTCTGGACCGCAGTGACAGCCAAGGGTAAGTTTTGGATAATTAAACTGTTATAACTGTTATAATTTTTTTAACTGACATGTTGAGAAAATTATAATATCATGGTATATTTCTGTGCATGTTTTGTGATATATTTTTTGGTGAAGTCACTTTTTGTGACGACATCCCCAGGTTAGATAGAGTCTCGTTTCCGTTACATGCCCACATTGACATGAACTGGGACAACAGGAAATGTATATTTGAAGTAGAGATGCACTAATTGCAGTTTTCTCCACCGATTCAGATTTCTGATTTTTTTTTTTTCTCAAAAGTCTGACCTGCCAATTCCAATTTTTACCGATTCTGATTTTCTTTCTTTATAAGAATTTAATAAGATTTTCTTTCTTTCTTTATATATTTACTTTCTTTCCAAGAACTATAATTGACAGCATACACAAATGTTTTTGCAACTTTTTTAATGGAATATTGAAATTCAAATGTATGTTAACTATTAAAATAACTAATAATAAAAAAGATTTTTCTTCTTTACATTGGGCATGTTCACCGGGGTGATTATTTTTTCAGTGTCTGATTAAGTTAGTTGTTCCAAATGTAAAAAGTAAAAAATAAACTCCTTAGTTATGGATGGTGGTGTTGCTGTCGCTAAAGTGCTGGAGATGGTGGAAGTTGATGGACCTGTTAAGAAAAAATAAACAACAGGGAACATATTGTCATGATGATTTTTAGAGGATAAGACATATGTCATCAATATTATTAGGATGCAATGAACTCACATTCATCAGGATCAGGACCTGGAGGGGGACTGGTTCCCTGTTTTTGTTGATAGGAACTTCACCAATGTTCCTGTGGAGAGATAAGAAATAGCTACTCTATGATACTAAGCAGCAATATCATATTCACAAAATTTATTCAGAACATATTTAGGCCTTAAGCATACCCTGCTTTATTGTCTATTTCACACTAAACGGACCATAATTTACAAAATGAACATCATGTTGTATTGAAGAAGACTTGAAACTAGAGACCACAGACTCATTAGGAAAGTGTTTACTGAGGTAATAAATCAAGAGAGAAGTAGGGTCATTATCTCAGACTTCCATACAATTGGACCTCTTTTTGGAGCCAATGATGTGGCAGAAATTTTGAGGTGGTATCTGAGGTGGCCAATCAGATTGTAGGGGTGGCACTGGCTGTCCCTTTAAAAACGCGCATGCATGCCTGTAGCCTTCAAGTAGAAAGCAAAGCAACCCAAAAACAGTCATTTCAAATGACGTGATGCTGTAACAACAAATACAGCTGTGTGATTATGTGCCCTCATTCTGGTTTGCAATCTTGTAAGTACGACTGAAACTTGAAGTGTTTCAACATTTAAACAAACACACTTTGGCTATATCTGACTTATAGAGTGAAGTGTTGATACAAATGATGACTAAAACCATTGGTATTAGTATAATTACTGCTGAAAAAATAACTGCTGGTTTGATTTGATACCTATGTGTTTATGGTATCTATGTATTGATTCTTGTGACATCCCTAATTTTATCCACTTTGTAATGTGGTTTTAGAAGAATGGTTCAACCACCAGGCTGCAGGGCTTCCCAGCAAAAATATTTCTGAATGAATGTCTTACAAATTTCTGCTTTGATTCTATCATAAATTTAATAAATAAGTAATTAACTAAATAGTTATAATAATATGCACATTTATAATATTTTTGTTCAACACGGGCCATTTTGGTAGAGGCATTAAATATATGACAATTGAATAGAAGTCATTTTTCTTTTACGTTTGTAGGCGGGACATTTCACTGGCGTCATTAAGGTCTTTGCCCGTTGCCAGGACCTGGATCATCAAATGTCCAATCCTGCAGAGGCGGGGTGGGGGGCGTGTCCTCCCCCGGCGCTTTGGAGAGGTGGAAACAGGAGGTTATGGGACAGGAAAGCACAAGCAGCTGACATTTTACTGAAGTTGAGACGAATGTTTTTAAAAATGTTGGAAGAGTTTTGCCAAGTAACTTACTTACTTAAACACACACATACATACATAATAACAGTAAGTAGCTGCTTACCTATAAACACAATTATGGGTTGTTGGTTTTTTTCTTTTCTTTTCTTTCTTTCTTTCTTCTCTGTTTCTGCTCTCTTAATTGGGGGGTGGGTGTTGGTTCTTGTTCAATTTGGGTTTTTTTTAATGTATTTATTGGTTTTGTCTTGTTCAATTAGTTGTTCTTTTTAATCATACTATAGTCAGTTTAGAAACATACATGTTAATATATGTGTGTGTCACTTTGTTGATTGATTATCAGCCAATTCCACTTGCCAGAGATCAATTGTTTTTATTGACACACTGACTGAGAGCAGCCTGCAGGGGGCAGTATATGGACTCTGCAATCTTTTTAAAGACTTTGCTTTTTGACAACAACAACATTTGTCCTCAGACGGGAATCGAACCAACATTACACTGATGCAGTATTTGCAGAAACTCATCCTACTGAGCTATATCTACCTACAAACAGCTGTGTGCTCGTTCTCCTGTTTGTGTTTCTTCTGAGAAGAAGATCAACAGTAAAGAATGAAAGCAGCACAAACAAGGATTTGAACCAACATTAAGTCTTTCATGACTCCATCATGTAATCAGCTGATCCTGTTGAGCTATTCTTCCTGACAAACATCAGTGTGTTCGTCCTCCTGTTTCATTTGTTTTAAGAAAGATCCTGCATCAAGAATCAAACCAACATCTGATTACTCAGGTGTTCATTTAGGAACCTGCTCTTCCTCCTGAGCTATTCCTCTTTATGAGGTCAAGTGTTCATTCTCCTATTTCTTTAGTTTATTGAGTAGAAGATCAACACTGAAGGATGGAACCAAGTCAGGTGTTTCTGCTCATCCTACTGAGCTCTCTGTCAGTACAGTTATATACAGTTTGTCCTACTATTTATTCTAACAGGAAGAAGATCAAGAGCAACGACTGAGAGCAGTCCATTAAAGAGGATCGAACCAGCATCAAGCTGATGAGAGTTTTTCCAGCTCGTCCTCCTGAGCTTCGTCTCCCTCTAGGTGGACCTTTGTTCATTCTCCTATTTCTATTTCTTAATGAGAAGAGCATCAACAGAAAAACATGAACAAGCAAGATGCTAGCAAGTTGTTTTTCTCCAATTTTAAGTGCCAAATCCTAATAGAAATTCAGGTTATTTTACAGTTTTCTCAAGAGAAGAACATAACCTTAGCCTAAATATTCAGAACATAAACAAATAATATTATAATAATAAGATTTCGACCATATCGAAATGCAAAGCTGAGTGGCACAGCCATATCCAGCTCTTATTATACATTCATGTTTCTTACTCACAAATGAAACATTTGTTGCTGTTATGTGATCGATGTTTCACTCACCAGTTTCATTGCTGGTATCATGGGCCACAACAGATGTCGGGTCCTGGATGGATGTTTTATTGATCTCAGAAATTGTTGACTTTACTATTGAATGATAAAAGAATTGTCACAACCACAATACATCTGTCAGACAGTGAAACTTCTAGTTTACTGCAGTTATAACGGTTCAAGAGAAAAGATAGTTCCTCTTACTCTTTTTCATCCATTCAAGATACTCTGTGAAATGAATAAAGAATAGTTAGTTTTCTGTTAAAACTAACAGCAGTATGATTGATGACTGTAAAACTTCATTTGTCTGTTAGGAAAACATCACATTACTAAATCAACAACAAATTTGAGACTTTTTTATTTAATTGATTTTTAAAATGGATGCATGAAAACAGAACATTATTTAAAATATTGTCATGTTAAAAACTCTAAAATTATTAAAGACAAATAGGTGACCAATGTGAAAATGTTCTATCTTACCTTGCCAGTCCCTTTCAGTAGCTTCTCCTGTATTGAAGATGAATAAGTGTGTGTTAACTCACTGGAATTCTTCATTAATCATGTTTTGTTTCATAATTAGCTTTTATAAGTTACGTTTACTTTTGTGAAAAAGTAAAGGTCCTGGGTGGATGTTTTATGGACCTCAGAAATTGTTGAGATCAGTATTAAATGTTAAAAGAATTGTCACAACCACAATACATCTGTCAGACAGTGAAACTTCTAGTTTACTGCAGTTATAACAGTTCAAGAAAAAACAAAAAGTTGTTATTACCTTTATTCAACCTTTCTTGGAACTCTGTTAAATGAATAAAGAATTGTCACAACCATGATGCATCTATCACACAGTGAATCCATATTAGAAGTTTTTTAACTGCTGCTATTCAAACAAATGTTGGTCAGATATGTCTTTGCCAGTATTTAGTAGCAAATAAACCTATTTGTCAGAATACATGATTTAATTTTATCTGTTAAAACTAACAGCAGTATGAATGATGACTCTAAAACTTGGAACTGCTATGTATGTGTAAAAAATGTGTCTGTCATTCCCCTGCTCTGCTTTATAAATAGAAGATAATAATCTGTCACAGTGCAAGAAGAGATAAAGAAGTCCTGTAATTTCATTTATCTTAGATTTGAGGGACACATCAGCAACATCACTAAAGTAGCTTTCTTCCACCTCTGACACATCACACAAGTTCACCCATTTCTAACACAGTCAGATGCAGAAATTCTCATTCATGGTCATTCAGGTCTTGTATTCTGTACTATTAAAAAGATCCAACAAGTCCAAAATGCAGCTGCTACAATTCTTCTGATTCACTGGTTTACGGTTTCATTCAAGTCAGACTAACAAAAAAAACAAAAATTGTTGTTCTTACCCTTTTTCAACCTTTCCAGCACCTCTGTGAAATAAAATGAAGAATTGTCAATATTAGAAGTTTTTTTAACTGCTGCTATTCAAACAAATGTTGGTCAGATATGTCTTTGTCAGTATTTAGTTGCAAATAAATCTTTCAAAAATTTGTCAGAATACATGTTTTATTTTTATCTGTTAAAACTAACAGCAGTATGATTGATGACTGTAAAACTTCATTTGTCTGTTAGGAAAACATCACATTACTAAATCAACAACAACTAACAATGTGTCCAATTTGAGACTTTTTTATTTAATTATTTTTAAAATTCAGCAATTAAAAAAAAAGTACATTGAATGCATTTTGTTTTTGATTGTAAAAGTTTAGATATTAATTACTTTTTAAGTGCTGGATGCATGAAAACAGAACATTATTTAAAATATTGTCATATTAAAAACTCTAAAATTATTAAAGACAAATAGGTGACCAATGTGAAAATGTTCTATCTTACCTTGGCATGACTTTTCAGCTGCTTCTCCTGTATTGAAGATGAATAAGTGTGTGTTAACTCACTGGAATTCTTCATTAAACCTTTACAAACACAGGTTCTCATTAACAAATATAACAATATTAATAGTATTAACAGAGTGGACAATCTGTGTAGAGTCATGAGAGATGGGTTTTCCTAATACTCTGACAATGTTCTCAGAGGTGAGGAAGAATCAGCCAAAGAAAATGTAATGAGTCATACGTTTTAGTTTAGTGACAACACACAGTCTCTGCAGTACAGCTGAAGACTCGCCTGGTCTTGACCTTTTAAATATCGAACCTTCAAGGCTTTTTTATGGCTTCAAAGACTTCAGACATACAGATACAGAAAGGCAGACTGTCTCTGGTGCCTTTCAGTGTGTTTATCAATGAACCTCTACTTTACATTTTCAGCTCTGATTAGGAAGTTGTCTTCTGATGTTGCCACTAAGCAGAAGAGATAAAGAAGTCCTGTAATTTCATTTATCTTAGATTTGAGGGAAACATCAGCAACATCACTAAAGTAGTTTTCTTCCACCTCTGACACATCGTCCAAGTTCACCCATTTCTAACACAGTCAGATGCAGAAATTCTCATTCATGGTCATTCAGGTCTTGTATTCTGTACTATTGAAAAGATCCAACAAGTCCAAAATGCAGCTGCTAGAATTCTTCGGTTCAAGAAAAAAGAAAAAGTTGTTATTACCTTTATCCAACCATTGTAGGAACTCTGTGAAATAAATAAAGAATAGTCACAACCATGATGCCATGATCAACCATGATCTATCACACAGTGAATCCATATTAGAAGTTTTTTAACTGCTGCTGATTGATGACTGTAAAACTTAATTTGTCTGTTAGGAAAACATCACATTACTAAATCAACAACAACTAAGAATGTGTCTAATTTGAGACTTATATATTATATATATTATATAATATTGTCATGTTACAAACTCTAAAATTATTAAAGACAAATAGGTGAACAATTTGAAAATGTTCTTACCTTGCCATCTCCTTTCAGCAGCTCCTGTATTGAAAATAAATAAGTGTGTGTTATATTTCCATTAAATAGATTGAGACATGAAAATTGTCTGATCTCACGGTTGGTGCCTTGATCCATTAAATCCAGACTGAAACCTGTTATTTTTCTACAATTTAATTGTGTATTGCGACCTTGTTCCATTTTTTTTCCCTTATTTACAGCTTTTTGTAAAAAAGCCATAAAATGTATCATTTTTTGTTGTTCTTGAACGTGTACTTTTTTGTTTGCAAAATGTACTGAGACGCTGAGTGATTTTACAGTCAAAGTAAGCTCACTTAATTAACATTTTTGCCTTCAGTAGTGTAGATGGAGACATGAAAGGTAGTGATGTTGCAGTTATTTGTTATGAGATTTAACCACTAAGACAACAAATCGACCCTGAAACATCTAGAAACACATCTGATTCATATCAGACCACTAAAATACAGAATATTTAGTGCATCAAAATAAATATATTTTGTGACTTCTTACGTTCTCTCCTTTTGCGTCTGAAAAAGATGATTAAATAGATGATGATGATGGTGAACCCAACTAGCATACATACTGGTATGAAGTTGAACATCCATGTGAGATCCTCTACAAAAAAATGAAAGAATAATTAATTAAAACAACAAATGGTTTACAAAGACACTGTATTGTATTCTAATGTCGTTAGCTGATCCCATCTTTGATAATGCACTCTGAGGTGACCCAATACAGAAAAATAATAAACTCAAAGCTCATCATTTAGTCATTTAATGCTGTTAGAACATGTTTTGTAACTCCTATGAGGACATTGAGTACATTGTCATGTTTAGTAAAAACAGTAAGATGCATTAATACATTAAATGTGTTACAGCAGATATTTGTTGGTGTGATAACTCACTTATAAAGGGGTTGAAGACTTTTTCACTGCTGTTGATGCTGACTGGGTTTTCAAATGCACAGCTGAACCAGCTGAACCACAGCTCCTTTTCCACCTAGAAATTGGGAGAAAAACATTATTAGCTAAAAACTCATAGTCCAAACATACAGATCTTTTGAGGAGCTCACTTTGTCTTTTTACAGTATGTCCAGATTACCAACAATAACATCAGGGATGTTATTGTTGGTAATAAAAAAGTGATGTGGCCACTTAGTCATTCAGTCATTAGCTTTCACTATATACGCTGTAATCCACGATTTAGCACATCTGCAGGACTGAATTATCCAGTAAAAATTATAGTATACTAGTATGCTTTGGTAGAATACTAAAACCTTATTTGGGCAATCTCTAACATCTTTTTAAATTTTTCTCTGTATCACAAATAGCTATAAAGTAATTAACAGAGAAACCTGTCAAGTTTTCTAATATCACATTTTTTACGCACACAAGACTGTATGGGAAACAAAAAAGATACAAAAATGATGAAATAGCCACATCTGGTGTATAGAGGACCAAAAGTGTCACATAAAAAGTAATAAATCATTTCATTTATTAATATCGAATTGTATCAATAACTACAGGAATTAATAAATCAATTTACAAATGACTTAATGTGATGCTTTATTATTATTGCCATGACACTTGTGGAGATACTAAAAAAATTTAAAAGAGTTTTAAAAATGTTTGAACACTGAAGGTTTAAACTTGTAGTGAAATATCTTTGAATGTTTTGTGAAACTACGACATTCATATAAAATATTAGATCATCTCAACAGTTGCCTGTTAATTGGATAAAAATAAAAATGTTCAACCTTGTATCCAAATGCAGCTCTTGTTGTCACTTTTTATGACTTTACAGAGACAAGTCTGGCCCTTTCCATGATCTGACATCTTTATTTTCTGCAGGTTTGTTCATGTTTTTGTTAAGTTTATTTAATTATATATTGTTTATTTACCAGAGACAATGCAAAACATATTTAATATACCAGATATAATTTAAGCTAATTTCAGAAATATTCTAAACTGTCTGAATATCCTAAACTGCACAGCCTGGATTCTGCCTCAGCTGGTCACCAACTGATGCCTGAATATGTGAATCAATTTAAAGACTAGATTCTGGTTTATTCTTGCAACATGATTTATCTGTTACTGATGACAAACACACAAACATCATTATTCTGTGCATACCATTGTTATTTTCTGCTCCTTGGTTGAAGACCACGTCGTGTCACCTGATGTCCACCAGTAGGTGACTGGTTCAGCACCGGTGGTGTCGCCATTACAGGTGAGGACACAGTAGGTCATTGCACACCAATCGGAGACGGTGGGTTTAGAGACAGGAGCTGATAGAAAACGAAACAAAAAGACATTTCCTTTGAATTTAGGGCCGTTTTGATAAAGTAGGACAAACTTCACACACAATTCCTCCACTTACAGATAACCAGGAGTTGAGTCTTGCTGGTGACTTTGTTGTTGATCTCTACTGTGTAGTTGTCGCTGTCGTCTGAAGTCAATCCTGTGATTGTCAACGCTCCAGTTAAAGTGCTCAGCCTACCACGATCTGCAAAAATACACAAGTTTAGCTTCTAAACAGGGATTTTTCGTCATCTTACCGTATGTTGTCAGTAAGAATCACTTATTTCCAGTGTTGGTCACTTAAGAGTGGGCAGCTGGAGAGTTATGCACTTTAAAACACTAAAAATGTTTGTAGAACAGCTGATTTTCATACAATAAAAGGTCTAGTTTTAAGTCTAGGACAGCGCCACTCTGCCTTTGCAACCCACATTGTGGTCTGAGGTGGGATTACATCAGTAGTGATAAGAACCACCAGAGAATGAATTGAAAAAGTTTAGAAAGTTAAGTTCTATTCCTGTTCCTAACATGCGAGAACTGTATGTGTGTTCAAGACATAATGCAGGATGTCTCAGGCACATGTTGAATGATTACTACAGTTCATATGATCAACTTCAGTCTCCAAATATTCTTTGTGTGAGGTGTTAAGGGAGCATCAGTAAATTGTAGAGTCTACCAATAGGCTGCATGTGAGGTGTTTAGGCAACATGGGTAAATCATAGCACCTACTGATAGCCTGTGTGTGAGCCATTTAGGGAACATTGACAAACTGTAGAGTCTACCAATAGCCTGCACCTTAGGCATTTAGGGAGCGTCTGTAAATTGTAGTGTATACCGATTACCGTTTAGGGGACGGGTACAACTTCTCTAGGTATTGAGAATCAACCCATTCCAAACATGCACATTTTGAACAGGCACTGCACTAGTAACCTAATTCCATTAATTTACCCATTGATTATTATGTAATTAAGATATTTAATTGGGTTTCACAGGGATAATGAATGAATAAATCTATAGATTGTAACATGCTCAGATATTTAGTTATTTTGACCAAAACACATGAAAGTGAACCTTATTTAACATATTTTAATTTAAAGGATTACATTACAGTAATTGTACTTGTCAAATACAATTTTTCTTTTTAAAAAAGCAGAAAATACATTAAAACCCCTCTATTATAATACAATTCAATAATTTAGCCAAAATCTGGGATAAAACTATTAAATACTGTAAAAGAATTCCTTAAAATATAATTAATTTACAACAGAAAATATTTAGACCCCTAATTTAAACCAAAATCTCAACCTAAATGTATCAAAACCTTCAAACTAATGTATAAAATCATTGATCTCTGGCTACCAAACAGCTTGATTTAGATTAAAGTGGTACCTTTGAAGTGTCGGTAGGAGAAAGTCTCGCCTCCATACCACTCCATGGCAAGATCAGGTCCATGTTTCCACACTATGCTGGTGATGGGATTCTCTACAGAGTCTGGTGTGAGAACAGCTTCATCACCTATTTTCCTGTAGAGTGGTCCTTCTGTAAAATAAAATAAAGTAAACACAACTGAATGCAAATTTCTCTGTTTAATTACTGAAATGTATTTTTTTAATCAAGTGTGTCCTGCTCCAGTTTTAGTAAAAGTTAAGTAGAAAGTAAAGTACAAAGTACAAAATTTACCTCTAAAATGTAGTGGAGCATAAAGTAACATAAAATAGAAATACTCAAAATAACAAGCAGTAAAACTTTATTTAAAGCCTCCTGTTTAGCATTTACAGCAGTATTTAACATTTAACACACTATGATGTCATTTTTAGCAAATATAAGTGTTTGTTAATGTACTTGTCAATGATTGTAACTCCTCATGTGGGATCCATAACTGTAATCAGATAAAGACAATTTAGTAAAACAATTATAATAATATAAAATATGTCTCCATAGGAGAAGTTATGATTGCTGACAAATATTGTACATTAATAAACACTTAAAGGACAGGTTCACAATTTTTCAACTGTGTCTTCAAACAACAGTCAGGTGTCCACATGAACAGTGAAAGAGGTTTTCCTTGCTGTAATCATTCCTCCTGTTCATACTGGATATTAAAAGATCCTTCAAATGTGCTTTCAGTGTAAGTGATGGAGACCAAAATCCACAGTGTTATTTTGTGCAAAAATCCATTTAAAAGTTGATGTGAAGCTTATATGAGGCTTCAGCAGTCTGAGTTAGTCATATCAAGTGGATATCTGACACATTTACAGTCTTTTTAACATCAGATTCCCTCTTTGTGTTTCCTCAGACAGTGTTTCCCTGTTGAGCTGTGGTGGAAGTATAGTAACAAAAAGAGGAACTTTGGCACTAAAAAGACTGTAACGTTGAAAGATATCTATTTGATTTGACTCATTTGGACACTGAAGCTTCATATTAGCTTCAGATAAACTTTTAAATACATTTTTGCACAGAAGGAGGACTGTGGATTTTGTCCTCCATCACTTCCATTGTAAGTGCATTATGAAGGGATCTTCTAATGGTCAGTATGAACAGGAGGAATAATTACAGCAAGAAAAACACGTTTCATTTGGGCTCCTGACTGTTGTTTTAAAACAGACTTGAAATGTGAATCCGTCCTTTTAACATATACTTACAACTACATTATGATGTGTATAAACATTTATTAAAGTTTATATTTATAAATGTTCATATATATCTAATTAATGCTAAATAGGGGGACTTAAAGTGTTACCCAACCTCAACTAATTTTCACCGATTCTAATCTATTTCTAAATTTAGGGGACAAATATCTCTTTAAAACTCTTTACAAATACCTTATGACCCCTCATCACATCACTATTCCTTAAACCAGATTTATAAAACTGTTCACAGCCAAATATTCACAGTTATGATAGACTTCAAATATACATTTCCTGGTTCCACATTTAATGTAAATGTGTACAGTGTAAATTGTCATGTTTAGGAAAAACAGTAAGATACATTAATACATTAAATGTGTTACAGCAGATATTTGTTGGTGTGATAACTCACTTTCCATGAAGGGGTTGAAGACTTTTTCACTGCTGCTTGAGCTGACTGGGTTTTCAAACGCACAGCTGAACCACAGCTCATCATCTTCCTAAAAATTGGGAGAAAAACAATATTAGCTGAAAGTTCATAAACCAAACATACAGATTTTTTAAGGAACTCACTTTGCATTTTTATGGTTTGTCCAGATTATCAACAATAAACTGGTCACCAACTGATGCCTGAATATGTGAATCAATTTAAAGACTAGATTCTGGTTTATTCTTGCAACATGATTTATCTGTTACTGATCAGACACACAAACATTATTATCCTGTGTTTACCATTGTTATATTGTGCTCCTTGGTTGAAGACCACGTTATATCACCTGACGTCCACCTGTAGGTGATCAGTTCAGCGTCTGTGGTGTCGCCATTACAGGTGAGGACACAGTAGGTCATCTCAGGTTCACACCATACGGAGAGGGTGGGTTTAGAGACAGGAGCTGATAGAAAACAAAAGAAAAAGATATTTCCGTTGAATTTAGGGCCGTTTTGATAAACTAAGAGAAACTTCATACACAATTCCTCCAATTACAGATAACCAGGAGTTGAGTCTTGCTGGTGACTTTGTTGTTGATCTCTACTGTGTAGTTGCCGCTGTCGTCTGGAGTCAGTCCTGTGATCGTCAGCGCTCCAGTTAAAGTGTTCAGCCTACCACGATCTGCAAAAACGCACAGGTTTAGCTTCTGAACAGGGATTTTTAGTTGTCTTACAGTATGTTGTCAGCTAGAGTCACTTATTTCCAGTGTTGGTCACTTAAGAGTGGGCAGCTGGAGAAATATGCACTTAAAAACACTAAAAATGTTTGTAGAACAGCTGATTTTCATACAAAAAATCTCTAGTTTTGATTTCCCACAAAAAAAGCAAGTGAATCCCTTTTTGTAATGCTAATTCCATTCATTTACCCTTTGATAATTATGTAATTAAGGTATTTAATTGGGTTTTACAGGGATAATGAATGAATAAATCTTTGGACTGCAACATATTCAGATATTTGGGGCTAATTTGCATAATGTAAGGGCTTTTTCTTTAAAGGGCCTCAATACTGTATTAAAGGTGAAAATTCAGGGTCAGTATTAGTTGTATTTGTCACATTTAATGGATTATAGGTCCGGGTATCATCGGATAATTCGTAATTCATTTCAAAAACCAAAAAACGGTAAATCTGTTATTTGTTTCAAAACAAAAAACAAAAAAACGTTTTTGGTGTCAGAATCAAATAACGAAAAACCAGTCAAACCCGGCCCGTTTTTGGTTTTTGCCGATTCGTTTTATCGTTATTCCTTTTTGGATTGAATATCAGGCAGGTCTGCGGACATCAAGCTAATTTGTTTTTGCGTTTGAAACCAAAAACAGAAGTCACAGGGGTTTTTCCTTTTTTTCATTTTAAACCAAAAAGGAAAAACGAAATCACGTGATCTATTCCTTTTTTGTTTCCCAACGAAAATCCAGAAAACCACATTCAAAAGACCGTACGATTTTGGTTTAGAAATCAAGTATTTTTGTCAGTTTTGTATGATAGCGGAAGCGACTACATTAGCCTACCCATGATCCTCAGCGACCGTTGCTGGCGTATTCACCACCAAAAACGGTTTTTTGATTTTGTTTTGAAACAAATAACAGATTTACCGTTTTTTGATTTTTGAATTACAAATGAATTACGAATTATCCGATGATACCCGGACCTGGGATAAACCTTTTAAATACTATATACGAATTCCTTAAAATATAATTAATTTACAACAGAAAATATTAAGACCCCTAATTTAAACCAAAATCTTAACCTAAATTTGTCAAAATCTTCAAACTTGATCTCTCGCTACCCAACAGTTTGATTTAGATTAAAGTGGTACCTTTGAAGTGTCGGTAGGCGGTAGTCTCGCCTCCATACCACTCCATGGCAAGATCAGGTCCATGTTTCCACTCTATACTGGTGATGGGATTCACTACAGAGTCTGGTGTGAGAACAGCTTTGTCACCTATTCTCCCGTAGAGTGGTTCTCCTGCAAAATAAAATCAAATAAATACAAGCGAGTGAAAATTTCTCTGTTTAATTACTGAAATGTATTTTTTCTTTAATCAAATGTGTCCTGCTCCAGTTTTAGTAAAAACTAAGTAAAAAGTAAAGTACAAAGTACAATATTTTCCTCTAAAATGTAGTGGAGCATAAAGTAACATAAAATAGAAATACTCAAAATAACAAGCAGTAAAACTTTACTTAAAGCCTCCTGTTTAGCATTTACAGCAGTATTTAACATTTAACACACTATGGTGTCATTTTTAGCAAATATAAGTGTTTGTCAATGATTGTAACTCCTCATGTGGGATCCATAACTGTAATCAGATAAAGACAATTTAATAAAACAGTTATAATAATATAAAATATGTCTTCATAGGAGAAATTATAATTGCTGACAAATATTGTACATTAATAAACACTTAAAGGACAGGTTAACAGTTTTTCAACTCTGTGTTAAAACAACAGTCAGGTGTCCATATGAACAGTGAAAGAGGTTTTCCTCGCTGTAATCATTCCTCCTGTTCATACTGGATATTAAAAGATCTTTAAATGTGCTTTCATTTTAAGTGATGGAGGCCAAAATCCACAGTGTGTCCACACAGTCATTTAAAAGTTGATGTGAAGCTTATATGAGGCTTCAGCAGTCTGAGTTAGTCATAGGAAGTTAGGAGGAATGATTACAGCAAGAAAAACATGTTTACATGTTCATTTGGGCTCCTGACTGTTGTTTTAAGATAGACTTGAAATGTGAATCCGTTCTTTTAACATATACTTACAACTACATTATAGTGTGTTATAAACATTTATTAAATGTTTATATACATCTTATTAATGCTAAATAGGGTGACTTACAGTGTTACCCAAGCGCCTCAGATCTTTTTTTTTTTTTATCACTGATTCTAGTCCACTTCCAATTTTAGGGGACAAATATCTCTTTTAAACCTCTTTACAAATGCCTTTTGACCCCTCATCACTTCACTACTCCTTAGTTTGTATATGTATAAATTAAAAAGATTTATAAAACTGTTAAAAACCAAATTTAACAACAAATATACATTTATTATCAGTTAATGTAGATGTGGGCATGTGTTGGTAAACAGAAATTAGACTGTCAGTGGTTCTCAAACTTTCTTACATCAGGGAGCCCTAAACTGACACAAATTAGACCACGAACTCTCATTTGATAAGATTTTTGCTTTTAGATTTTTTATTACAGAAAGTGTATGAAACCCATTACCAAAATAGTCATACATGCTGTCACTGTCACCTAATGGATGTATTTATAGTGAAAATAAATGATTGCACTTTTTGCTGTGAACCCCCTGAAACCCCCTCAAGGACCGTTGGGGATCCCCGGACCACACTTTGAGAATCACTTATCTGTGTAACCTGGTGGTGAGGGTGTGGTCACAAAATTTAAATTGAAGCCGAAAAATATAACACATGCACAGAAATATACCATGATATTATAACTTTCTCAACATGTTATAACAATAATAGTTTAATTATCCAAAACTTACCGTTGGCTGTCACTAAGATCCAGAACAGAAAGTGAAACCTAACTGAGAACATTTTCCAGTTTATCAGTTAGGCTCAAGTAGAAGTAAGACACGTAAATTGACGGTGATTCTGTTGATATTTTAAAATATTTAAAGTATATAGAGATTAAAAATGTATTTAGAAAGTAGGGAAGCTTTCCGCTGAGAGTATATCCAGCTGCAGCCGCAGCATGATCTTGAGGAAAGTTTGTGGGAGTTTGTGGGCTCGTAGGGTCACAGAGGACACCACGACCAAAACATGATAACGTTTATCTCGGCCACTCAGCCAGTGTTGACGCAGTAAAAGAAAAGATGAATGCCAAACTTCAATAAAATATGCTTAATTAATTAACATCCTATAGTTTATACTCATGAAGATTCCAGTAAAGTGTTTGTAATGGACCTTTAGTGCTGTTGACTCATCAGAAATATCATAAAGTAATAAATGTGAATGATAGCGCATTAGTGGGCCCCTAATGTGGTGTAAAAACAGACAGTTATTAATTATAATCATTGTGGAGGTGTGTTCAGCCCATATCAATAACATACCAAACTACACAGGCTAATGTGAGATTCAGTAATGTTTTCATGTTATAGTAAATGCACGTGTTTGAAACTTGAATGATCCCATGATGTGCAAAAGTTATTCAATTATTAACATTATAAAACGTATTAAAACTACATGATGTTCATAAATATCAACATTTATGTATAAATATATTTTTAGCAGTTCAACTAACACAACTCATAGTTTAACCTCATTATTTCTGCTATATTGATACTTATTTTTTCAAATGATTTCGTTTTTATGATCAACCCATAGACTGGCTCAACCGTTTCTGGTGTTCATTGTGCTGTCACTACTCACACTGAGTCCAATACATGAACCACTGAGGAGACTGTGAAGCAACATTAAAGCAATCAATCAATCAACTTTATTAATCCCACTAGGGGCAAACAATTTTGTTTGTTGAAATAAAAAAAAAAACATACAAACACACAAATACTCCAAATAAAATGTAGAATAAAATCTATAAATAATGTTGATAAATAAACTTGACTGTGAATTCTGAACCACAAAGAATTAAGTTCCTACAATAGTTGAAATAATCACCAGAATATTGTGACCCAGAGGTGAACTAAACTTGTGTGGACAGGGCTCTGCTAAGCACTGCAGTGTATGAGATTGAAAGTGACTTCTTCTGTTTTCCACCACAACAACGGTTGTGTGTCCAATCACAACTCTGAACTCTGCAGTGTCCCACAAGACAGAAAAACCAACAAGGTCACAGCAACTGACTGTCAGATATCAAGTATTTTGGTCAACAGGCTGGCATAAATAATGTCTCTTACTCTTAGAAAGATCACTAAACCTGATTTGGTAACACATAACAATAAGGTATCAAACACTGTGTTTCATTATTTTCATCATCAAACATAGCTGCTATCTCAAGAAGAGGTTTTGTCTTCAGGGTGAGCAGCCAAATATATTTCCATCCTGCTAAAATTATTATAGCTTATCTGACATCAGCCATGTTGACCACAATTTCACTTTAAAACTCTGTCATTAATGTTTTATATTCATGTTGTAGAGTTGGTCTGAATGTTGGATTAACAGTGAACTCTACTGGCTGACGTCCATGTTCTCTCATTGGTTTGATATCTTTTGCATGAACTGTAATACCATCAATTATATTTTCAATGTTCCTGCTAAAAAACAAACACATTCAATGGACATTTGCTGGTCTCAGTTAATTTATTTTCACAGCCCAAACCTCCTGAACAAAGTAAGATGTGTTGAAATGCTGATCTATAGAATTTAACCATTCTATTGTGTTAGGGTCAAAATTGACCCGTTTTCAAGTTAAGATATGTAATAAATATGATCTAGTTTTTTACTGGAACAAGGCTTCATGATATCCTCAAAAACAGCTATATTAACACAACAAATCAAATTGTCACCATTTTAGTCAATTCTGAAGGTCTCTAAAAAAAAGTTACATTTGTTGTGTTATGGGTCAAATATGACCAAGGAGAAATTATTGGCTGTTGCATGCATCATTTAAAAGTTGTGGGTTATTCTGTGGATCAAATTTGGCTCAAACAAGATTCATCTTTGACTCTAGACACCTGACCCCTCCCCTCCCTCCCTGGGAATAATTATTTTCTCGCAGTATGGAATTGTACTTCCAATCCCTCTGGCAGCTCTCCCCCCAACGAGAATGCAACTTTTCTCGCAGAATATGGACACACTTACATTAAAAATGAACTTGAATGTTAACACACACACACACACACACACACACACACACACACACACTCTCCCTTTCTCTCCTTCTCTCTCTCTCTTGCTATCTCCCACACACATGATATCATATCTACATAAACGGTAGCTTTTTTTTTCTCACAGACAAGCACATTGTCATCTTGTGGGGGCGTGGCATGAACAACATTACACAGAATTCTTGCAATATTGGTATCTAAAAAGTGGTATATTGTAAGACAAATGGTCCATGGGAACATAAAAACAAAATTTAAAACCGTGATTGCATGGATATGAATACATAATAAGTTAGTCATGAGGTGAAAAACAATATTGGATGATAATCATTGTTTTTGAGTGTTTCAGGCTGAGTTAAATCATGGGTCCAATTTGACCTGCTAACACAAAAGGTGTTGGCAACTTTCTAAAACATTAGAAGGGTTAAAATAAAAAGACTGTATAGGAGCTAAAAGTGTAGTCCTTCTTTCCAAAAACTTTTGTTTGTGAATCCAAAAGTTTTACTGGACCACCATCACAAAACACACAAAACACAAATATTACAGCAGGACTGAAGCCCTTCAGCAAGATATAACATTGTGGCGAAGTACAAAATACTCAACTGAAATTGTGTAAACTGACAGATTAACTGAAATCAACATACAAAACCTCCAACACTGTTAATGTTGGGAACCAGAGCCTGGTTAAAAGGGAGAAGAGCAACCTTTACACATGTAGTGAAACGTGTAGAAAATGTGCCTTTTTTAGCCATGAAGCCAAATTTGAAATGATAGTAACTATGGATTCTTTGTAGTTTTGGATTTAGCTTTGTAAAACCATCCACATACTAAACTCTCCACATAAGGGAGATAATAATGATGATGATTCACAGTGATTGTCACGTCTAAAACAGGGAAGTGGAATCAGGTGCCAGCAATTAAAACTAAAAAGTGCACATAAAGCAGATTTCAAAGGAAAAGGTGCAGCAGTTCAAAGAATCAATACACCAAGATCCACAAAGTGTGTGACTGTGTGGGGACCTCTGGTGGGCAGATTAAGAACAGTAAGGCCCATAGAAAGCAAAGACAGACACTTTATAAGGAGAAACAAAACACAAGTGCTGACATCATCATCATCATCATCATCATCATCAGAAGCAGCAGCAGCAGCAGCAGCTTGTAACAACATCTAAAAACCTGAGACATTTTACATTATAGGAATAAAATTGTTCTCTTCCAGGGACTCAACACATCCTGCTGAGTCCATTTTTTACAATTTACGATTTCATTTAGCAGACGCTTTAATCCAAAGCGACAAACATCTGAGAGCTGATACAACACAAACAAGGATCTAGTCAGGAGAGAACAACACCAGTTAAGTGCCATGAAACCAAGTTTGAGTCCAATAGGATGTAGATGCCAACAGGCAGTGCACAGAAGCAATACATAGAGTGCATAGAAGCAGATTTGTTTTGGTTTGATTATTTTGTTTTTTTCTCTTCCTTCAGTCCATCAAGTGCAGAGGTGTTTGTGAAAGAGCTGGGTCTTCAGTCTTTTCTTAAAGATTGAGAGGGACTCTGCAGAGTTTGGTATCTCGTTCCACCACCGAGGAACTACAGAAGAGAAGAGTCTAGTAGCGACTTAGAGCCCTGTTGTGGTACCAGGCGCCTTTCATTGGCAGAGCGTAGTGAGCAGGAGGGAGTGTAGACCTGAATGAGAGAGTTCAGGTAGGTGGGAGCCGTTTAAGTTGCTGTTTTGTAAGCGGATGTCAGGGTTTTGAATTTGACGCTGGCAGCAACTGGGAGCCAGTGGAGGGACATGAACAGCAGGATGACGTGTGCTGTTTTGGGCTGGTTGAAAACCAGACGTGCCACCACGTTCTGGATCATCTGCCGAGGTTTTTACCTCCACAATCAATAACTTGTTTCTTCTCTTTGGCATGTTAGCAGTTTAAAAATGTTCCTCAGACCTCAGAACTTCCTGTAGAAGCCAGTAATCATCTGACCCTCATGAGCTGGATATGTACTGTATTTAATTTGGCTCTGGTGAAGGTTAGATGATTCTCATAACTCTAAACTTTCTTAAGAAGTTCACTTGGAAGTATGAAAATACAGTAAGTATAAAAAAAAATCAGCCTTTTCAAGTGAGGATTGATCAAAGAATAAATTATATCTGATAAAATGTTTAGGCTGCAACACACAACAACATGAGTTTCCATTTGTAAACTGTTTAGTTTCTGGGCTGTTTTAACACATCCTGCATAGTCGAGTGTATTTCTCTACAATAAAAAATTACATCTTTACAGTGACACTGAGTCTTAATATTGTGCCACCAAATGCTCATGTTGGTATTAATATTATGAGTTCAAAGGCATCACAAAATAATTAAAATTTCTTCTTTTCTTTTTTAGACTTAAATCTAAGTTAGAGTCACTAAAAACTAAACTACAGCTCATGAAAGAGACAATGAAACAGAGCAAAATGTAAAATCAAGACATTTGGGTGAACAAAAACAATAACTGCCAACTTAATGGATTGATTTAGAGATACACAACCACAAACCTCCACCTGGCTGCAGGTATTTCACACAGTCCTGCTCACAGCTGTCAGCATTTAACTCTGTTTGTAGTCACATCTGTTGGGAAGGATCAGCCCAAAGCAGTTACATCCAGTGATGAAACCCTGACAGACAACAAATCTGTTGTTTGGTATAATCCTGCAGGTTTTTTTTTTATAGTAAAAACAAACCCAAAGTACTTCAGCTTTGGGCCTCATCTTCTGGATTTGCTGTCTGTTCATCCATCAACAGCGTGTTTCAGCGTTATCAGGAATCATTGGTGACTCCTCTGTAAAATGATAAAAGAACTATCAGAATTACAATACATCTAATACATGCAGGTCACACAGAGTTTTAGTTTACTGCTGTTGCTGCTGTAACTTTTGGCATCATTCTGACTGGTTACAATAATATTTCTCTCACCAGTTTCATTACTGGGATCTGGGGACTCAGCAGTTTCCTGGTTCTGGGTGGATGTTTCTTGGACAGGTGGAAGCATTTCTGACATCTCTGTGAAATAAAGAATTGCCACAGAAAACATCACATCACTAAATCAACAACAACTAACAATGTGTCCAATTTGAGACTTTTTTTTCAATTAATGTGGAAAACTTTTATGCATCCCTTAGTGATCTGGAAAATTGAAAAGGCACAAAAAACACACATGCGTGAGTATTACAATAAGAAAATCTAAAAGTTTTAATCCAGTTTTGTTGTTGTTTTGTTGTTTGTCCCTTTTGTCTTGTCCTGTGTCATGTGTCTTCGTATTAATCACTCATTTTGTGCAATCAATTTTCTTTTTTACTCTTCTGGAAAAAAATGTTATGTTTTGTCAAATTTTATTTGTTTATTGGTATTATGAACAACATGATCTATCTTGCTATATTGTTACCGACTTATAGTTTGACTGTGAAACTGCTATGTATGCTGTTACAACTGCCACAAATCCCTGCCTTGTGTGTGTATGTGTGCAGTCATTTTCTTTAGCGCCTTTTTCTTCATGACAAGCAGTCTCCAGTCTCCACGGCTCCTCCCACTTCCTGGTTGGTCTCCCCGATGGTCCTGATTGGAACAGCCCCTGGTCGAGCCAGCCAGCCCAATCCGTGGGTGAACTGATAAATTTCTGGCCAGCCTGCCAGTCGGGCGGCTGGGACTCTGGGAACAGCTCGCCACTTTACCGTTTTGTTGTTGTGTGATATCTGTTGTGATACTAGTATGAAGCACCCGCTGTTTAGCTGTGCCTCTCGTGGATATAGACTTCAGTTTTAGTGAAGCTAGTATGACACACTCGCCTGTTGCTTGGGGACTGGACCAGGTGTAGTTATATGTACCACTGATTGCTCACACACACACATTAGTTGATTCTTTGTTTGCCTCATCAAGAGCAGGGGTTCTGTTCTTATTGTGCTTGTTTTCTAAACCACTGAAGACTAGGTCTAGAGAGTGAGGTATTATTTCTGTTGTTTTCTTTGTGTTGGTTAGTTTAGCTCTGATTTAGGAGTTCTCTTTTGGTTATATTGTTTTTTTTTTTTATTTGAACAGCACCCGCAGGCCCCTCTTCGTCAGTTAGTAGCTTTCCTTTTGTGTATATATTTTCTGTAAACCACCTGCCTTCCCAGCAATAAATAACTGTTTAACCAAAAACATCTGGTTTTATGTTGCTTCTCTTTCCCCTAGTGAGCTGGATCGTAACATATGTGTAAAAATGTGTCTGTCATTCCCCTGCTCTGGTTTATAAATAGAAAAGAATAATCTGTCACAGTGCAAGAAGAGATAAAGAAGTCCTGTAATTTCATTTATCTTAGATTCGAGGGACACATCAGCAACATCACTAAAGTAGTTTTCTTCCACCTCTGACACATCGTCCAAGTTCATCCATTTCTAACACAGTCAGATGCAGAAATTCTCATTCATGGTCATTCAGGTCTTGTATTCTGTACTATTAAAAAGATCCAACAAGTCCAAAATGCAGCTGCTACAATTCTTCTGATTCACTGGTTTACGGTTTCATTCAAGTCAAACTACAAACTGCTACCTATTACCTCCTGACCTGTCAAAACTTCTCAGACCTCACATTCCCCCACGTACACTCACATCACAGGATGCAGGTTATCTCATTATTCCAAAGATTACACCATTCACATTTTATTTAAGTAATAATTTTTTGGTCGTTCTATGCTTTTATTGATTATTGATTAGTATCAGTGAAGAGATGACAGAAAATGAGGGACGAGGGGAGAGAGAGATGGAGAACAACAATCAATAAAGGTCCCTAATCAAACATGAATCAGGGACGTTGTGGTTCATGGTCGACGCTTCACCTCTTAAATCCAATTTTTGCCACTCCTATAACTGAATAGTATAATGTATGCTTAATATAATGTATGTTGTTGTTATTTTCTCTTTCTGTAATTGTCTTCTTTCTTTTTTTGTGATTTGACACTAAAAGGTAAACTAATTATTGTCATATTTCCATTAAATAGATTGAGAGTTTCCAGGTCCTGGGTGGATGTTTTATGGACCTCAGAAATTGTTGAGATCAGTATTAAATGATAAAAGAATTGTCACAACCACAATACATCTGTCAGACAGTCAAACTTCTAGTTTACTGCAGTTATAACGGTTCAAGAAAAAAAAATAGTTGTTCTCACCCGTATCCAACCTTTCTAGGCGCTCTGTGAAATCAATAAAAAATTGTCAAAACCATGATGCATCTATCACACAGTGAATCCATATTAGAAGTTCTTTAACTGCTGCTATTCAAAAAATGTTGGTCAAATATGTCTTTGTCAGTATTTAGTTGCAAATAAATCTATTTGTCAGAATACATGTATTAATTTTATCTGTTAAAACTAACAGCAGTATGATTGATGACTGTAAAACTTAATTTGTTTGCTATAAAAACATCACATTACTAAATTAACAACAACTAACAATGTGTCCAATTTGACTTTTTTTCAATTGATTTTTAAAATTCAGCAATTTTTTTATTTAAAAAGGTAGATTGAATGCATTTGAAACACTGGTTTTTGCTTGCAAAAGTTTAGGTATTAATTACTTTTAAGGGCTGGATGCAGGAAAACTGAACATTATTTAAAATATTGTCATGTTAAATACTCTAAAATTATTAAAGACAAATAGGTGACCAATGTGAAAATGTTCTATCTTACCTTGCCAGTCCCTTTCAGCAACTTCTCCTGTATTGAAGATGAATAAGTGTGTGTTAACTCACTGGAATTCTTCATTAATCATGTTTTGTTTCATAATTAGGTTTTATAAGTTACATTTTCTTTTGTGAATGTCAAACTTGTGCAACATGGGTATTAATAATAAATTTGTAACATTCATAACTGCTGTTGGGCCTCAAACCACAAGGTCACACAGAGAAGGCCTACATGCACCCGCTGAGGCTTGACCACGAGGTGCTTTTTCCTTTGTTTCCCCAGAGACAAAGGAATAGCGCCAAAATGCTGCTTACAGACAATGGGAGTCCATTGCAAACTCCATTTCCAGTGATGCTTTGCAATTTTCACACCTCAGCATGGAACAGTCAACATACAGGGTGCATCCCAAGTCTCTTAAATTGCATCCCTCACTTGCGTCTTTTCCTTGCGTCTTAGTCCCTCCCACCGTGGATGCAAGGAGAGACGCAAGGAAACCAAGCGAGGAGAGAGGAAACGAAAAAAATTTGTTTTAAGAGACATGAGACGTCTTCTCCTCTGAAGTGTCATGTGAAGCGACATCCGTTTCTGATGACAGCAACATCTGATCACAGCTGGATCAGCTGTCAGTCGGCTTTAAGAGCTGTAGAGACTCCTGATGGAGTTTGTGTCTGCACACATGTGCGCTGTGCTGACACTAATAAAGGTTCACAGTTATCACCGCTAGAGCAGCCGTTTTCTCTCTGCAGCCTGTTACCTGTTTAACAAACACCTAAATAAGTATAAATGCAAATAAAATTCTGCATTTATACTGTGTCCTGCTCAGAGGCACAGGAACCATTTCTACTTGCAGAATGCGTTTATACTATTTATTGATTATTTGCATCTGTATTTTTTGATAATCCTGATAGTGAATTCATTATTCAATTACCTGGAATATAGTCACGGTGTCTTCTGAACACTGGAAAATATGTATTTGGCAAAATGTTTCAGGGAAAATGTAAATTACGAAACTCATATCAAACCCGACGCTCAGGAATTTTCAGCCTCACATGTGACTAAATGGAAATGACGATAAATGATGTAAAATACAAATGTGTTTAACTGTTATTATGGATAAAATTAAAGTCAGGAAGAGTCTGTCTGTCAGCAAGAAACAGTTTAATGGAGGAAATAACATCATGAAAAAAAAATCTCTCATAAATGAAGAAAGTTGTTAATGGTTCTTTTGTTGATCAGACCGACAATTAACAGATTTTTAACTATATGATGAATCAGAAAACAAATAAAACATAAAACTTGGGAATGATACATTTAAATTTAATCTGTAATCTGTCTTCACTTCAGTATGAAACTGCAGTGATGTATCAGATCAGTCAGATCAGCTGCAGCGTCCAATCAATAACTGATATCCAAAAGGGGGCGTGTCGGCCGGTAAAAGACTTCCATGATGGCTGCTCTCGTGTTTCCTCGCTCCTCGCTCCTCAGAGATCCCTCCTCGCTCCTCGGAGCAGAATAACAGACTTATCCTTATCAAAATGGCGCATCAGGAACAACTTCCGGTTCAGGCGAGGAGACATAAATTAAGAGACTTGAGATGTACCCACAGTCTCTCATTGGTGGAGATGATCCTGCACAGCGGAGCGTCCTGATGACACAGCCATGACATCACTGCCACTTTTAAATCAGAGCACGCCCTGAAGAACACGCCTTTCCCATGTCGCTGAGCTAGGGGCAACTTCTGTCCCTCTGTGAGTCAGCTTGACTAACGTGGGTACCCCACGCATGTGTTTTTCCCCTCACCGAAGACTGCCCTTGCCGCCCGTGTTCACTCGAACACATTCCTGGATCCGAGAGAGACCGCTGCTGCAACCAGCACCCTCAAATTCCCCTGCAGGAGTGAGAAACGGAGTTTCTTCAGGAAGATGTGGAACTTCTCTGCCCTGCTCTTCTTCACCGAGTCGACTCTGCTGTTTTCTCCGCCACGCTGCTCAGAGCCAGCTCGCCGTGATTTTCACCGACCGTGCGAGAACAGCCACCGTCTGCATCCTAGCCGAGGACAGAGCGGGACAGAACCGGACAGAAAGATGGACTTCACACACACCCTGCTCGCTTTCTGAAGCGACCAAGTAAGAGGCATAAGTCTGGGCAGAGGCAGTGTTAGTTGTGTGTTCTTTTCAGCATCAGTGCTGTTGTTTAGCATTTAGCTTTTTAGCTTCATTGCTATTGTTCTTGTTGTGTGAGTTGACGGACCGCCGAGTCCATTTTTCCTGCTTTACTCTGTGGAGTATTTTAAGTTTGCTGCCTGTTTAGTAGTGTTCACCACGCTAGACTGTTTTGTGTTTGTGCCGTTCGGGACTACTGCTGTGTTTGTGCCATCGTGAGTGAGAAAGTAAGTTGCTTTGTCGATCAGAAAGCAGACAACGTGCGTTACAGAGTGCCGTCCATATGTGCGCTCTCTGTGGACAAAGGAACTGCTTTCTCCCTCTCACGATCGCTTTCTCTCCTCCTTCCCTCTCTTTTGACTAACACACACGCACCGACATCTTTTTGCACATCTGCATCTGATGGTCAGATAACGTCGGACAAAGCTTTGCTTCGTCTTCCCTTATCTGTCATCAGACACGTGTGCTTTTCATGGACTTTGGTGAGTGCAAGATGCCAACCACCGGGCAGCGCCATCTTGCTATTGTCTAACCAAGACACCACTGCACTTCCACCATTCGGTTCTCGCGTGATGTGACTTCCTCCCATAGTCACGTCCGCGTCGCAGACCGACGACGTGATCACGTTAGGCCCCGTCACCATCTTGTCTCACACACCATGGATGTATAATAAGAGCTGGATAGGGCGCCGCCGCTCAGCCTTGCAGCCAATTTTTCCCAGTGGTCACTCGCGGTATTGCAGCGAAAAATCCCCCTGCGGCCCAAAAAGGATTTTCCCCATAGACCACCACTGTAAAAGAGACACCTGCAAAACTGTTGACAGGAGCCCTCGAACTGTAAACAACTTCAGTTATGACTCTTTCTATTATGAACTTTTGATCCATGGAGGTTTATGTTTGTAAAACTTTCCTCAAGCCGAGAAGAGCGATTTTAAAATCTGTGATGTCATCACAATGTAAAGTCTTTGGACCAAGTGAGAGCTCGTGGGCGGGGCAAGCAGGGGAAACACTACTGCGCATATTCAGTGGGCTGCACAACACGGAAGCAAACCTGGAAGCTAGAAACTTTTTTTGGCGTATGCGCCAGGCGAGCAATTCCCATAGGACTGAATGGGCGCCATTTTTAGTCCGGTCTCCAGCTCTTATAATACATCCATGACACACACACACACCATGGATGTATAAAGAGAACTGGATACAGCGTCAGAGGCAGGGCCCCGTTCATTCCTATGAAAGTTGCTCAGTGGTGCATGAAGCAAAAAAGAAAAAAAAAAAAAAAAATTATCAACTTCCCGGTATGAAAGTACCCGGATCTTCCGCATTGTGTGGCCCATAGAGCATGCGCACTAGTGGCTTTAGCTGGCCAAGTCGGCTACTTCCAGTTTAGCTCTCTGGCTAACTTGAATGGGGATAAAACAATTCAATCATGCGGCTCTTCTAGGCTTTTGAAATGTGATCGGACCAAACGGATTTAATTCTGATAGTGAAACAAGTCATTTCGCGGGGGTTGTGACGCTCAGAAAAATTTATCCACTGATTTACAGACATCTCTTTCACAACGTAAGTCAATGGGAAAAAGTCTTTTTGGGCCAGTGTGCATCACGTGACGTTGTAATTACACGGTTTGGCCACTATGTCAAATTTGCTTCAAAGCCCTGCGCTCTTCCTGTATCCAGTACTCACACACACACCAATCACACACACACATGCATGCATTCCCCTGCATGTGCTCAATCCTGTATATAGCTGTTTGTTTTGCTTTGGTAGATTAAATTTTAGAACAGTGATTTATTGATCAGAGCATTTGCTAACTTTGTTAATCTTGCTAAGTTTAATAAATAGTTGTAGTTATAATTAGTTAATTATCTTTAATAATTGATTATTATTGCAAATAATCAACTGCGCTCCACACAGATCCAACAGTTGGTGCCCGAATTTTTGATTAATATTAATATTTTGATTTCATAATTTATAATTATCTATGATAATTATTAATTATTGCTAATAACCAAACACACTCCTGCCCATCCCAACGCTGCTCTTTTATCTGGTGGTGTTGTTTAGTTGAGAAAGTTGTAGAGATTAAATACCTGGATTAATTACATTCATTTATCATGTTTTGTTTCATAAGTTTCATCGTAAGTTACATTTTCTTTTGTGAATGTCAAACTTGTGTAACATGGGTATTAATAATACATTTGTAACATTCATAACTGCTCTTTTATCTGGTGGTTTTGTTTAGTTGAGAAAGTTGTAGAGATGCCTCTACTTTACATTTTCAGCTCTGATTAGGAAGTTGTCATCTGATGTTGCCACTAAGCAGAAGAGATAAAGAAGTCCTGTAATTTCATTTACATTAAGAGAGAGATGGAGAACAACAATCAATAAAGGTCCCTAATCGAACGTGAACCAGGGACGTTGTGGTTAATGGTCGACATTTCACCTCTTAAATCCAATTTTTGCCACACCTATAACTGAATAGTATCATGTATGTTTAATATAATGTATGTTGTTATTATTTTCTCTTTCTGTAATAGTCGTCTTTCTTTTTTTGTGATTTGACACTAAAAAATAAACTAATTATTGTCATATTTCCATTAAATAGATTGAGAGTTTCCAGGTCCTGGGTTGATGTTTTATGGACCTCAGAAATTGTTGAGATCAGTATTAAATGATAAAAGAATTGTCACAACCACAATACATCTGTCAGACAGTGAAACTTCTACTTTACTGCAGTTATAACGGTTCAAGAAAAAAAATTAGTTGTTCTTACCCTTTCTCCTCCATTGAAGATGCTCTGTGAAATAAATAAAGAATTGTCACAACCATGATGCATCTATCACACAGTGAATCCATATTAGAAGTTTTTTAACTGCTGCTATTCAAACAAATGTTGGTCAGATATGTCTTTGTCAGTATTTAGTTGCAAATAAATCTATTTGTTAGAATACATGTTTTAACTTTATCTGTTAAAACTAACAGCAGTATGATTGATGACTGTAAAACTTCGTTTGTTTGTTAGGAAAACATCACATTACTAAATCAACAACAACTAACAATGTGTCCAATTTGAGACTTTTTTTCAAGTGATTTTTAAAATTCAGCAATTAAAAAAAAATATTTAATGCATTAAAAACACTGGTTTTTGCTTGTAAAAGTTTAGGTATTAATTACTTTTAAGTGTTGGATGCATGAAAACAGAATATTATTTAAAATATTGTCATGTTAAATACTCTAAAATTATCAAAAACAAATAGGTGACCAATCTGAAAATGTTCTATCTTACCTTGCCAGTTCCTTTCAGGAGCTTCTCCTGTATTGAAGATGAATAAGTGTGTGTTAACTCACTGGAATTCTTTATTAATCATGTTTTGTTTCATAATTAGGTTTTAAGTTACATTTTCTTTTGTGAATGTCAAACTTGTGCAACATGGGTATTAATAATACATTTGTAACATTCATAACTGCTGTTTTATCTGGTGGTTTTGTTTAGTTGAGAAAGTTGTAGAGATTAAATACCTGAATTAATTACAGATGTTGAAGGTGGCCTTTACAAACACAGGTTCTCATTAACAAATATAACAATATTAATAGTATTAACAGAGTGGACAATATGTGTAGAGTCATGAAAGATGGGTTTTCCTAATACTCTGACAATGTTCTCAGAGGTGAGGAAGAATCAGCCAAAGAAAATGTAATGAGTCATACGTTTTAGTTTAGTGACAACACACAGTCTCTGCAGTACAGATGAAGACTCGCCTGGTCTTGACCTTTTAAATATCGAACCTTCAAGGCTTTTTTATGGCTTCAAAGACTTCAGACATACAGATACAGAAAGGCAGACTGTCTCTGGTGCCTTTCAGTGTGTTTATCAATGAACCTCTACTTTAAATTTTGAGCTCTGATTAGGAAGTTGTCATCTGATGTTGCCACTGTCAAGTAGGTGTGGAGCAGGTGGACCCAAACGCAAGAGACGGCAGGCAGGATACAATGCGGTATATTAAATGAAAAAATGCAAAAAGTCACTGGAGACACTGAGTCAGAGGAACATCGACCAGAAACACAGGAGACACTGAGACACAGGAACCAGGAACCAGGAACCAGGAACACTGACCATGACCATGACCACAGAACAAACGCAGACAACTCGACAGAGACTGAACTGAAAACTGGACTATAAATACACAGGGCGTGATTGAAAACTGAACACAGGTGAGTAAAACAAAACACAGGTGAAACATGAGGCAATCAACAAAGGCCAGAAAACACAGGAAGTAAAGGTGACAAGACACAAGAAGAAAACATTTCAAAATAAAACAGGAACTTAAGTAATCGGACAACAGGTGACACAACACACTGGCAGACTGGGGGCTGATAAACTGGGGAATATACTAGGAGTAGGGTTGGGCTAACAACAGTGATGCAAGGCAGGTGAGAGGAGGTGCACATGAACACAGGAGGAGTCAGGGAACACACAAGGGAACCAAATCCAGGAAACATAAATGCAACACAGAAAACTCAAGAGAACAAAACACAATGAGTCCAAAAACAGAAAGTCCATTCAGGATGTGACAGACACTAAACAGAAGAGATAAAGAAGTCCTGTAATTTCATTTATCTTAGATTCGAGGGACACATCAGCAACATCACTAAAGTAGATTTCTTCCACCTCTGACACATCGTCCAAGTTCACCCATTTCTAACACAGTCAGATGCAGAAATTCTCATTCATGGTCATTCAGGTCTTGTATTCTGTACTATTAAAAAGATCCAACAAGTCCAAAATGCAGCTGCTACAATTCTTCTGATTCACTGGTTTATGGTTTCATTCAAGTCAGACTACAAACTGCTACCTATTACCTCCTGACCTGTCAAAACTTCTCAGACCTCACATTCCCCCACGTACACTCACATCACAGGATGCAGGTTATCTCATTATTCCAAAGATTACACCATTCAAATTTTAAGAAATAACTTATTGGGCATTCTATGCTTTTATTGATTATTGATTAGTATCAGTGAAGAGATGACAGAAAATGAGGGATGGGGGGAGAAAGAGATGGAGAACAACAGTCAATAAATGTCCCTGATTGAGCATGAACCAGGGACGCTGTGGTTCAAAGACTTCAGACATACAGATACAGAAAGGCAGACTGTCTCTGGTGCCTTTTAGTGTGTTTATCAATGAACCTCTACTTTACATTTTGAGCTATGATAAGGAAGTTGTCTTCTGATGCTGCCAATAAGCAGAAGAGATAAAGAAGTCCTGTAATTTAATTTACATTTAGAGAGAGATGGAGAACAACAATCAATAAAGGTCCCTAATCAAACATGAACCAGGGACGTTGTGGTTCATGGTCGACGCTTCACCTCTTAAATCCAAGTTTTGCCACTCCTATAACTGAATAGTATCATGTATGTTTAATATAATGTATGTTGTTATTATTTTCTCTTTCTGGAATCGTCTTCTTTCTTTTTTTGTGATGTAGCACTAGAAATTAAACTAATTAGTGTCATATTTCCATTAAATAGATTGAGAGTTTCCAGGTCCTGGGTGGATGTTTTATGGACCTCAGAAATTGTTGAGATCAGTATTAAATGATAAAAGAATTGTCACAACCACAATACATCTGTCAGACAGTGAAACGTCTAGTTTACTGCAGTTATAACGGTTCAAGAAAAAAAATAGTTGTTCTTACCCTTATCCCTCCTTTCTTGGAACTCTGTGAAATGAACAAAGAATTGTCACAACCATGATGCATCTATCACACAGTGAATCCATATTAGAAGTTTTTTAACTGCTGCTATTCAAAAAATGTTGGTCAGATATGTCTTTGTCAGTATTTAGTTGCAAATAAATCTATTTGTCAGAATACATGTTTTAATTTTATCTGTTAAAACTAACAGCAGTATGATTGATGACTGTAAAACTTCATTTGTTTGTTAGGAAAACATCACATTACTAAATCAACAACAACTAACAATGTGTTCAATTTGAGACTTTTTTATTTAATTGACTTAAAATTCAGCGATTAAAAAAAAAAAGTACATTGAATGCATTTGAAACACTGGTTTTTGCTTGTAAAAGTTTATTAATTTTTAATTTATGAATTTAAAACATTGTCATGTTAAATACTCTAAAATGATTAAAGACAAATAGGTGACCAATGTGAAAATGTTCTATCTTACTTTGCCATCTCGTTTCAGCAGCTTCTCCTGTATTGAAGATGAATAAGTGTGTGTTAACTCACTGGAATTCTTCATTAATCATGTTTTGTTTCATAATTAGGTTTTATAAGTTTTTCTTTTGTGAATATCAAACTTGTGCAACATGGGTATTAATAATACATTTGTAACATTCATAACTGCTCTTTTATCTGGTGGTTTTGTTTAGTTGAGAAAGTTGTAGAGATTAAATACATGAATTAATTACAGATGTTGAGGGTGGCCTTTACAAACACAGGTTCTCATTAACAAATATAACAATATTAATAGTATTAACAGAGTGGACAATATGTGTAGAGTCATGAAAGATGGGTTTTCCTAATACTCTGACAATGTTCTCAGAGGTGAGGAAGAATCAGCCAAAGAAAATGTAATGAGTCATACGTTTTAGTTTAGTGACAACACACAGTCTCTGCAGTACAGCTGAAGACTCGCCTGGTCTTGACCTTTTAAATATCAAACCTTCAAGACTTTTTTATGGCTTCAAAGACTTCAGACATACAGATACAGAAAGGCAGTCTGTCTCTGGTGCCTTTCAGTGTGTTTATCAATGAACCTCTACTTTACATTTTCAGCTCTGATTAGGAGGTTGTCTTCTGATGTTGCCACTAAGCAGAAGAGATAAAGAAGTCCTGTAATTTCATTTACATTTAGAGAGAGATGGAGAACAACAATCAATAACGGTTGACGTTTCACCTCTTAAATCCAATTTTTGCCACTCCTATAACTGAATAGTATCATGTATGTTTAATATAATGTATGTTGTTATTATTTTCTCTTTCTGTAATCGTCTTCCTGATTTGACACTAAAAAATAAACTAATTATTGTCATATTTCCATTAAATAGATTAAGAGTTTTCAGGTCCTGGGTGGATGTTTTATGGACCTCAGAAATTGTTGAGATCAGTATTAAATGATAAAAGAATTGTCACAACCACAATACATCTGTCAGACAGTGAAACTTCTAGTTTACTGCAGTTATAACGGTTCAGGAAAAAAGAAGTTGTTCTTACCCTTTTTCCTCCATTCAAGATGCCCTGTGAAATAAATAAAGAATTGTCACAACCATGATGCATCTATCACACAGTGAATCCATATTAGAAGTTTCTTAACTGCTGCTATTCTTCTATGTCTTTGTCAGTATTAAGTTGCAAAAAAATCTGTTTTTCAGAATACATGTTTTAATTTTATCTGTTAAAACTAACAGCAGTATGATTGATGACTGTAAAACTTAATTTGTCTGTTAGGAAAACATCACATTACTAAATCAACAACAACTGACAATGTGTCCAATTTGACTTTTTAGGGCCTAAGCCCCAAAGGGGCGAAGACTCTATTGTATTTTGTGTGTTTCTTTCTTTCTTTCTTTCTTTATTATCTCACCACTTTGACATCCTAAACATGCTCAAGAACTCACCAAATTTGGCATGCACATCAGGTCTGGTAAGAAATTTGATAAAATGTAAAAATTATCCCCCAAAGTGCCAAAATGTGCTTCATAGCGCCACCTATGTATCTAAAATGGCCGCCACAGCCCGTAGGAATGTCGTAGAGAGATTGAACCAAATCTCAATTATTTGTCTGGTCAAGACCTACAAATCATACACTGACACCACTGCGCTAAATCCAACAGGAAGTCTGCAATATGCCCATCAAAGTAAGACTCTGCGACAATTTTGGACCCCCAAGAAACGCTATCACCTCCTAGGGTGTTAATGGTATCGGCTTCAAACTTTAATACATGACTTATCACACTGTGTTGAGCAAAAGTTATTAAAAACTTTGTAATAACTTAAATGGTTTAGCTTTTGTAAGCCCCGAAAGTTGGAGTGCCACATTCCACCTTACAATGTAAACTAATGGGGAGGCAATCTCTGGGCATGGACTTTGTGCCAAACTGAGGCGTCTGACGTCTAAACTATAAGCCAGACCACTTCCAAACCTGTATCAATGGATTCGCAATGAAAATTCCTACTAAAATGTGATTTTGAATGTAAGATTTGGCCAAAGTCATGATTTTGAAGATATTTCCACTAGAAGACTGCTCTGAAATCCTGCTCTCAATCTGACAGGGAGTAGGAGGGAAGAAAGGCGGGGGATGGGTGTGAAAGTTGAATGTAGCTCAGTTTTATAGGATATAGCAGAAAGGTCTATATACTGTTAGGAGAAAAGGGGGCGGGGTTTATAGTCCCTCTTTCTTCCTTTCCCTTTCCTAAACTGGACTGGTTTTCATTGAGAAGATAACAAGGGGGTGTGGTTAAGCTGTGGGTTGGTAAAAGGACGTCACAGTGAGGTGTGCGCGCAGCCACTGGAGTAACGTGATGAGGCTCAGCTGGGAAAGCGCGACAATTGAAAGTGATACGAGTTGAGTTAAAGCCCAGCGAGACGTCCTTTTTAGAAGCGTTCGAGACATTACAGCTTCACACCTTTCCTGCGCCCGGACCCCTTGAGTAAAACCAGCTTTGTTCTTTGGAGATCCATCCCCCAACCACCAAAAAACTGAACTGAACCGCCAGAAGGAGCTCGCGGCTCACGAGAGCAACACCCAGCGCTGGCGAGGCTGAGCCGGAGGGACTTGAAATGCTAGTCGGCGTGGAAACCCGATAAGGTAACCCACCTCCAGACTATCTGTCTCTAACATTGGAAACCAGTCCGTCTTCCTCTGTATTCTCCCACGTTTTCTCCTTTTCTACACCCTCCAGGTTAGGACTAGTATTGGTTCTTAATACTGTATCCCCTAGACTTAACTAGTCCGTAACATAATTTGGGAGACTAGTCCGGGATATGGATTCGAAGCGATTAGAGTTCAGTTAGTGAGTTACATCCAAGCATTCTGTTTGCGGGAAGAGGCACAATTGAGTTGGATTCAGCTCGAGAAAAGTTGTATGTTGCTCGGTTTAGAAGTAGGCCATGGACATACAGCTACGGACAGAACAGCTGCTCAGTGCCAGACTCTCGTTTTAAACAGATGGTTGTGTATGTATGTAAAACTCAGCTAGCTAGACGAGAAGCTAAGGAAAATCTTTATCGGGTGTGTTGAGGTTAAAAACGAGGATAGGTCTGTAAGTTGACGATAACAGTGTGGCTTAGCGGGTTGGTTGACGGCTGGTGTTTTGCTGTTGTGCGCGGCATTCGGGTGCATTGGTTTGCGGTCCGTCTGTAAGTTGTATTGTCATAAGCACTGTGTGCAACTTAAGGGTGCATTGGTTTGCGGTCCGTCTGTAAGTTGTATTGTCATAAGCGCTGTGTGCGACTTAAGGGTGCATTGGTTTGCGGTCCGTCTGTAAGTTGTATTGTCATAAGCACTGTGTGCGACTACTGGGTGCATCGGTTGGTGGTCCATCTGTAAGTAGCAGTGTCATGAGCGCTGTGTGTGACTTATGTTTGTATTGATCTCTGAGAATAGAGTGACCTATGGGCGACCTCCTGTTAGCAGGTTATACGTTTAGTTTATGGCCATCTGATAAGTTACCTTAGAGGTAATTTTTGTGAGGGCCTTGTCTCCTTTGGTTACCCCACCGGTGAGCGCTCACTAACGGTAACTATGGCTACTTTCAGAGTTGAAGAGTTTTGTGGGAGCGATTTTGGGCGAAATGAGTTGCGTAAGCTTAGACAAGAAGATTTGCTTGCAGTAGCTCAATATTGTGAGGTTGAGATAAATCCAGAGGCTAGAAAGCCAGAAATTGTGGAGACTCTCATTTCAGCGTTACACCTGCATGATCCAGTACAGGAGAGAGAGAGGGAGGAGAGAGAGAGAGAGAAAGAGCGAGAGAGGGGGAGCAGATGTTTCAACTTGAGTTGGCAAAGATGGCAGCAAAAGAGCAAGAGCAAAAACTTGAGTTGGCAAGGTTGGCATTGGAGCAAGAGAAGCTTAAAGCTAACCACAGTGTCCTACAACGTAAGCACGAGGCTCGTTTTGATGTTTCCAGCTGTTTAAGACTCATGCCAAAGTTTAACTGTGATGATGTGGCCTCTTTCTTCGAAGCTTTTGAGAAAGTTGCCAAAGAGCTAGAGTGGCCTGAGAATAGGTGGACGCTGCTTATCCAGAGTGTGCTTGAGGGTAAAGCTCAGGAAGCTTATGCAGCCTTAGATGCTTCTGACAGCCGAGACTATGATGCTGTGAGGAAGGTGGTTTTGGCAGCCTATGAGGTGGTGCCAGAAGCCTACCGACAGAAGTTCAGGTCTCTGCAGCGGAAACCAGGTGAGACTTTCCTTGATTTGGCTAGGCAACAGGAGGTTGTGTTTGACAGGTGGTTAGCAAGTACTAACACACATACCTTTCAAGAGCTGCGGCAACTTATACTGGTGGAGCAGTTTAAAACCAGTTTACCCCGGCACATGGAAATACATCTAAATGAGAGGGGCGTTACAGAGCTGAGAGGAGTTGCTATGGCAGCAGATTCTTATGAGTTAACGCACAGAGAAGCGCCTTGGAAAGGCAAGGTTGGCAGACAGGATAGGAGGCAGGCTACCACTGACAGGCCTACAGAGGCTATCGCGGTTAAGCCTACTCCTCCCTCCCTGCGTTCTCAAGGACCAGGGAAAAGGTATGAGAAGCCTTTTATTCCTAGAAGTGATGTCATCTGTCATTACTGCAAAAAGCCTGGCCATATAAAGTCCAGTTGTCCTGGTCTCAGGAAAAGAAATGGGGACGAGAAAGTTGTGGGGTTGATAAATGCCCACCCACAGATTGGTCTTTGTGAAGTGGACAGCGTGAACCTGCCATCCTGCCCAGTAGCGAAGGGGTTTGAGGGTTTTGTGTCAAGAGGGGCTGTTTCTGGGGCACCTGATAGGGAAATGGTCCCTATATCCATCCTGAGGGACACAGGGGCCACACAGTCCTTATTGGTTCAGGGTATTATAGACCTCTCGCCCGCCACCTATTTAAAAGCTTCTACCCCAGTGAAGGGTGTGGGAGGTGGTTTTATTAGTGCTCCTTTGCACCGGATATTTCTGAAGGCTAACATTGTAAATGGGCCGGTAGTGGTCGGCATTGTACCTTCCTTGCCAGTTGAAGGGGTTGCCCTTGTGTTGGGAAATGATTTGGCCGGTACTCAGGTTTGCGTGACACCAGTTGTGTGTGAGAAACCTTGTGAAGTCCCGGAGACCATGGCTTTGGAGAGAGAACACCCCGAGGTGTTTACAGTTTGTGTGGTGAGGCGTGCTCAGGCTCATGTTTGTCAGGTTGTAGGCAAGCCCAACCAGACCATTCCAGCCCAAGTCAGACCTGTCAGCCCAGGTCTGACAACATCTACATGCTTGTCACAGAAGCCCTTGGACTGTGCCACACCCCGAACAGTAAAGGATAGAAAACACATGTAAATTCAAGATTTGTAGGTCAAAGTCTCGTGACTCATTTAAAGTTCAAATGAAGTTTGTATCTAAAACTATGTGGAAGCAGTAAATGTTCAAAAAGGTGTAGGTTCGCTCACACTCTCCATTCAAATATATGAGTACTTTTCTGTGTCCAGCTGCAGTAACTTATTGTCTCTCCACACCTGACAGTACACATTTCAATCAAACTTTGACCAGGTCATGTGGGTCAAAAGCCTTTACTTTTCTAAAAATAGACTTGATGAAAATTAGGAAGTGAATTTCTTTTACACACAAACTCATCAACAGTTTTCAAATTATTAATTGAAATTACAGTGAAAGGGCCCAAAACTTGCATAATTTTTTTGACACAGGGGTGAGCAAGACAGACATGTCTCACCCTGCAGTTGAGATTCGATGTTTCGCCATGACAGAGGAAATTGCTATAACTTTATTGTACATACTCCAGTCTGCACCAAACTTCACATTTGTAAAGTCAGACCTGTCAGCCCAGGTCTGGAGACATCTACATGCCCGTGACAGAAGCCCTTGGACTGCACCGCGCCCCAATGTGCTCAAGGGTGTGAAGGCCCATTCAACGCTGCTTACAGCTTTAATTATTGTCTCTTTCTGTAATTGTCTTCTTTCTTGTTTTGTGATTTGACACTAAAAAATAAACTAATTATTGTCATATTTCAATTAAATAGATTGAGAGTTTCCAGGTCCTGGGTGGATGTTTTATGGACCTCAGAAATTGTTGAGATCAGTATTAAATGATAAAAGAATTGTCACAACCACAATACATCTGTCAGACAATGAAACTTCTAGTTTACTGCAGTTCTAATGGTCTAAGTAAAAACATACTTGTTCTTACCTTTATCCAACCTTTCTAGATACTCTGTGAAATAAATAAAGAATTGTCACAACCATGATGCATCTATCACACAGTGAATCCATGTTAGAACTTTTTTAACTGCTGCTATTCAAAAAATGTTGGTCAGATATGTCTTTGTCAGTATTTAGTTGCAAATAAATCTATTTGTCAGAATACATGTTTTAATTTCATCTGTTAAAACTAAGAGCAGTATGATTGATGACTGTAAAACTTCTTTTGTCTGTTTGGAAAACATCACGTTATAAATCAACAACTAACAATGTGTCCAATTTGAGACTTTTTTTCTCAGTTGATTTTTAAAATTCAGCATTTTAAGAAAAAAGTACACTGAATGCATTTGAATGCATCTGGATGCAGGAAAACAGAACATTATTTCAAATATTGTCATGTTTAATACTCTTAAATTATTAAAGACAAATAGGTGACCAATGTCAAAATGTTCTATCTTACCTTTCCTTGTCCTTTCAGTAGCTTCTCCTGTATTGAAGATGAATAAGTGTGTGTTAACTCACTGGAATTCTTCATTAATCATGTTTTGTTTCATAAGTTTCATCATAAGTTACATTTGCTTTTGTGAATGTCAAACTTGTGTAACATGGGTATTAATAATACATTTGTAACATTCATAACTGCTCTTTTATCTTGTGGTTTTGTTTAGTTGAGAAAGTTGTAGAGATTAAATACCTGAATTAATTACAGATGTTGAAGGTGGCCTTTACAAACACAGGTTCTCATTAACGAATATAACAATATTAATAGTATTAACAGAGTGGACAATATGTGTAGAGTCATGAGAGATGGGTTTTCCTAATACTCTGACAATGTTCTCAGAGGTGAGGAAGAATCAGCCAAAGAAAATGTAATGAGTCATACGTTTTAGTTTAGTGACAACACACAGTCTCTGCAGTATAGTTGAAGACTCGCCTGGTCTTGACCTTTTAAATATCGAACCTTCAAGGCTTTTTTATGGCTTCAAAGACGTCAGACATACAGATACAGAAAGGCAGACTGTCTCTGGTGCCTTTCAGTGTGTTTATCAATGAACCTCTACTTTACATTTTGAGCTCTGATTAGGAAGTTGTCTTCTGATGTTGCCAATAAGCAGAAGAGATAAAGAAGTCCTGTAATTTCATTTACATTTAGAGAGAGATGGAGAACAACAATCAATAAAGGTCCCTAATCGAACGTGAGCCAGGGACGTTGTGGTTCATGGTCAACGCTTCACTTCTTAAATCCAATTTTTGCCACTCCTATAACCGAATACTATCATGTATGTTTAATATAATGTATGTTGTTATTATTTTCTCTTTCTGTAATTGTTGTCTTTATTTTTTTGTGATTTGACACTAAAAAATAAACTAATTATTGTCATATTTCCATTAAATAGATTGAGAGTTTCCAGGTCCTGGGTGGATGTTTTATGGACCTCAGAAATTGTTGAGATCAGAATTGTCAAAACCACAATACATCTGTCAGACAGTGAAACTTCTAGTTTACTGGAGTTATAACGGTTCAAGAAAAAAAAAAGTTATTCTTACCCTCTCTCCTCCATTCAAGATGCTCTGTGAAATAAACAAAGAATTGTCACAATCATGATGCATCTATCACACAGTGAATCCATATTAGAAGTTTTTTAACTGCTGCTATTCAAACAAATGTCGGTCAGATATGTCTTTGTTAGTATTTAGTTGCAAATAAATCTATTTGTCAGAATACTTGTGTTAATTTTATCTGTTAAAACTAACAGTAGTATGATTGATGACTGTAAAACTTCATTTGTCTGTTAGGAAAACATCACATTACTAAATCAACAACAAATAATGTATCCAATTTGACTTTTTTTTTTCAATTGATGTGGAAAAGTTTGATGCATCCCTTGGTGATCTATGAAATTGAAAAATCACAAAAAACACACATATGCGTGTGTATTACAATAAGAAAATCTAAAAGCTTTAATCCAGTTTTTTGTTATTGTTTTGTTGTTTGTCCCTCTTGTCTTGTCATGTGTCATGTGTCGTCATGTTAATCACTCATTTTGCACAATCAATTTTTTGAAAAGCCCAAAAAACAGCTTCTCTTCTGGAAAAAAAAGGTTATGTTTTGTCAAATTTTATGTATTTATTGGTATTATTAGTTACATGATCTATCTTGTTATATTGTTACTGACTTATAATTTGACTGTGGAACTGCTATGTGTGTGTAAAAAAATATGTATTTCATTCCCCTGCTCTGCTTTATAAATAGAAAATAATAATCTGTCACAGTGCAAGAAGAGATGAAGAAGTCCTGTAATTTCACTTATCTTAGATTCAAGGGACGCATCAGCAACATCACCAAAATAGCTTTTTTCCACCTCTGACACATCACACAAGTTCACCCATTTCTAACACAGTCAGATACAGAGATTCTCATTCATGGTCATTCAGGTCTTGTATTCTGTACTATTAAAAAGATCCAACAAGTCCAAAATGCAGCTGCTACAATTCTTCTGATTCACTGGTTTACGGTTTCATTCAAGTCAGACTACAAACTGTTACCTATTACCTCCTGACCTGTCAAAACTTCTCAGACCTCACATTCCCCCACGTACACTTACATCACAGGATGCAGGTTATCTCATTATTCCAAAGATTACACCATTCAAATTTTAAGAAATAACTTATTGGGCATTCTATGCTTTCCCCCACGTACACTTACATCACAGGATGCAGGTTATCACATTATTCCAAAGATTACACCATTCAAATTTTAAGAAATAACTTATTGGGCATTCTATGCTTTTATTGATTATTGATTAGTATCAGTGAAGAGATGACAGAAAATGAGGGATGGAGGGAGAAAGAGATGGGGATCAACAGTCAATAAATGTCCCTGATTGAGCATGAACCAGGGACGCTGTGGTTCAAAGACTTCAGACATACAGATACAGAAAGGCAGACTGTCTCTGGTGCCTTTTAGTGTGTTTATTAATGAACCTCTACTTTACATTTTTAGCTCTGATTAGGAAGTTGTCTTCTGATGCTGCCACTAAGCAGAAGAGATAAAGAAGTCCTGTAATTTAATTTACATTTAGAGAGAGATGGAGAACAACAATCAATAAAGGTCCCTAATCAAACATGAACCAGGGACGTTGTGGTTCATGGTAGACGCTTCACCTCTCAACTCCAATTTTTGCCACTCCTATAACTCAATAGTATCATGTATGTTTAATATGATGTATGTTGTTATTATTTTCTCTTTCTGGAATCGTCTTCTTTCTTTTTTTGTGATGTAACACTAGAAAATAAACTAATTATTGTCATATTTCCATTAAATAGATTGAGAGTTTCCAGGTCCTGGGTGGATGTTTTATCGACCTCAGAAATTGTTGAGATCAGTATTAAATGATAAAAGAATTGTCACAACCACAATACATCTGTCAGACAGTGAAACGTCTAGTTTACTGCAGTTATAACGGTTCAAGAAAAAAAATAGTTGTTCTTACCCACATTCTTCCTTTCTAGGAACTCTGTGAAATAAAGAAAGAATTGTCACAACCATGATGCATCTATCACACAGTGAATCCATATTAGAAGTTTTTTAACTGCTGCTATTCAAAAAATGTTGGTCAGATATGTCTTTGTCAGTATTTAGTTGCAAATAAATCTATTTCTCAGGATACATGTTTTAATTTTATCTGTTAAAACTAACAGCAGTATGATTGATGACTGTAAAACTTCATTTGTTTGTTAGGAAAACATCACATTACTAAATCAACAACAACTAATAATGTGTCCAATTTAAGACTTTTTATTTCATTGATTTTTAAAATTCAGCAATTAAACAAAAAAAAGTACATTGAATGCATTTGAAACACTGGTTTTTGCTTGTAAAAGTTTAGATATGAATTACTTTTAAGTGCTGGATGTATGAAAACAGAACATTATTTAAAATATTGTCATATGAAATATTAAAATTATTAAAGACAAATAGGTGACCAATGTGAAAATGTTCTATCTTACCTTGCCAGTTCCTTTCAGCAGCTCCTGTATTGAAGATGAATAAGTGTGTGTTAACTCACTGAAATTCTTCATTAATCATGTTTTGTTTCCTAATTAGGTTTTATAAGTTACATTTTCTTTTGTGAATGTCAAACTTGGGCAATATGGGTATTAATAATATATTTGTAACATTCATAACTGCTCTTTTATCTGGTGGTTTTGTTTAGTTGAGAAAGTTGTAGAGATTAAATACCTGAATTAATTACAGATGTTTAAGGTGGCCTTTACAAACACAGGTTATCATTAACGAATATAACAATATTAATAGTATTAACAGAGTGGACAATATGTGTAGAGTCATGAGAGATGGGTTTTCCTAATACTCTGACAATGTTGTCAGAGGTGAGGAAGAATCAGCCAAAGAAAATGTAATGAGTCATACGTTTTAGTTTAGTGACAACACACAGTCACTGCAGTACAGTTGAAGACTCGCCTGGTCTTGACCTTTTAAATATCGAACCTTCAAGACTTTTTTATGGCTTCAAAGACTTCAGACATACAGATACAGAAAGGCAGACTGTCTCTGGTGCCTTTCAGCGTGTTTATCAATGAACCTCTACTTTACATTTTGAGCTCTGATTAGGAAGTTGTCTTCTGATGTTGCCACTAAGCAGAAGAGATGAAGAAGTCTGTAATTTCATTTACATTTAGAGAGAGATGGAGAACAACAATCAATAAAGGCCCCTAATCAAACATGAATCAGGGACGTTGTGGTTCATGGTCGATGCTTCACCTCTTAACTCCAATTTTTGCCACTCCTATAACTCAATAGTATCATGTATGTTTAATATAATGTATGTTGTTATTATTTTCTCTTTCTGTACTTGTCTTCTTTCTTTTTCTGTGATTTGACACTAAAAAATAAACTAATTATTGTCATATTTCCATTAAATAGATTGAGAGTTTCCAGGTCCTGGGTGGATGTTTTATGGACCTCAGAAATTGTTGAGATCAGTATTAAATGATAAAAGAATTGTCACAACAATACATCCGTCAGACAATGAAACTTCTAGTTTACTGTAGTTATAAAGGTTCAAGAAAAAAAAAAGTTGTGCTTACCCTCTCTCTTCTTTTTTAGATACTCTGTGAAATGAACAAAGAATTGTCACAACCATGATGCATCTATCACATAGTGAATCCATATTAGAAGTTTTTTAACTGCTGCTATTCAAACAAATGTTGGTCAGATATGTCTTTGTCAGTATTTAGTTGCAAATAAATCTATTTGTGAGAATACATGTTTTAATTTTATCTGTTAAAACTAACAGCAGTATGATTGATGACTGTAAAACTTCATTTGTCTGTTAGGAAAACATCACATTACGAAATCAACAACAACTAACAATGTGTCCAATTTCACTTTTTCATATAATCGATTTTTTTAAATTCAGCAATAAAAAAAAAGTACATTGAATGCATTTGAAACACTGGTTTTTGCTTCTAAAGGTTTAGATATTAATTACTTTTAAGTGCTGGATGCATGAAATAGAACATTATTTAAAATATTGTCATGTTAAATACTCTAAAATTATTAAAGACAAATAGGTGACCAATGTGAAAATGTTCTATCTTACCTTGCCATGTCCTTTCAGCAGCTTCTCCTGTATTGAAGATGAATAAGTGTGTGTTAACTCACTGGAATTCTTCATTAATCATGTTTTGTTTCATAATTAGGTTTTATAAGTTACATTTTCTTTTGTGAATGTCAAACTTGTGCAACATGGATATTAATAATACATTTGTAACATTCATAACTGCTCTTTTATCTGGTGGTTTTGTTTAGTTGAGAAAGTTGTAGAGATTAAATACTTGAATTAATTACAGATGTTGAAGGTGGCCTTTACAAACACAGGTTATCATCAACAAATATAACAATATTAATAGTATTAACAAAGTGGACAATATGTGTAGTCATGAGAGATGGGTTTTCCTAATACTCTGACAATGTTCTCAGAGATGAGGAAGAATCAGCCAAAGAAAATGTAATGAGTCATACGTTTTAGTTTAGTGACAACACACAGTCTCTGCAGTTCAGCTGAAGACTCGCCTGGTCTTGACCTTTTAAATATCGAACCTTCAAGGCTTTTTTATGGCTTCAAAGACTTCAGACATACAGATATAGAAAGGCAGACTGTCTCTGGTGCCTTTCAGTGTGTTTATCAATGAACCTCTACTTTACATTTTCAGCTCTGATAAGGAAGTTGTCTTCTGATGTTGCTACTAAGCAGAAGAGATAAAGAAGTCCTGTAATTTCATTTACATTTAGAGAGAGATGGGGAACAACAATCAATAAAGGTCCCTAATCAAACATGAAACAGGGACGTTGTGGTTCATGGTCGACGCTTCACCTCTCAAATCCAATTTTTGCCACTCTTATAACTGAATAGTATCATGTATGTTTAATATAATGTATGTTGTTATTATTTTCTCTTTCTGTAATTGTCTTCTTTCTTTTTTTGTGATCTGACACTAAAAAATAAACTAATTATTGTCATATTTCCATTAAATAGATTGAGAGTTTCCAGGTCCTGGGTGAATGTTTTATGGACCTCAGAAATTGTTGAGATCAGTATTAAATTATAAAAGAATTGTCACAACCACAATACATCTGTCAGACAGTTAAACTTCTACTTTACTGTAGTTACAACGGTTCAAAAAGAAAATTAGTTGTTCTTACCCATATCGTACCTTTTTAGATACGCTGTGAAATAAATAAAGAATTGTCACAACCATGATGCATCTATCACACAGTGAATCCATATTAGAAGTTTTTCAACTGCTGCTATTCAAAAAATGTTGGTCAGATATGTCTTTGTTAGTATTTAGTTGCAAATAAATCTATTTGTCAGAATACATGTTTTAATTTTATCTGTTAAAACTAACAGCAGTATGATTGATGACTGTAAAACTTCATATGTTTGCTAGGAAAACATCACATTACTAAATCAACAACTAACAAAGTGTCCAATTTGAGACTTTTTTTCTCAGTTGATTTTTTAAATTCAGCAAATAAAACAAAAATATACAACGAATGCATTTGAAACACTGGTTTTTACTTCTAAAGGTTTAGGTATTAATTACTTTTAAGGGCTGGATGCATGAAAACTGAACATTATTTAAAATATTTTCATGTTAAATATTTTTAATTATTAAAGACAAATAGGTGACCAATGTGAAAATGTTCTATCTTACCTTGCCACGTCCTTTCATTAGCTTCTCCTGTATTGAAGATGAATAAGTGTGTGTTAACTCACTGGAATTCTTCATTAATCATGTTTTGTTTCATAATTAGGTTTTATAAGTTACATTTGCTTTTGTGAATGTAAAACTTGTGCAACATGGGTATTAATAATAAATTTGTAAAATTCGTAACTGCTCTTTTATCTGGTGGTTTTGTTTAGTTGAGAAAGTTGTAGAGATTAAATATCTGAATTAATTACAGATGTTGAAGGTGGCCTTTACAAACACAGGTTCTCATTAACAAATAGAACAATATTAATAGTATTAACAGAGTTGTCTATATGTGTAGAGTCATGAGAGATGGGTTTTCCTAATACTCTGACAATGTTCTCAGAGGTGAGGAAGAATCAGCCAAAGAAAATGTAATGAGTCATACGTTTTAGTTTAGTGACAACACACAGTCTCTGCAGTACAGCTGAAGACTCGCCTGGTCTTGACCTTTTAAATATCGAACCTTCAAGGCTTTTTTATGGCTTCAAAGACTTCAGACATACAGATACAGAAAGGCGGACTGTCTCTGGTGCCTTTCAGTGTGTTTATCAAAGAACCTCTACTTAACATTTTGAGCTCTGATTAGGAAGTTGTCTTCTGATGTTGCCACGAAGCAGAAGAGATAAAAAAAGCCCTATCATTTCATTTATCTTAGATTTGAGGGACACATCAGCAACATCACTAAAGTAGATTTCTTCCACCTCTGCCACATCACCCAAGTTCACCCATTTCTAACACAGTCAGATGCAGAAATTCTCATTCATGGTCATTCAGGTCTTGTGTTCTGTACTTGATTTTGACAAACAAAAAAAACCTAAGCCACAGTGAGGGGCTGTTAACGAGATATGTAATTTACGTGTCGTCATGCGGCGGCTCCATGTAGTAAATCAAACATCAGCTGACTTGTGCTTAAGATGTATTTATTTACCACCGTGTACCAATAAAGCCTTTGCTATACACACACTTACACCAATAACTTGCATGAAAACAAACACAAAAAAGGCTTAAAGATCAGCCTCTAAATGGTGGTCAAAAAACTGTGTACTTCTCCCAGTAAGCAGCACACCTGAGAAGTAATTGCCTCTTCTTCTACATATGCATTTCAATATGCTGCTGTCCAATACACCACCTACTGTGGCAACCAGGGAATGACCTTAACACACGCATAGATACAAATGGCTCTAAGATGCCGGCCCCTAATTGAATGGCCACGGACATTACAATTACCTTCACATGTAAACAAATAGAGCCATAACTTAAGTGACATGCATATAAAAGTGAACCAAACAACAACACCAACAAAAAAAAAAGAAAGAAAAACTCAAACATTTGTAAACATAATCTTTTTTTCTTTTCTTTTTTTTTCTTCAGAGGTCACTATATGTCATCCCTAATTGCTTGGGCTTCCTGCAACAAGCAAAGCTTACTGACAGGTCTTTCCAAGCTGTTTGTCTTCGTCTGGAGACACACAGAGCATACTAATCCTTTTTTGTCCGGGAAAGTTTCCAAAATTCTGCCCAGAAGCCAAGATCAACAAGGAGCAGCAGAATCCATTACAACAACAATGTCTCCAGGAATGAAGTTTCTCCTTTTCTGATTCCATTTCTGGCGTTCTTGGAGCAGGGGGAGGTATTCCTGTACCCATCTTTTCCAAAATAGATCTGCAATGTACTGAACTTGTCGCCATCTCCTTTTCACATATACATCATCCTTGTTAAAAAGTCCAGGTGACATGACTGGTTTCCCTTTCATCAGAAGAATGTGGTTAGGAGTGAGAGGCTCGAGGTCATTAGGATCCTCTGAGAGCTTGGTGAGGGGACGACCATTCAATATAGACTCAACCTCACATAGGACTGTATGAAGACCATCATCATCCAGAGTTTGCAAGTGCAGCACAGAAGTGAGAACTTTCCTCACCATCCGGATAGCATGTTCCTAGACACCACCATAGTGTGATGCTGAAGTTGGGTTAAAGTTCCACTGGATGCCATCTTGCAAAAGAACTCCCTGTATCCGGTTGTGATTTAATGATGATAGCGTTTCCCTCAGCTCTTTCTCTGCTCCCAAAAAATTGGTTCTATTATCTGAAGGCATACTGGAAACTTGTCCTCTTCGACTGATGAACCTTCGAATAGCATCAATACATGCGTCAGTGTCCAGGGATGGAGCTACTTCCAGATGAATGGCTCTGCTTGCAAGACAGGTAAAGATGACACCATAACGTTTACAGAGACTCTGACCTCTCTTTACTTACAAAGGCCCGAAGTAATCTACTCCGACATTTGTTAAGGGAGGGAGATCAGGAAGAAGCCTTTCCTTCGGTAGCTCTGCCATTTTTTGCTCGCCTACTCTTCCCTGCAGAAGCAGCTTTGTGATATAATTTTCCTCACGGCTGCATTGGAATTTGTTATCCAAAACTTGTTGCGCAGTTTTGACAGAGTGTGATTTCTTCCACCATGACGCACCTGTTGGTAAATATGCCTCAATATGAGCATAGAGATGTATTGATCTTTTGACAGAATGAGTGGATGCTTAGTCTCTTCTGACAAAGCACCCTTACTCAATCGTCCTCCTACTCTCAAAAGTCCATCCTGCAAACGTGGATCAAGCTTGTACACAGAACTGTCTCTTGACAGATTTTCCAGCTGATAGGGCAGCGATTTCTTCCTTGAACCTCTTTTGTTGACTGTAGCGAATGACAGCCATTTCAGCATCCAAGAGATCCTCAGCTGATAACATCTGGCTTTCAATGGCTCTTTTGGCCCTCTCCATCTCCAGTGACACATTGAGAGATGATCCACCTGCCTCCTTTCTGTGGAGCTCAAGAGCATGTAAGTCCTTTCTCTTTTGTTTCAACTGCAGCAGAATTCTCTTCCATTTGAGAAACCATGCCACCGCCACCTCGAGTCTCCTCCAATCCGAAAAGTACAATAATAGCTGATCTGTAGCAGTTGGAGAGCCCTGAGTAATGATGGTGTTTACTGTGGCTTCTCTTTTGACCTCCAAATCATCATCTGCAATTGTGACCTCTGTGATGTCTGCAGGCCAATCCTTTTCTGGGTCAAGGAGAAACTTTGGGCCCTCAATCCAGCTACCCCCATTCAGCAGATCTTCAACTTTCATACCTCTGGAGGCATAGTCTGCAGGGTTGTCTTTGGTATTAATATACCTCCACTGAGAGACTTGAGTTGCATCTCTAATAGTTGTTACCCTATTTGATACAAATATGTGGAAATGCTTATCCTCATTTTTTATGTACTTGAGCCCTGCAGTGCTGTCTGTCCAGAAAGTTGACTGATCCAGTGGCAGCTCCAACTCCACTCTCAACATCTGATCTACCCGCACAGCCAGAACAGCAGCCTCAAGCTCCAGACGGGGAATAGTTATCGGTTTTAGAGGGGTAACTCTTGCCTTATCCAACAGGAGAGAAACATGGACCAACTTACAGTTGTCAGTCCTGAGGTAAGTAACAGTACCAAATCCATCCTGACTAGCATCAGAGAAGTTGTGCAGCTGTGCCTTAATGGGCTGTCCAAAGTCTTTGGGCTTAATGCATCTTTCAACTTTGAATGCTGCCAACCTTTTCAGGTCTTCCAGCCACCTTCTCCTCTGATGGCCAATGTCTGCAGGTATGTTGTCGTCCCATCCACAACGTCTCCGACAGAGCTCTTGCAGCATGACTTTGGCTGGGAGGGTTACTGGGGCAAGAAAACCCAGAGGATCATAAACCGAGCTGATTATGGACAACATTCCTTGCCTACTCTGTGGTTGTTCTTTCATCGCCATTTTGAATTTGAATGTGTCTGACTCCACACACCAAGAGCTCGTTCGACTGGAAGCTCATCTCTATCCAGATCCAGTTCTTTCAAGTCTTTCGCTCTGTGCTCCTCTTCAATGGTTTGCAGTACTGCCCGGCTATTACTGATCCACTTTGTCAAAGTGAAGCCTCCCTTTTGGCAGATTTCAGTGAGAGCTTGAACCATAGCAACTGCCTCCTTGGCTGAGTGCAAGCTCTTCAAACAGTCATCAACATAAAAGTTTCTTCTGACTGTTTCCACAACCTCTAGTGAGAAGTTAGCCCGATTGTCTTCTGCAGTTCTCCTGAGTGCATAACTAGCACAACTTGGGGAAGAGACGGCCCCGAACAAATGAACTGCCATTCGAAATTCTTCAATCTCTTGGTTCACATTGCCCTCAGGCCACCACAAGAAGCGCAGGAAGTCTTTGTCCTCTTCAGCCACCCTAACTTGGTAAAACATAGATTTAATGTCTCCCATAAATGCCACTGGCTCCTGTCCTTTCCTTTTTCCACTTTGTCTCATATTTTGATCCAAAGACCTGATGTGTTTTTCCCTCAGAGGGTGCGTTCAGTGCACTTGAATCCTTTTGGGCTACTGAGAAGCTGCTTTATGGCATTGCACTCCACGTGTATGGTTTAAATGAGTTTGCTGCAGGATTGAGTCCTTTGGAATTTGGGTTTTGTTCTTCATTCCTTTGCAAGTAAGAATTCATTCCATCAGAAGGTGCTTGTGAGTTACTGGAACATTCTGAGGCAGCTTGAAAAACTCCTAACTTTGCAGTGGATGCAGCTATTTCAGCATCAATCTCAAGCTGCTCCCTTTTTCTTCACAGCTGCTCTTCCTGGGCCTCTAGAGCATGCCTTTCCTTTAAAGCGGCAGCTCTAGCGAGAGGTGCAGCCCTTTCTGTTTCTGCTTTAATGCGAGATGAAGCTGTGGTTTTGCCACTTTTATTACTGCTTTTACCGTTTTTGTTACTTCTTTTACCACTACATGTGCTTTTTCGGTGAGAATGTCTACTGGCAACATCTAATATGCTGTCATCAGGGTGAACATCATCATCTTCACTACCATCATCACCATCCTCACCACCATGATCATGTACCAACCATTTTTCAACCCCAGAAATGAAATCATTTTCAACAAGCATTTTTGCAGCAAACCAAGTGTCTTGTTTGTCACTTTCTTCAGTGGACATTAATGGCAACAGAGCCACACGAGCATCTTTGGCTTCCCCACACAAAAGCACAATTTTTTCCAGTGTATGTTTTATCTCTTTTACATTACCACTCTGCATAAGCTCTTGAGTTACATTTCTCAGGTTTTTAGCCTTACTTTATTTGTCTTTTCTTACATTTTGTAACCTTTCCACCTTTGCAACAAGAGCTTTGTGTGTTAATGTAATAGACCGTTTACTTTTTACAGATTCTGTCTCATTAACATTTCCCTCTTTCTCCGAGGCTGCAGCAGCCGCTAGCTCCGCGGCAGCCACGTCTGGTTTACCGTCCATAATGTCCTTTAATTCACACCGCAACGCACATCTGAGACGAAAGCAACGAGATAAAGTTCAGTTTATCAGTGTTGTTTTAACAACCAATGCACTGGGATTACACTCGCAAAGTTGTGTGCACACTTATTATGGCCATAAAGTTGGTAGCGCTACTCTTGACCTCACAAGCGGTGGACACTGTGATGTTACAATCCAGATGAATAAAACAGCTGATGACCGGCGCGTCCTCCATCTCCACCTCCCCTGCTCTCAAACAAATGTAGGAAATCCAGCGTCGTGTCTTCCTCCATGAACGATGGCCAACGAACTAACTGAAGCGGAGTTTTTTGACTTAAATGTAGTGACTTGATTTCGACAGACAAAAAAAACTTAAGCCACAGTGAGGGGCTGTTACCGAGATATGTAATTGACGCGTCGTCATGCGGCGGCTCCATGTAGTAAATCAAACATCTGCGGACTTGTGCTTAAGATGTATTTATTTACCACCGTGTACCAATCAGGCCTTTGCTATACACACACTTACACCTATAACTTGCATGAAAACAAACAAAAAGGCTTAAAGATTAGCCTCTAAACGGCGGTCAAAAAACTGTGTGCTTCTTCCGGTACGCAGCACACCTGAGGAGTAATTGCCTCTTCTTCTACATATGCATTTCCATATGCTGCTGTCCAATACCCCACCCACTGTGGCAACCAGAGAATGACCTTAACACACACATGAATTAATGAATTATTAAATAGATCCAACAAGTCCAAAATGTAGCTGCTACAATTCTTCTGATTCACTGGTTTACAGTCTCATTCAAGTCAGACTACAAACTGCTACCTTTTACCTTCTGACCTGTCAAAACCTCTCAGACCTCACATTCCTCCACGTACACTCACATCACAGGATGCAGGTTATCTCATTATTCCAAAGATTACACCATTCAGATTTTATTCAAGAAATACATTTTTGGGCGTTCTATGCTTTTACGGATTACTATCAGTGAGGAGATGACAGAAAATGAGAGACAAGGGGAGAGAGAGATGGGGAACAACAAGCAATAAAGGTCCCTAATCAAACATCAATCAGGGACGTTGTGGTTCATGGTCGACGCTTCACCTCTTAAATCCAATTTTTGCCACTCCTACAACCAACTAGTATTATGTATGTTTAATATAATGTATGTTGTTATTATTGTCTCTTTCTGTAATTGTCTTCTTTCTTTTTGTGTGATTTGACACTAAAAAATAAACTAATTATTGTCATATTTCCATTAAATAGATTGAGAGTTTAAAGGTCCTGGGTGGAACTTTTATGGACCTCAGAAATTGTTAAGATCAGTATTAAATGATAAAAGAATTGTCACAACCACAATACATCTGTCAGACAGTCAAACTTCTAGTTTACTGCAGTTATAACGGTTCAAGAAAAAGAAAGTTGTTCTTACCCTTATCCAACCATCTACGATACTCTGTGAAATGAGTGAAGATTTGTCACAACCACAATACATCTGTCAGACAGTCAAACTTGTGGTTTACTGCAGTTATAACAGTTCAAGAAAAAAAATAGTTGTTCTTACCCTCTCTCCTCCATTTTAGATACTCTGTGAAATGAATAAAGAATTGTCACAACCATGATGCATCTATCACACAGTGAATCCATATTAGAAGTTTTTTAACTGCTGATATTCAAAATATTTTGGTAAGATATGTCTTTGTCAGTATTTAGTTGCAAATAAATCTATTTGTCAGAATACATGTTTTAATTTTATCTGTTAAAACTAACAGCAGTATGATTGATGACTGTAAAACTTCATTTGTTTGCTAGGAAAACATCACATTACTAAATCAACAACAACTAACAATGTGTCCAATTTGAGACTTTTTTATTTAATTGACTTTTAAAATTCAGCGATTAAAAAAAAAAGGTACATTGAATGCATTTGAAACACTGTTTTTTGCTTGTAAAAGTTTAGATATTAATTACTTTTAAGTGCTGGATGTATGAAAACAGAACATTATTTAAAACATTGTCATGTTAAATACTCTAAAATTATTAAAGACAAATAGGTGAACAATGTGAAAATGTTCTATCTTACCTTGCCATGTCCTTTCAGTAGCTTCTCCTGTATTGAAGATGAATAAGTGTGTGTTAACTCACTGGAATTCTTCATTAATCATGTTTTGTTTCATAATTAGGTTTTATAAGTTACAATTTTTTTGTAAACGTCAAACTTGTACAACATGCGTATTAATAATAAATTAGTAACATTCATAACTGCTCTTTTATCTGGTGGTTTTGTTTAGTTGAGAAAGTAGTAGAGATTAAATACCTGAATTGATTACAGATGTTGAGGGTGGCCTTTACAAACACAGGTTCTCATTAACAAATATAACAATATTAATAATATTAACAGAGTGGACAATATGTGTAGAGTCATGAGAGATGGGTTTTCCTAATACTCTGACAATGTTCTCAGAGGTGAGGATGAATCAGCCAAAGAAAATGTAATGAGTCATACGTTTTGGTTTAGTGACAACACACAGTCTCTGCAGTACAGCTGAAGACTCGCCTGGTCTTGACCTTTTAAATATCGAACCTTCAAGACTTTTTTATGGCTTCAAAGACTTCAGACATACAGATACAGAAAGGCAGACTGTCTCTGGTGCCTTTCAGTGTGTTTATCAATGAACCTCTACTTTACATTTTCAGCTCTGATTAGGAAGTTGTCTTCTGATGTTGCTACTAAGCAGAAGAGATAAAGAAGTCCTGTAATTTAATTTACATTTAGAGAGAGATGGAGAACAACAATCAATAAAGGTCCCTAATCAAACATGAACCAGGGACGTTGTGGTTCATGGTCGACGCTTCACCTCTTAAATCCAATTTTTGCCACTGCTATAACTGAATAGTATCATGTATTTTTAATATAATGTATGTTGTTATTATTTTCTCTTTCTGTGATTGTCTTCTTTCTTTTTTTGTGATTTGACACTGAAAAATAAGCTAATTATTGTCATATTTCCATTAAATAGATTGAGAGTTTCCAGGTCCTGGGTGGATGTCTTATGGACCTCAGAAATTGTTGAGATCAGTATTAAATGATAAAAGAATTGTCACAACCACAATACATCTGTCAGACAGTCAAACTTCTAGTTTACTGCAGTTATAACGGTTCAAGAAAAAAAAAGTTGTTCTTACCCTTATCCTTCCTTTCTTGATACTCTGTGAAAAAATAAAGAATTGTCACAACCATGATGCATCTATCACACAGTGAATCCATATTAGAAGTTTTTTAACTGCTGCTATTCAAACAAATGTTGGTCAGATATGTCTTTGTCAGTATTTAGTTGCAAATAAATCTATTTGTCAGAATACATGTTTTAATTTTATCTGTTAAAACTAACAGCAGTATGATTGATGACTGTAAAACTTCTTTTGTCTGTTAGGAAAACATCACATTACTAAATCAACAACTAACAATGTGTCCAATTTGAGACTTTTTTACATTGTAAAACATTGTCATGTTAAATACTCTTAAATTATTAAATACAAATAGGTGACCAATGTCAAAATGTTCTATCTTACCTTTCCTTCTCATTTCAGCAGCTTCTCCTGTATTGAAGATGAATAAGTGTGTGTTAACTCACTGGAATTCTTCATTAATCATGTTTTGTTTCATAATTAGGTTTTATAAGTTACATTTGCTTTTGTGAATGTCAAACTTGTGCAACATGGGTATTAATAATACATTTGTAACATTCATAACTGCTCTTTTATCTGGTGGTTTTGTTTAGTTGAGAAAGTTGTAGAGATTAAATACCTGAATTAATTACAGATGTTGAGGGTGGCCTTTACAAACACAGGTTCTCATTAACAAATATAACAATATTAATAATATTAACAGAGTGGACAATATGTGTAGAGTCATGAGAGATGGGTTTTCCTAATACTCTGACAATGTTGTCAGAGGTGAGGATGAATCAGCCAAAGAAAATGTAATGAGTCATACGTTTTAGTTTAGTGACAACACACAGTCTCTGCAGTACAGCTGAAGACTCGCCTGGTCTTGACCTTTTAAATATCGAACCTTCAAGGCTTTTTTATGGCTTCAAAGACTTCAGACATACAGATACAGAAAGGCAGACTGTCTCTGGTGCCTTTCAGTGTGTTTATCAATGAACCTCTACTTTACATTTTCAGCTCTGATTAGGAAGTTGTCTTCTGATGTTGCCACTAAGCAGAAGAGATAAAGAAGCCTGTAATTTCATTTACATTTAGAGAGAGATGGAGAACAACAATCAATAAAGGTCCCTAATCAAACATGAATCAGGGACGTTGTGGTTCATGGTCGATGCTTCACCTCTTAAATCCAATTTTTGCCACTCCTATAACTGAATAGTATCATGTATGTTTAATATAATGTATGTTGTTATTATTTTCTCTTTCTGTAATTGTCTTCTTTCTTTTTTTGTGATTTGACACTAAAAAATAAACTAATTATTGTCATATTTCCATTAAATAGATTGAGAGTTTCCAGGTCCTGGGTGGGTGTTTTATGGACCTCAGAAATTGTTGAGATCAGTATTAAATGATAAAAGAATTGTCACAACCACAATACATCTGTCAGACAGTCAAACTTCTAGTTTACTGCAGTTATAACGGTTCAAGAAAAAAAAATTAGTTGTTCTTACCCTCATCCAACCTTTCTAGGAACTCTGTGAAATAAATAAAAAATTGTCACAACCATGATGCATCTATCACACAGTGAATCCATATTAAAAGTTTTTTAACTGCTGCTGTTCAGAAAATGTTGGTCAGATATGTCTTTGTCAGTATTTAGTTGCAAATAAATCTATTTGTCAAAATACATGTTTTAATTTTATCTGTTAAAACCATAGACTGTATATAAATAGGTGACCAATGTGAAAATGTTCTATCTTACCTTGCCATCTCCTTTCATCAGCTTCTCCTGTATAGAAGACGAATAAGTGTGTGTTACTGGAATTCTTCATTAATCATGTTTTGTTTCATAATTAGGTTTTATAAGTTACATTTTCTTTTGTGAATGTCAAACTTGTGTAACATGGGTATTAATAATACATTTGTAACATTCATAACTGCTCTTTTATCTGGTGGTTTTGTTTAGTTGAGAAAGTTGTAGAGATTAAATACCTGAATTAATTACAGATGTTGAAGGTGGCCTTTACAAACACATGTTCTCATTAACAAATATAACAATATTAATAGTATTAACAGAGTGGACAATATGTGTAGAGTCATGAGAGATGGGTTTTCCTAATACACTGACAATGTTCTCAGAGGCGAGGAAGAATCAGCCAAAGAAAATGTAATGAGTCATACGTTTTAGTTTAGTGACAACACACAGTCTCTGCAGTACAGCTGAAGACTCGCCTGGTCTTGAACTTTTAAATATCGAACCTTCAAGACTTTTTATGGCTTCAAAGACTTCAGACATACAGATACAGAAAGGCAGACTGTCTCTGGTGCCTTTCAGTGTGTTTATCATTGACCCTCTACTTTACATTTTCAGCTCTGATTAGGAAGTTGTCTTATGGAGCTTAGCGTAAATTCAGGCAGTAAGACTATCTTTAACCATTTATTCATTCCAACTCCTCTCTCTCTCTCCCTTGTTTCTCCAGCTTTCGTATCAGCTGATAAGGGACGTTACTCTAGTCATGAAATCAGAATCCTCCACGATCTCCAACTGCCAATCACGACTTAGCTGTCAAACTTTAAATCTGTTCCCTTCTCAGTTGACATTTCAGCGCAGTCGTCTCAACTCAGTGGTCATGCTGCTGAATGCATCCTTCGTCACGCTGGTCGTTGTATTGGTGAGTTACGTTCTCAAACTACTATGTGCAGTCTTGCTGCAGTGTTTAAAACTCATCTGCTCGCTCTGTATTCACCATTCAGCGTGTCGCTCTGTTACTCATGCAGCACGGCGGCTTCAAAGACGCCACTCGTCCGCTGCAACTCCTCAAGACGGCACTCTGAACCCAGCAAAACAAGCGACCGGCAAAGTTGCTCCAGCGGAGTCCGGCTGCATTTCGGAGTTTCTGAATCAACCTCTCTTCTTCAGTCAAATCTCAACCAGACCGTCCTTACTCTGGCTCCCCTTCACCTGGTCAGTCTATGGGGGCTTCAGGTGCGCCCGTAAACTACAGAACTATAACATTCATAATGCTACTACCTTATTTCTCTCCTCATTTAAACATGCAGAGTTGCTATAAGTGTATTCAGTAGGTTATGTAGACCTATATCAAGTGGACGTATCACCGTCAAGGCATTTCAGCACGCGAATCTGGAAGTGAATGTCAAACAGTAAGCGAACACACCACGTGCAACTTATTCAGTCATACAGGCTTTTCTCTCGCTCATCAGTAAGTTGATGCATCTGTTATGTATTTCAGCATGTTGGTCAGGGCATACGCATCGCGTCACGTACGCATTCCACTATGTATTTGCCCTTCAGGCATTTTATACTGTTGTGTGGTGCCTGCCCCCTCTTTTGCATCTCTGCTTAATTTTTTAATCAGGAGGAAGTAGGAAGAAAGAGCATGTAGCACTCAGCATATAAATCAGCCCATACAGAGCACATAGAGTCCTGCGCACAGCAACATGATGCAGCAGATTAATTTATCAATAGCAGTTCAACAATGCATATATGGAACTTGTAAGTGTACCACTAGTAAGTCTTGAAGGTATTGTTTCCATGCTAGCTTTCAATTCAGCATGTGGTCCTTCAGCGTTTAGCTATTGATATTTGGCATTTTTCCTCGCTAGTGCATGTCTATGTAGCTGTCTAAATAGTATGTTTGGTTTTGAGCCTATTGACTATCATTTAAGTGGGTAGCACCCAGTCTGAAAAGTGAAGCAATGCAGAAGTGCCTTTAACCTGCATTCTTTCTAATGGACAGCAGGGGGCGACTCAACTGGCTGCAAAAAGAAGTCTGATTGTATAGAAGTCTATCAGAAAATGACCCTGCTTCTCACTTGATTTATTAGGGACTGAGCCCCAAAGGGGTAAAGACCCTCTTGTATCTGTTCTGTTTCTTTCTTTCTTTCTTTCTTATCTCGCCACTTAAACCCTAAATTTGACCCCCTAAACATGCTCAAAAACTCACCAAAACCTTACAATGTAAACCAACGTGGAGGCAATCTCTGGGCATGGACTTTGTGCCAAACTGAGGCGTCTGACGTCTAAACTATAAGTCAGACCACTTTCAAACCTGTATCAATGGATTCACAACGGAAATTCCTACTAAAATATGATTTTTAATGTAAGATTTGGTCATAGTCATGGGATTTATGAGGATATTTCACAAGAAGAGTACTCTGAAATCCTTCTCTCCAGCTGAGAGGGAGAAGGAGGGAAGAAAGTGGAGGGATGGGTGTCACAGTTAAATGGAGGTCATTTTTGAAGGATACAGCAGAAAGGTCTATATACATACAGTACATTATATACAAACTTTGTATGAAGTGTGGTGTTATTATCATTTATTTTACAATAATTATGAGTCTTATATGTATAATTCAGTAGTGGGGATGACCTATGAGGGGAAGGGAAAAAATGGAGTGAGAATGACAGTTTAGTGATTAAAGTGCTGCAAAAAAATAACATCAAAACTAAAATTTGTAGCTCTGTACTGCAATTTTTCCTTTATTAGGGCCCAAGCACCTAGCGGTTTGCTCACACACTCCATTCAAATATATGAGTATTTTTCTGTGTCCAGCTGCAGTTACTTATTGTCTCTACACACCTGACAGCAGTGTTCAATGCTTACTTTTTTGTCAAGGAGTACATGTCTTCCTAAATAAAAAAAAATTGGGAGCACACATAGAAATTTAGGAGCAAACTGAAAAATGTTCAAGTAACTGTTTATTAAAGACAATAATTTATCACATACATATTTAAATGCTTTGTGTGTATGTATGTAAATCAAAGTTTATGTTCTCTTTAGGGGTATTTGATTATGGCAAGAAGCATAATCACAATTAGTTTTGCTTGATATTGACATCACGATTATTTAACACGATTACTTTTTGACTATCATTTTTGGTGATTGCCAATATACGCACATATTTTTTCCCACTTGGCTGAGGAAACTATTACACATGCAAGCATAAAAAAAGACAATATATAAGGGAAGAACTCAGGAAGACTAGAGTTCTGGAGCTCAGCATTAAAACTTAAATGAACCTGCCAAGTGGGTGGAGTAGCAGTTTTTTTGGGTTTTTTTTTTAGTTTATTAGACAGACAGGATTGATGTGTAGGATTTAATATTTGGTCTACAGTCTGAAGCGGAGGGTGGCAGTAATGTACCTAATATGCTAGTTGCCAACCGCTGTTATAACCCAAAAAGAGGAGAATAAGAGGTTTTTTCAAACAGAGTGGTACATCCTGTCAGCTGAGGGATTTCCTATCTGTGCAGCCGAACACAGCAACTCCTCCACGGACTGTTTCACCCTGATGGTCCTGGTGTTTCTTCCGCAGGCTTCACTTCACTTAACTGACCGACAGGCCCGCTGGTTCTTCCCACTTTAACCTGAATAACAAACCGGGGCTCGGTGGTCCGGTTGGATCCATACAGAGAGCCGGGGCTAGCTAAGAGCCGAGCAGAGGCTAACTGGTTATGCTTCCTTCCGGTCATGCTGCAGCTAACGCTCCGTTAGCCTTATTAGCATCGCCACTTTCTGTATCTGTCCTTTCAACTCTAAATCCCTCTAGCATTTCATATAGTCTTATGGTTGTAATTTGTAGTCACACAGTGTGCGAGTAAATTATTTCTCCACTTCACACATATCTATTTTTAGGTACAAATGCGAGTGAAATACTTGCACTGTAGAGCCCTGTGACAGTAGACATTTCAATAAAACTTTGCACCAAACTTTACATGTTTGATAAGAGTCCCGGCCTGAACACGTCTACATGACAATATTCCATCAGTGATGCAAACTGGCTGAAAAGCGCCCCCAACGAAATTGCAGCAAAGCAGCCCCAGCTGCAGGCAAAATAGTGGACAAAGGAAGTGATGTTTATCTCCTTCTTACACTGTCTGAAAACACCCTGGGTCTGAAGACATCTACATGCCCGTCACAGAAGCCCTTCGACTGCGCCACGGCCCGACATGCGCAAAGGCACGAGGGCCCGTTCAACGCTGCTTGCAGCTTTAATTATCTCTATCATCCCTAGAATAAACATTATCTCTACTTCACTCACTTGTTCTCCTATGTATGAAGCTTTAGATAAGTTCAGTCAGGAAGACTGTCTTTGCATGCGTAGGCCGTAGTTTTATTTCTCATGTGTGTTATCATCCTGCATTCACATCTCTAATGCATCTGTTACTCGGTATTCCCTGGTTGCCCTGCTAGGTTCGTTGATCGAGATATCAGTTGCTCACATCAGCTGGTCACATCTATCCAATAGCAGCAGCGACACAGCTTCATCGTAGCCTAGCATCTGCCGCTGAATTTCATTTAAATTAGCATTATTCAGGGCTTACTTTTAGGTCGTGGCAGCTACTTCCACCCCCACCCAAGGTATTTCATCTGCCTCCCTGCTACAACTGGGTCGGCGGTCACCCTCTGCCTACACATCTTCATCGTCCGACGTCAGCACTGTTCTCGCAAATCAAAGATCTCTTAGGCCATAATCTGGTAATCTCATGGATGGTAAAGAGCTATGTCATATCTATGGGTCATTTCACTCTACTTTCAGGCTATCCTCTCTCTTCCCTCCTTATAAAATGTGCATCAGAGCATGGTCTGTAGACCTCACAGCACCCACCACTCTTCTAGTGATCACTAACTCACTCTCTTCTATCAACTTTTTTATCTTCCATTCATTCAAGTGTAATGATTACATTGTCATAAACATTTATTATCACTGCATTCTGTCTAATTTTACCTTTTGCATATCTCACTAGAATCCTTCCCTGCCAGTAAGGTAAGGATCAAATATTTGGGTTGGTTTGTATCCACTCCATCGGGGGGTTATCCTATTCTAATCACACCTTCACCTCCCCCCTTTTATATATGATGACATTCACAATGGGGTCTAATCGCCAAAGACTCTCACTTTCATCTATCATGCATGTTCAATAAATAACATTCACATATGAAAAACTGAGTCTCTCCTGATTGAACTGATATTGCCACTAAGCAGAAGAGATAAAGAAGTCCTGTAATTTCATTTATCTTAGATTTGAGGGACACATCAGCAACATCACTAAAGTAGTTTTCTTCCACCTCTGCCACATCGCCCAAGTTCACCCATTTCTAACACAGTCAGATGCAGAAATTCTCATTCATGGTCATTCAGGTCTTGTATTCTGTACTATTAAAAAGATCCAATAAATCCAAAATGCAGCTGCTTCAATTCTTCTGATAACGAAAAAACTGTAACATGTAACATTGACTTGTTTCACTGGTTTACAGTTTCAGTCAGGTCAAACTAAAAACTGCTACACATGATGCAGGTTATCTCATTGTCCAAAGATTACATCCATTTTATTTAAGTAATAACTTTTTGGGTGTTCTATACTTTTATTGATTATTATCAGTGGAGAGATGACAGAAAATCAATCATCATCAGAAAACCTAATCAAACATCAATCAGGGACGTTGTGGTTCATGGTCGACGCTTCACCTCTTAAATCCAATTTTTGCCACTCCTATAACTGAATAGTATCATGTATGTTTAATAGAACGTATGTTGTTATTATTTTCTCTTTCTGTAATTGTTTTTTTGTTTTTTGTGATTTGACACTAAAAAATAAACTAATTATTGTCATATTTGCATTAAATAGATTGAGAGTTTCCAGGTCCTGGGTGGATGTTTTATGGACCTCAGAAATTGTTGAGATCAGTATTAAATGATAAAAGAATTGTCACAACCACAATACATCTGTCAGACAGTCAAACTTCTAGTTTACTGCAGTTATAACAGTTCAAGAAAAAATTAGTTGTTCTTACCCTTTTTCTTCCATTGAAGATACTCTGTGAAATGAATAAAGAATTGTCACAACCATGATGCATCTATCACACAGTGAATCCATATTAGAAGTTTTTTAATTGCTCCTATTCAAACAAATGTTGGTCTGATATGTCTTTATCAGTATTTAGTTGCAGATAAATCTATTTGTCAGAATACATGTTTTAATTGTATCTGTTAAAACTAACAGCAGTATGATTGATGATTGTAAAACTTAATTTGTCTGCTAGGAAAACATCACATTACTAAATCAACAACAACTAACGATGTGTCCAATTTGAGGCTTTTTTAATTAGTTGATTTTTTAAAATATAGATATTTAAGAAAAGAAAAAAAGTGCATTGAATGGTTTGCTTGTAAAAGATTATATATTAATTAATTTAAAGTGCTGGATGCATGAAAACAGAACATTATTTAAAATATTGTTATGTTAAAAACTCTAAAATTATTAAAGACAAATAGGTGACCAATGTGAAAATGTTCTATCTTACCTTGCCAGTCCCTTTCAGCAGCTTCGTCTGTATTAAAGATGAATAAGTGTGTGTTAACTCACTGGAATTCTTCATTAATCATGTTTTGTTTCATAATTAGATTTTATAAGTTACATTTGCTTTTGTGAATGTCAAACTTGTGCAACATGGGTATTAATAATACATTTGTAACATTCATAACTGCTCTTTTATCTGGTGGTTTTGTTTAGTTGAGAAAGTTGTAGAGATTAAATACCTGAATTAATTACAGATGTTGAAGGTGGCCTTTACAAACACAGGTTCTCATTAACAAATATAACAATATTAATAGTATTAACAGAGTGGACAATATGTGTAGAGTCATGAAAGATGGATTTTCCTAATACTCTGACAATGTTCTCAGAGGTGAGGAAGAATCAGCCAAAGAAAATGTAATGAGTCATACGTTTTAGTTTAGTGACAACACACAGTCTCTGCAGTACAGCTGCATTCAGGTCTTGTATTCTGTACTATTAAATAGATCCAGTTGCTATAATGCAATAATGCAGCTGCTACAATTCTTCTGATTCACTGGTTTACAGTTTCATTCAAGTCAGACTACAAACTGCTACCTATTACGTCCTGACCTGTCAAAACTTCTCAGACCTCACATTCCCCCACGAACACTCACATCACAGGATGCAGGTTATCTCATTATTCCAAAGATTACACCATTCAGATTTTAAGTGATAACTTGTTGGGCATTCTATGCTTTTATTGGTTATTGATTAGTATCAGTGAAGAGATGATAGAAAATGAGGGATGGGGGAGAAGGAGATGGGGAACAACAAGCAATAAAGGTCCCCAATCAAACATGAAACAGGGACGTTGCAGTCCATGGTTGACGCTTCACCTCTTAAATCCAATTTTTGCCACTCCTATAACTGAATAGTATCATGTATGTTTAATATATATTATTATTTTCTCTTTCTGTAGTTGTCTTCTTTCTTTTTACACTAAAAAAACAAACAAATTATTGGCATATTTCCCTAAAATATATTGAGACATGAAAATTGTCTGATCTGAGAGATACTGCAGTTCATGATCGGAGCCTTAACCCTTTAGTTTGCATCACTGATGGAATATTGTCATGTAGACATGTTAAGGCCGGGAGTCTTATCAAACATGTAAAGTTTGGTGCAGACTGGAGACTTTTAACTAGGGATGCATGACATTAGATTTTTGCCGATATTCAATATGTTGATATTTCCAACTCATTGTAGCCGATTGCTGATATCTGCACATATTTTTACCAGCTGGCTGAGGAGGCTATTATGCATGCAAGCATAGATTATACTATGATCAAGAAAGACAATATATGAAGGAAGAACTTAGGAAGACTGGACTTCAGTAGCACAGCATTAAAGTTCTTCCCTCATATAGGCTATAGTCTTTCTTGATCATTGGTACAATATATGATTACATGTGTAATAGTCTCCTCAGCCAAGTGGGAAAAAATATGTGCATATATCAACATCGGCAATTGGCAAAAATGACAGTCAAAAAGTAATCATGTTAAATAATTGTGATCCAATATTGAACAAGATAATCATGATTATGATTTTTGCCATAATCGAGCACCCCTAAAAACAACATAAATTGTGATTTACATACACACACACACACACACACACAGAGGTTAAATATGTATGTGATAAATTGTAAATATGTATGTAATGAATAGTTTTCTTTAAGAAACTGTTACTTGAACATTTTTCAGTGTGCTCCTAAAGTTATATGTGTGCTCCTAATTTTTTTTCATTATGGCAAAAATCATAATCACGATTATCATTATAACAAATTAATTTCGTAATTGTCATCAAGTTTATTTTTAGAAAAGTAAAGACTTTTGACCCACATGACCTGGTTAAAGTTTGATTGAAATGTGTACTCTCAGGTGTGTAGCGACAATAAGTAACTGCAGCTGGACACAGAAAAATACTCATATATTTTAATGGAGAGTGTGAGCAAACCACTAGGTGCTTGTGCCCTAACAAAGGAAAAACTGCAGTACAGAGCTACAAATTTTAGTTTTGATTTTATTTTTCTGCAGCACTTTATCACTCAACTGTCACTCTCACTCAATGAGCTCCATTCAACCCCCATGCCCCCCCCCCCCCCCCTCCCCTTCTATTCTCTCTCCCTCTCAGTTGGAGAGGAGAATGTCACTCTTCTTGTGAAATATTCTCATGAATCCCATGACTTTGGCCAAATCCTACATTAAAAATCACATTTTTGTAGGAAATTTTGTCGCAAATCCATTGATACAGGTTTCAAAGTGGTCAGACTTATAGTTTAGACATCAGAGCCATCTGTTTGACACAAAGTCCATGCCTAGAGATTGCCTCCCCATTGGTTTACATTGTAAGGTGTGATGTGGCACTACAACTTTCAGGGCTTATAATATCTAAACCGTTCAAGTTATTACAAAGTTTTTAACAACTTTTGTTTAGCACAGTGTCATAAGTCATGTATTCAAGTTTGAAGCTGATACCATTAATGCCCTAGGAGGAGATAGCGTTTCTTGGGGGTCCAAAATTGGCGCAAAGTCGTACTTTGATGGGAATATTGTGGACTTCCTGTCCTGACTGAATATTGTCATCAGAAACGTGTTCAGGCCAGGACTCTTATCAAACATGCAAAGTTTGGGGCAGACTGGAGCATCTGCACTAAAGTTATAGCAATTTCCTCTGTCCTGGCAAAACATCAAAACTCAACGCCACACCCCGGCCACATGCTTCAACGATAGCTAAATTATAGCATATTAGGCACATTAGGGCCACCCTCCACTTCGGACTGTAGACCAAATATTAAATCCTACACATCAATCCTGTCTGTCTAATAAACTCAAAAAAAAACAAAACTGCTACTCCACCCACTTGGCAGGTTCATTAAAGTTTTAATGCTGAGCTCCAGAACTTTAGTCTTCCTGAGTTCTTCCCTCATATATTGTCTTTTTTGATCATACTTAGTACAATCTATGCTTGCATGTGTAATAGTTTCCTCAGCCAAGTTGGAAAAAATATGTGTATATATCGGCAATCGCCAAAAATGATAGTAAAAAAGTAATCATGTTAAATAATTGTGATCCAATTAAATAACCGTGATGTCAATATTGAGCAAAAATAATTGTGATTATGCTTTTTGCCATAATCAAGCACCCTTAAAGAGAACATACATTTTGATTTACATACACACACACAAAGCATTTAAATATGTATGTGATAAATTGTTGTCTTTAATAAACAGTTACTTGAACATTTTTCAGTTTGCTCCTAAATTTCTGTGTGCTAATTTTTTCATTTAGGAACACATGAAATCCTCAACAAAATAGTAAGCATTGAACACTGCTGTCAGGTGTGTAGAGACAATAAGTAACTGCAGCTGGACACAGAAAAATACTCATATATTTGAATGGAGAGTATGAGCGAACCGCTGGGTGCTTTGGCCTTAATAAAGGAAAAACTGCAGTATCGAGCTATAAATTTTAGCTTCGATTTTATTTTTCTGCAGCACTTTATCACTAAACTGTTACTCTCACTCCATTTTTTCCCTTCCCCTCATAGGTCATCCCCACTACTGAATTATACATATAAGACTCATAATTATTGTAAAATAAATGATAATAACACCACACTTCATACAAAGTTTGTATATAATGTACTGTAAGTATATAGACCTTTCTGCTGTATCCTTCAAAAATGAGCTGCTTTTAACCGTGACACCCATCCCCCCACTTTCTTCCCTCCTCCCTCTCAGTTGGAGAGAAGAATTTCAGAGTACTCTTCTTGTGAAATATCCTCATAAATCCCATGACTATGGCCAAATCTTACATTAAAAATCACATTTTAGTAGGAATTTTCATCGCAAATCCATTGATACAGGTTTGAACGTGGTCTGACTAGTTTAGACATCAGACGCCCCAGTTTGGCACAAAGTCCATGCCCAGAGATTGCCTCCCTATTGGTTTACATTATAAAGTGCAATGTGGCACTCCAACTTTCGGGGCTTACAAAATCTAAACCATTCAAGTTATTAAGTTATTAGTTAGTAAGTTATCAAGTTTTTAATAACTTTTGTTCAGCACAGTGTCATAAGTCATGTATTCAAGTTTGAAGCTGATACCATTAACGCCCTAGGAGGAGATAGCGTTTCTTGGGGGTCCAAAATTGGCGCAAAGTCGTACTTTGATGGGCATATTGCGGACTTCCTGTTGAATTTAGGTCAGGGGTGTCGCTGTATGATTTGTAGGTCTTGATGAGACGAATAATTGAGTTTTGGTTTGATCTATCTACGACATTCCTACGGGCTGTGGCGGCCATTTTAGTGACATAGGTGGCGCTATAGAGCACATTTTGGCACTTTGGGGGATAATGCGCGCCATATTTGGTGAGTTTTTGAACATGTTTAGGGGGTCAAATTTAGGTCTGAAGTGGTGAGATAACAAAGAAAGAATTAAAGCTGCAAGCATCGTTGAACGGGCCCTTGCGCCTTTGTGCACGTCGGGCAGTGGTGCAGTCGAAGGGCTTCTGTGACGGGCATGTAGATGTCTTCAGACCCGGGATGTTTTCAGACAGTTCAAGAAGGAGATAAACATCACTTCCTTTGTCCACTATTTTGCCCGCTGTTGGGCTGCTTTACTGAAATTTCGTAGGGGGTGCTATTCAGCCAGTTTGCATCACTGATGGAATATTGTCATGTTCATGTGTTCAGGCCGGGAGTCTTATCAAACATGTAAAGTTTGGTGCAGAATGGAGCATTTACAATAAAGTTATAGCAACTTCCTCTGTCATGGCGAAACATCAAATCTCAACTGTGTGAGGATGAGAATTTTCTGCAGGGTGAGACATGGCTGCCTTGCTCACACCTGTGTCATAAAAATCATGCAAGTTTTGTGCCCATTCACTTGAATTTCAATTAGTAAATTGAAAACCCTTGATGAGTTTGTGTGTAAAACAAATTAATTTCCTAATTTTCATCAAGTCTATTTTAGGAATGTAAAGACTTTTAACTAGGGATGCACGACATTGGATTTTTGTCGATATCCGATATGCTGATATTTCCAACTTGTGGCCGATTGTTGATATCTGCACATATTTTTACCAGCTGGCTGAGGAGGCTATTATGCATGCAAGCATAGATTATACTATGATCAAGAAAGACAATATATGAAGGAAGAACTTAGGAAGACTGGACTTCAGTAGCTCAGCATTAAAGTTCTTCCCCCATATAAGCTATAGTCTTTCTTGATCATTAGTACAATATATGATTGCATGTGTAATAGTCTCCTCAGCCAAGTGGGAAAAAATATGTGCATATATCAACATCGGCAATTGGCAAAAATGACAGTCAAAAAGTAATCATGTTAAATAATTGTGATACAATATTGAACAAGATAATCGTGATTATGATTTTTGCCATAATCGAGCACCCCTAAAAACAACATAAATTGTGATTTACATACACACACACACACACAGAGTTTAGGAGCACATGTACTCCTTGAAAAAAAGTGAGGATTGAACACTGCTGTCAGATGTGTAGAAACACTAAGTAACTGGAGTGTGGCGCAGTCCAAGGGCTTCTGTCACAGGCATGTAGATGTTTTCAGACCTGGGCTGACAAGTCTTACTTTACCCCCCCCCCCCCCACCCCCCCCCTCTCATTCTCTCTCTCTCCCTCTCAGCTGGAGAGAAGGATTTCAGAGTACTCTTCTTGTGAAATATCCTCATAAATCCCATGACTTTGGCCAAATCTTACATTAAAAATCACATTTTTTGTAGGAAATTTCGTCGTGAGTCCATTGATACAGGTTTGAAAGTGGTCGGACTTATATTATATTATATTATAGTTTAGACGTTTGGCACAAAGTCCATGCCCAGAGATTGCCTCCCCATTGGTTTACATTGTAAGGTGTGATGTTGCACTCCAACTTTCAGGGCTTACTAGATCTAAACCGTTCGAGTTATTACAAATTTTTTATAACTTTTGTTCAGCACAGTATGATAAGTCTTAAAGTATTAAAGTTTGAAGCCGATACCATTAACACACTAGGAGGAGATAGCGTTTATTCAAAGTCCAAAATAGGAGCAAAGTCATACTTTCATGGGTGAACTGCGGACTTCCTGTTGGATTTAGGTCAGGGGTGTCAGCGTTTGATTTGTAGGTCTTGATGAGACGAATAATTGAGTTTTGGTTCAATCTCTCTACGACATTCCTACGAGCCGTGGCGACCATTTTAGATACATAGGTGGCGCTCTTGAGCACATTTTGGCACTTTGGGGGTTAATTTTGACATTTTATCAAATTTTTCACCAGACCTGATGTGCATGCCAAATTTGGTGAGTTTTTTGAGCATGTTTAGGGGGTCAAATTTAGGGTTGAAGTGGCATATTAATAAAGAAAGAATAATAAGAAAGAAATAAACACACAAAATACAATGTGGTCTTCGCCCTTTGGGTTCAGGCCCCAATTAAAGCTGCAAGCAGCGATGATTGAGCCCTCGCAACCTTGCGTACGTCGCTGTGTGGCGCAATTGAAGGGCTTCTGTCACTCGCATGTAGATGTGTTCAGACCAAGGCTGTTTTCAGACAGTGCAAGAAGGAGATAAATATCACTTCATTTGTCCAATATTTTGCCTGCTGCTTGGGCTGCTTCCTTGAAATTTCATAGGGGGCGCTATGGAGCCAGTTTGCATTACTGATTGAATATTGTCATGTAGAAGTGTTCAGACTGGGACTCTTATCAAACATGGAAAGTTTGGGGCAGATTGGAGCATTTACACTAAAATTATAGCAATTTCCTCTGGAATGCCGAAACATCAAAAGTCAATGCCGCGCCACAGCCACACGCTTCAACGATAACTAAATCTTTTAATAACTTTTGATCACAAACTAGTCTAGATGACACACACTGATTTTGAAGTCGTTATGATGAATTCTGTAGGAGGAGTTCGTTAAAATACAAGACGTGAAATCGCCAAAATTGACCACTAAATTCAAAATGGCCAACTTCCTGTTGGGTTTCAGCTATGGGTCCCAGAGACTTTTTTGTGTGCCCTGGCATGATGCATGTGTGTACCAATTTTCATACATGTAGATTTAACGTGGCGTGGGGGCTGCTTTGTTGACATATGGTAGGGGGCGCTGTAGAGCCATTCTGCCACACTTATGCCAGCCACTGATACGATATTATAGACTGTAAGACCTGCCATGTGTGTGCAAAGTTTTGTGAGTTTTCAAGCATGTCTTGGCCCTTAAAAACAGCTTCGTATTTTGTGGCGAACAATGTGTTGCCATAGCAACGGCTTTCGATGAAAACTCAAAGGCTTCAGGAGCTATCGTCATCAAGGTCTTACACCTTGGCTTACCAAATTTTATGTGTTTCTGACTAACCTGCTAGGAGTAGTTTGCAAAAGAGTGGCGCTTAATACTTCCTGTTGCCAGTAGGTGGCGCTATGACTGTCACTAAATATGGGTCTTTACATGTCTTCAGACCAGGACTCTTAACAAGCATATGAAATTTGGAAAAGATCAGACCATGTGGAGTCAAGTTATAATGCTTTGAAATTTCATGGCGAGACATCGAAATTCACTGCGTCGTCATGGCAATACCTTTGGACGAAAAGTCACCAACTTCATAATATACGATCTCCAAGGTCTTGAGGCTATTCTGAGTAAGTGGAACTGATCACCGTGCTACCCACAGGGCGTCAAAGTGTAAAACATGTAACTTCCTGTTGCCAGTAGGTGGCGCTATGACTCAGGTCCAATATTGACACATGGATGTGTTCAGGGCGGGACTCTTTCCAAGCACAAAAGGTTTGGGTCTCTTAGGATCGTGTATGCCGGAGTTATTTTTTGGTTATTCATTGGTTTACATTGTAAAGTGCAATGTGGCACTCCAACCCCCCCCTCCCATTCTCTCTCTCTCCCTGTCAGTTGGAGAGGAGAATGTCACTCTTCTTGTGAAATATCCTCATAAATCCCATGACTTTACCCAAATCATTAACATTAAAAATCACATCTTTGTGTAAGAAATTTCATTAAGTCTTGTGTATTATTGTGTATAAGTTTTGAGGCAGTAAATTGTCACTGTTAAATCATAGATTAATTTACTCCCTGAAATATTCAAGACAACCGCTCATCAGACCTAGTTAGATGTTAGTGTCTTATTACAACTTTTGGTTAGCACCGAGGACGCTACATTGTACTACAATTTAATTGTGTAATTGCTATCTTGTTCGGACTTTTGTTCCTTATTTACAGTTTTCTGTACAAAAGCCATTTTTTGTTATTGTTCAACATGTACTTTTTTGTTTGTAAAATGTATTCAGACACAGTGATTTTACAGTCAAAGTAAGCTTACTTAATTAACATTTTTGCCTTCAGTAGTGTAGATGGAGACATGAAAGTTAGTGCTGTTGCAGTTATTTGTTGTGAGATTTAACCACTAAGACAACAAGTCGACCCTGAAACATCCAGAAACAGATTTGATTTATATCAGACCATCAAAATACAGTATATTTAGTGCATCAAAAAAACCACAATATTTTGTGACGTCTTACCTTCTCTCCGTTTGCGTCTGAGAAAGGTGATGCCTTTGTATATTAAATAGATGATGATGATGATGAAACCAACCAGCATACATACTGGTATGAAGTTGAACATCCAGGTCAGATCCCCTACAAAAATGAATGAATAAATAATTAAAACAACTAATGGTTTACAAGGACACTGTATTGTATTCCAATGTTGTTAGCTGATCCCATCTTTGATAATGCACTCTGAGGTGACCCAATACAGAAAAATAATGAACTCAAAGCTCATCATTTAGTCATTTAATGCTGTTAGAACATGTTTTGTAACTCCTATGAGGACATTAAGTACATTGTCATGTTTAGGAAAAACAGTAAGATGCATTAATAGTGCATAATAGTAGTGATGTTGCAGTTATTAGTTATGACCTTTAACCACTAAGACAACAAGTCGACCCTGAAACATCCTTTTATGCAGATTCATGAAACATCTGGAGAGAATCTCTTGGTATTGGTTGTGGTTGTGGATGTTTGCATGAGGATAGAAACTTCCTGTCTCTTAGCATGAAAATACATCATCAGGACTAATATTGTTGGTAGAATCACATTCTTGAAAGAACTTGAATATGAATGATGCACAACTAGATTAACATTATCAGTCAAATTTACATAAATATTAATATACCACACCTAAAGAAATATAAATAATGTAAATTCAAGTCAAAGATTTGATTTATATCAGACCACCAAAATACAGTATATTTAATGCATCAAAATAAATACAATATTTTGTGACTTCTTACCTTTTCTGCCTTTGTATATTAAATTGATGATGTTGCACACACCCGAAATACAAAGTGCTGTTAACATGAACGTCCATTTCAGAGTCCCTACAAAAAAGAGAAACAATAAATAGCTAAGACAGCAAATGGTTTACAAGGACACTGTATTGTATTCCAATGTCATTAGCTGATCCCATCTTTGATAATGCATTCTGGAGAGAATCTCTTGGTATTGGTTGTGGTTGTGGATGTTTGCATGAGGATAGAAACTTCCTGTCTCTCAGCATGAAATACATCATCAGGACTAATATTGTTGGTAGAATCACACTCTTGAAAGAACTTGAATATGTATGATGCACAACTAGATTAACATTATCAGTTAAATTTACAGAAATATTAATATACCACACCTAAAGAAATATAAAGAATGTAAATTCAAGTCAAAGATTTGATTCATATCAGACCAAAATAAATAAAATATTTTGTGACTTCTTACAGAATCTGGCTCGGTATCTCAAATACATGATGATGATGCTGATGATGCAACCAACCAGAATCACTCCAAATATTGCTGTTAAGATGATCATCCATGTCAGACCCCCTACAGAAAATGAAAGAATAAATAATTAAAACAACAAATGGTTTACAAGGACACTGTATTGTACTGTAATGTCGTTAGCTGATCCCATCTTTGATAATGTACTCTGAGGTGCCCCAATACAGAAAAATAATAAACTCAAAGCTCATCATTTAGTCATGTAATGTCTGTTAGAACATGTTTTGTAATTCCTATGAGGGCATTGAGTACATTGTTATGTTTAGGAAAAACAGTAAGATGCATTAATAATGCATAATAGTAGTGATGTGGCAGTTATTAGTTATGACCTTTAACCACTAAGACAACAAGTCGACCCTGAAACATCCTTTTATACAGATTCATGAAACATCTGGAGAGAATCTTTTGGTGTTGGTTGTGGTTGTGGATGTTTGCATGAGGATAGAAACTTCCTGTCTCTTAGCATGAAAATACATCATCAGGACTAATATTGTTGGTAGAATCACACTCTTGAAAGAACTTGAATATGTATGATGCACAACTAGATTAACATTATCAGTCACATTTACATAAATATTAATATACCACACCTAAAGAAATATAAAGAATGTAAATTCAAGTCAAAGATTTGATTTATATCGAACCACCAAAATACAGTTTATTTAATATGAGTGCATGATTCAGGAAATCTCATGATTCGATTCAGAATCGATTCAATTCGCGATTCAAAATCAATTCTCAATTCAATACATTCATAGATTTGATTCTAGATTGATGTTTTGAGTAACTCTTTCCATTTGACTGCAGGAGACACTTTTATAGGTCTCAAAGAAAAAAATCACACTGAGTCAAGTGTAAACATTTGCTATCAACATCAACCCTGACTAAGATTTATGTTCCTTTAGTTCACTCAGTCAACAGGAAACCAAAGCAGCCCTGAGACAAAGAGTCAAATGAATACTTAATACAAAAATAAAAATGATTGCAAAGATAAACTGCTGAGTGCAAAACTTCAAATAATAACTTAAATTCATACTTCAAATAACAAAATCAAATAAACAATAGCTGCCTGTTACATTTAGCTGCAAAGTGCAAACCAGAAAATTGACCAAATTGGTCAAATTGATCACTATAAGCGGATGACTATTATAGCCGATTTTGTTTCTTTTTCTTAATTTCTCATGCAGATTACCATCTAATTGACGTTTGTATATTTATTACATGAATGTAAAGTAATGAAACGGGCAGTTTCGCTATTTACTGAATTTTATTGTCTGTTTCAAAATACAGAACAGCTGTTTAAACGCTTGTTTTACTGCTGCATCTTGTTGGCTTGTTTTTGGCAGTTTGTCATAAACTTCAAGGAGACGTTTTTCACTGAGATAAAATGACTTTCTCATTCTCGTCCTCAGAAAACCAGCTGGCAGTCTGTTGTGTGTTAATCTGCGGGGGAGGGGGCTGCAGGGAGAAAGTTGAACCAGAACCAACTTTTGGAGAAACGTAACCTGTAACACTTTACAACCCTGCATTATGACAAAAACATTACTGGGAAGAGAGGAGGAAAATTTCTCTTTGTTTGATAACGTTAAAAGTAAAGTTAGGCTTTGCTGACAGCTTCCCGACTAATTTCAAAAAGACGAGAGAGAGAGAGAGAAGCAGTGGTCGAGCGAGCTAGAGAGTGAATGAAGAGAGGGAGCGCTGGTAACCTTAGTGATGAAGCTGGTGAATCAGATCAATAAAACGTTTTTTTTCTGATTGTTTCACGGCGGTTACAAATAAATAAACCCACAACCACACAAACCTGCGAAGGTGCACTGCAACGCCTGATAACAGCATTAGTCTTGTCAAGCTCCTCCTTTCCTTCGAGATAAGAAAATACTAAATATGTTTAAATGATTGCCTTCATTGCTGATGGACCAGTTTATATTTGTTTTTCTGTCAAGTACTCAATTGCTCGGAGTCTCTCGATGATACACACTTCTCTTCATTCTTACCCCCGGAGTTGGGTCCAGGTGGAAACCAGCGCAGCGTCGTTGCGCCATCGATGGGATTCAACGAGCTAACTCATGTCAGGAAAAAACGGAAAGCAGCGTTGTGGCAAGACTGAAAAATGTGAATCGATTCTGAATCGGTGGAGATATAATTGCAATTCTTATGTGAATCGATTTTTTTGTGCACCACTAATATTCAGAGCATCAAAATAAATACAATATTTTAAGATTTCTTACCTCTTACGGCTCTGTATAATGAATTGATGATGTTGAACACAACCGGAATACAAACTGCTATTAACAAGAGCATCCATTTCAGATCATCTAAAAAAATGAATGAATAAATAATTAAAACAACAAATGGTTTACAAGGACACTGTATTGTATTCCAATGTCGTTAGCTGATCCCCTCTTTGATAATGCACTCTGAGGTGACCCAATACAGAAAAATAATAAACTCAAAGCTCATCATTTAGTCATTTAATGCTGTTAGAACATGTTTTGTAACTCCTATGAGGACATTGAGTACATTGTCATGTTTAGTAAAAACAGTAAGATGCATTAATAGTGTATAATAGTAGTGATGTTGCAGTTATTTGTTATTAGCTTTAACCACTAAGACAACAAGTCGACCCTGAAACATCCTTTTATGCATATTCATCAAACATCTGGAGAGAATCTCTTGGTATTGGTTGTGGATGTTTGCATGAGGATAGAAACTTCCTGTCTCTTAGCATGAAAATACATCATCAGGACTAATATTGTTGGTAGAATCACACTCTTCAAAGAACTTGAATATGTTTGATGCACAACTAGATTAACATTATCAGTCACATTTACAGAAATATTAATATACCACACCTAAAGAAATATAAAGAATGTAAATTCAAGTCAAAGATTTGATTTATATCAGACCAAAATAAATAAATAAAATATTTTGTGACTTCTTACAGCTTGTGTCTTTGTATTTTAAATAGATGATGGCAATGATGCAGCCAACCAGAATCACTCCAAATACCGCTGTTAAGTAGAACATCCATGTCAGATCCTCTACAAAAAATGAAAGAATAATTAATTAAAACAACAAATGGTTTACAAGGACACTGTATTGTATTCTAATGTCATTAGCTGATCCCATCTTTGATAATGCACTCTGAGGTGACCCAATACAGAAAAATAATAAACTCAAAGCTCGTCATTTAGTCATTTAACACCTGTTAGAACATGTTTTGTAACTCCTATGAGGACATTGAGTACATTGTCATGTTTAGTAAAAACAGTAAGATGCATTAATAGTGCATAATAGTAGTGATGTTGCAGTTATTTGTTATGAGCTTTAACCACTAAGACAACAAGTCCACCCTGAAACATCCTTTTATGCAGATTCATCAAACATCTGGAGAGAATCTCTTGGTATTGGTTGTGGTTGTGGATGTTTGCATGAGGATAGAAACTTCCTGTCTCTTAGCATGAAAATACATCATCAGGACTAATATTGTTGGTAGAATCACACTCTTGAAAGAACTTGAATATGTATGATGCACAACTAGATTAACATTATCAGTCAAATTTACATAAATATTAATATACCACACCTAAAGAAATATAAAGAATGTAAATTCAAGTCAAAGATTTGATTTATATCAAACCACCAAAATACAGTATATTTAGTGCATCAAAATAAATACAATATTTTGTGACTTCTTACCATTTATGGCTTTGTACATGAAAATGATGATGTTGAATAAACTCAAAATACAAGGCGCCAAGTATATGACATTCCATATGAGATACCCTACAAAAAAATGTAAGAAAAATTAATTAAAACAACAAATAGTTTACAAGGACACTGCATTGTATTCTAATGTCATTAGCTGATCCCATCTTTGATAATGCACTCTGAGGTGACCCAATACAGAAAAATAATGAACTCAAAGCTCGTCATTTAGTCATTTAATGCTGTTAGAACATGTTTTGTAACTCCTATGAGGGCATTGAGTACATTGTCATGTTTAGTAAAAACAGTAAGATGCATTAATAGTGCATAATAGTAGTGATGTTGCAGTTATTTGTTATGAGCTTTAACCACTAAGACAACAAGTCCACCCTGAAACATCCTTTTATGCAGATTCATCAAACATCTGGAGAGAATCTCTTGGTGTTGGTTGTGGTTGTGGATGTTTGCATGAGGATAGAAACTTCCTGTCTCTTAGCATGAAAATACATCATCAGGACTAATATTGTTGGTAGAATCACACTCTTGAAAGAACTTGAATATGTATGATGCACAACTAGATTAACATTATCAGTCACATTTACAGAAATATTAATATACCACACCTAAAGAAATATAAAGAATGTAAATTCAAGTCAAAGATTTGATTTATATCAGACCAAAATAAATAAATAAAATATTTTGTGACGTCTTACTGTTTCCATGCTTGAATGTTAAATAGATGATGATGATGATGAACCCAACCAGAATCACTCCAAATATTGCTATCAGGATGTACATCCATGTCAGATCCACTACAAAAAAAATAAATGAATAAATAATTAAAACAACAAATAGTTTACAAGGACACTGTATTGTATTCCAATGTCGTTAGCTGATCCCATCTTTGATAATGCACTCTGAGGTGACCCAATTGAGTACATTGTCATGTTTAGGAAAAACAGTAAGATGCATTAATAGTGCATAATAGTAGTGATGTTGCAGTTATTTGTTATGAGCTTTAACCACTAAGACAACAAGTCCACCCTGAAACATCCTTTTATGCAGATTCATCAAACATCTGGAGAGAATCTCTTGGTATTGGTTGTGGTTGTGGATGTTTGCATGAGGATAGAAACTTCTTGTCTCTTAGCATGAAAATACATCATCAGGACTAATATTGTTGGTAGAATCACACTCTTGAAAGAACTTGAATATGTATGATGCACAACTAGATTAAAATTATCAGTCACATTTACAGAAATATTAATATACCACACCTAAAGAAATATAAAGAATGTAAATTCAAGTCAAAGATTTGATTCATATCAGACCAAAATAAATAAAATATTTTGTGACTTCTTACCTATTATGCCATCATATATGAAATTGATGATTATGTTGAACATATCCAGAAATAATACTGGTATTAAGATGATCATCCATTTCAGATCATTGGCAGAATCTGAAAGAATAAATAATGACAACAACAAATTGTTTACAAGGACACTGTATTGTATTCCAATGTTGTTAGCTGATCCCATCTTTGATAATGCACTCTGAGGTGACCCAATACAGAAAAATAATAAACTCAAAGCTCATCATTTAGTCATTTAATGCTGTTAGAACATGTTTTGTAACTCCTATGAGGACATTGAGTACATTGTCATGTTTAGTAAAAACAGTAAGATGCATTAATAGTGCATAATAGTAGTGATGTTGCAGTTATTTGTTATGAGCTTTAACCACTAAGACAACAAGTCGACCCTGAAACATCCTTTTATGCAGATTCATCAAACATCTGGAGAGAATCTCTTGGTATTGGTTGTGGTTGTGGATGTTTGCATGAGGATAGAAACTTCCTGTCTCTTAGCATGAAAATACATCATCAGGACTAATATTGTTGGTAGAATCACACTCTTGAAAGAACTTGAATATGTATGATGCACAACTAGATTAACATTATCAGTTAAATTTACAAAAATATTAATATACCACACCTAAAGAAATATAAAGAATGTAAATTCAAGTCAAAGATTTGATTTATATCAGACCAAAATAAATAAAATATTTTGTGACTTCTTACATCCGCCTTTGTATAGAAAATAGATGAAGATGACGAACCCAACCAGAATCACTCCAAATACTGCTATGAAGATGAACATCCATGTCAGAGCCCCTACAAAAAATTAATGAATAAATAATGACAACAACAAATAGTTTACAAGGACACTGTATTGTATTCTAATGTCGTTAGCTGATCCCATCTTTGATAATGCACTCTGAGGTGACCCAATACAGAAAAATAATAAACTCAAAACTCATCATTTAGTCATTTAATGCTGTTAGAACATGTTTTGTAACTCCTATGAGGACATTGAGTACATTGTCATGTTTAGTAAAAACAGTAAGATGCATTAATAGTGCATAATAGTAGTGATGTTGCAGTTATTTGTTATGAGCTTTAACCACTAAGACAACAAGTCGACCCTGAAACATCCTTTTATGCAGATTCATGAAACATCTGGAGAGAATCTCTTGGTATTGGTTGTGGTTGTGGATGTTTGCATGAGGATAGAAACTCCCTGTCTCTTAGCATGAAAATACATCATCAGGACTAATATTGTTGGTAGAATCACACTCTTCAAAGAACTTGAATATGTATGATGCACAACTAGATTAACATTATCAGTCAAATTTACATAAATATTAATATACCACACCTAAAGAAATATAAAGAATGTAAATTCAAGTCAATTATTTGATTCATATCAGACCAAAATAAATAAATAAAATATTTTGTGACTTCTTACCACTTCTGCCTTCGTAGTTTGAATCCAAGATGAGGATGATGTTGAACATACCCAGAATACATACTAATGTGTAGATGATTGTCCATTTCAGAACCTCTACAAAAAATGAAAAAATAATTAATTAAAACAACAAATGGTTTACAAGGACACTGCATTGTATTCTAATGCCGTTAGCTGATCCCATCTTTGATAATGCACTCTGAGGTGACCCAATACAGAAAAATAATTAACTCAAAGCTCGTCATTTAGTCATTTAATGCTGTTAGAACATGTTTTGTAACTCCTCTGAGGACATTGAGGACATTGTCATGTTCAGTAAAAACAGTAAGATGCATTAATAGTGCATAATAGTAGTGATGTTGCAGTTATTTGTTATGAGCTTTAACCACTAAGACAACAAGTCCACCCTGAAACATCCTTTTATGCAGATTCATCAAACATCTGGAGAGAATCTCTTGGTGTTGGTTGTGGTTGTGGATGTTTGCATGAGGATAGAAACTTCCTGTCTCTTAGCATGAAAATACATCATCAGGACTAATATTGTTGGTAGAATCACACTCTTGAAAGAACTTGAATATGTATGATGCACAACTAGATTAACATTATCAGTCACATTTACAGAAATATTAATATACCACACCTAAAGAAATATAAAGAATGTAAATTCAAGTCAAAGATTTGATTTATATCAAACCACCTAAATACAGTATATTTAGTGCATCAAAATAATACAATATTTTTGACTTCTTACCATTTATCCATTTGCGAGGTAAATTGATGATGCCTTTGCGTCTGAAAGTGATGACGATGATGCACACAACCAGAAATAATATTGCCATGAAGATGAGCTGATTCCCTACAAAAAAAGTGAATGAATAATTAAAACAACAAATGGTTTACAAGGACACTGTATTGTATTCTAATGTGGTTAGCTGATCCCATCTTTGATAATGCACTTTGAGGTGACCCAATACAGAAAAATAATGAACTCAAAGCTCGTCATATAGTCATTTAATGCTGTTAGAACATGTTTTGTAACTCCTATGAGGGCATTGAGCACATTGTCATGTTTAGTAAAAACAGTAAGATGCATTAATATATTAAATGTGTTACAGCAGATATTTGTTGGTGTGATAACTCACTTATGAAGGAGTTGAAGACTTTTTCACTGCTGATGTTGCTGACTGGGTTTTCAAACGCACAGCTGAACCAGCTCAACCACAGCTCCTTTTCCATCTAGAAATTGGGAGAAAAACAATATTAGCTGAAATCTCATAATCCAAACATACAGATCTTTTGAGGAGCTCACTTTGTCTTTTTACAGTATGTCCAGATTATCAACAATAACATCAGGGACAACACAGTGATGTGGCTACTTAGTCATTCAGTCATCAGCTTTTCACTATATATGCTGTAATCCACTATTTAGCACATCTGCAAGACTGAATTATCCAGTATAAATTACAGTATACTAGTAGGCTTTGGTAGAATACTAAAACCTTATTTGGGCAATCTCTAACATCTTTTTGATTTTTTTTCTCTGTATCACAAATAGATATAAAGTAATTAACAGAGAAACCTGTCAAGTTTTCGAATATCACATTTTTATCACATGCAAGATTGTATGGGAAACAAAAAAGATACAAAAACACTGTAATCGTCACATCTGGTGTATAGAGGACCAAAAGTGTCGCAAAAATAGTAACAAATTATTTCTTTTATTAATACCTAATTGTACAATAAATATTAATAAATTAATAAATAAATTTACAAATTAATTAATGTGATGCTTTATTACTATTGCCATGACACATGTGGAGATATTCAGAGTTTTAAAAATGTCTGAACACTGAAGGTTTAAACTTGTGATGAAATGTTTTTGAATGTTTTGTGAAAGTATGACGTTCATATAAAATATTGAATTATCTCAACAGTTGCCTGTTAATTGGATAAAAATAAAAATGTCCAACCTTGTATCCAAATGCAGCTCTTGTTGTCACTTTTTTATGACTTTACAGAGACAAGTCTGGCTCTTTCCATGATCTGAAATCTTTATTTTCTGCAGGTTTGTTCATGTTGCTGTTCATTTTATTTAATTATATATTGTTTATTTACCAGAGACGATACACAACATATTTAATATACCAGATATAGTTAATTTCAGAAATACTCTAAACTGTCTAAATATCCTAAACTGCACAGCCTGGATTCTGCCTCAGCTGGTCACCAACTGATGCCTGAATATGTGAATCAATTTAAAAACTAGATTCTGGTTTATTCTTGCAACATGATTTATCTGTTACTGATGAGACACACAAACATCATTATTCTGTGTTTACCATTGTTATTTTCTGCTCCTTGGTTGAAGACCACGTCGTATCACCTGATGTCCACCAGTAGGTGACTGGTTCAGCACCTGTGGTGTTGCCATTACAGGTGAAGACACAGTAGGTCATCGAACACCATTCGGAGAGGGTGGGTTTAGGGACAGAAGCTGATAGAAAACAAAACAAAAAGACATTTCCTTTGAATTTAGGACCGTTTTGATAAACTAAGACAAACTTCATACACAATTCCTCCACTTACAGATAACCAGGAGTTCAGTCTTGCTGGTGACTTTGTTGTTGATCTCTACTGTGTAGCTGCCGCTGTCATCTGGAGTCAGTCCTGTGATCGTCAGCGCTCCAGTTGAAGTGTCCAGCCTACCACGCTCTGCAAAAATGCACAGGTTTAGCTTCTAAACAGGGATTTTTAGTCATCTTACAGTATGTTGTCAGCTAGAGTCACTTATTTCCAGTGTTGGTCACTTAAGAGTGGGCAGCTGAAGAAATATGCACTTTAAAACACTAAAAATGTTTGTAGAACAGCTGATTTTCGTACATACTTGTTTTGATTTCTCACAAAAAAAGCAAGTAAATCCCTTTTTTATCTCTCTATATAAAGCAAGGAATCTCTGTCTGTCTGTATGTGGGTGCACTTGCAGCTTGGCAGATTGCTATTATAATGGCGCATTTGCTAAGTAGTAAGAATGAGCGCGTCTCTGCAGAGGAAACGGATCTGCTTGTGCATGAAGTGAAAGCGCACGATCCATAATGAGCACACTGACCCCTGCTGCTCATGGACCCTCCTGTGACCCCAGACCACCAGTTTAAATGTCAAAAGCAAAATTTGTTTTTGTTTTTATTATTTTAGTTACAGCTTTGGTTTCTTTAAAATTGTTTTGTTCAGTCATGGAGTAACAGGTAAAATCAGTGAGGTTTTAACTGCTGAAAGTTTGGAAACCTGATCACTGTAATCTCAAAAATGTTAAAGAATATTTGTTAAATTAAATTAAATTAAATTAAATCATTAATTTTAATCATGTAAAAAATCATCTTACACAGTTATCAGGACTTTCTAAGGTTCTGATCCTGCTGCTGGCAGCAGCTAGAAGCTGTCCAGATTTATTTCCTTCTTTAGTTGAATCATTGTTTTCACCTCATTTATTTCCTCATGTGTTCCTCATGTCATCATGTACTGATGAAGCAGGAAAGTCGATCTGTGTTTGATCTGTTGTTGATATCTGTTTGCTGGGTCTTGACAGACACCTTCAACCTGACAGATCTGTTTAAATACCTCCATGTATTGCCTCGATTTAGTCAAACAATTAGACAATTTCATCCCTCATTACTGTGATTAGCTAATTCTGATAAATATCAGGACTAACCATTATGACATGTAACTTTTAAAATATGTTGATGTACACAATAATAATCTTTCACATTGTAATCCTTTTATTTGTTATCTTTTGCATGTTTGTGCGCTGCTGCGCGTCCATGTGTGTAACAAGCAGAGTGTACATTGTGCACCCGCCTGTAGGCGCATATTACTATCCTGATAACACTTAAAATAACAGTGAAACACTGCACCATTGACTTCAGACCAGGTTTTTGTTGGTCAATTGCGCAATTGCTTTCTGCTGCCTCAAGATAGCAATGCACCTGACCACACCTTATTTTAGGACCAACACGCCCATGGGTGCTCAGATGGGTGCAAGTGCATTTGCTATTTAAACAACATGGGCGCTGGACAGGAAACTGCGTTGGTCTTAAACTAGCATTGTGCTTGGTGCTGCTTTGCACCGGGTGTAAGATAGGACCCTTAAGCTCTACTATTGAACTGTGTAACGTTACTGTGAATGAAACTTGGCATGTAAGTTTAAGACTGAGTGCTGGATGTCTCAGGCATGTTCATAAATATATAAAATACCTAATTTGCTTCTTCTGCCAGTGGTGTCAACAAACATAAATACAGTCAGCGCCACTCTGCCATTACAACCCACATTGTGGTCTGAGGTGGGATCATATCAGCAGTGATAAGAACTACCAGAGAATGAATTGTTTAGAGAGTTAAGTTCTATTCCTGTTCTTCACATACAGGAACTTTGTATGTGTGTTCAAGACATAGTGCAGGATGTCTCAGGCACGTTTTGAATGATTACTACAGTTCATCTGATCAACTTCAGTCTCCAGATAGTCTGCATCTGAGGTGTTTAGGGAGCGTCAGTAAATTGTAGGGTCAACAATAGACTGCATGTGAGGTGTTTAGGGAACATGGTTAAATTATAGCGCCTACTGATGGCCTGAATGTGAGGCATTTAGGGAGCATCAGTAAATTGTAGTGTCTACCGATATGAGAGGGGTTTATGGGAGAGGAACATCTCTCTCTAGGTATTGAGAAATCAACATGTTCCGAACATGCACATTTTGAACAGGCACTGCACTAGTAACCCTAATTCCATTAATTTACCCATTGATTATGTAATTAAGGTATTTAATAGGGTTTCACAAGGATAATGAATGAATAAATCTAAAGACTGCAACATATTCAGATATTTGGGGATTATCTGCACAATTTAAGAGCTTTTGTTGACCAAAACACATTAAAGTGAACCTTACTTAACAGTATACCTTTAACGGGCCTTAATATTTTAATTTAAAGGTGCAAATTAAAGGATTACATTACAGTAATTGTATTTGTCAAACTTAATGGTTTATACTCCTTAAAAAAACTCTATACAATACATTAAATACTATATTATAATACAATTCATTAATTTCGCCAAAATCTGGGATAAACCTATTAAATACTGTAAAAGAATTCCTTAAAATATAATTAATTTACAACAGAAAATATTTAGACCCTTAATTTAAACCAAATCTCAACCTAAATGTATCAAAAACTTCAAACTAATGTGTAAAATCATTGATCTCTGTCTACCAAACAGCTTGATTCAGATTAAAGTGGTACCTTTGAAGTGTCGGTAGGCGGTAGTCTCGCCTCCATACCACTCCATGGCAAGATCAGGTCCATGTTTCCACACTATGCTGGTGATGAGATTCACTACAGAGTCTGGTGTGAGATCAGCTTTGTCATCTATTTTCCCGTAGAGTGGTTCTTCTGCAAAAAATAAATAAATTAAATACAACTGAATGCAAATTTCTCTGTTTAATTACTGAAATGTATTTTTTCTTTAATCAATAGTGGAGCATAAAGTAACATAAAATAGAAATACTCAAAATAACAAGCAGTAAAACTTTACTTAAAGCCTCCTGTTTAGCATTTACAGCAGTATTTAACATTTAACACACTATAATGTTGTTTATTAGCAAATATAAGTGTTTGTTAATGTATTTGTCAATGATTGTAACTCCTCATGTGGGATCTATAACTGTAATCAGATAAAGACAATTTTAATAAAATAGTTATAATAATATAAAATATGTCTTCATAGGAGAAGTTATAATTGCTGACAAATACTGTACATTAATAAACACTTAAAGGACAGGTTAACAGTTTTTCGAGTGTGTCTTAAAACAACAGTCAGGTGTCCATATGAACAGTGAAAGAGGTTTTCCTCGCTGTAATCATTCCTCCTGTTCATACTGGATATTAAAAGATCCTTCAAATGTGCTTTCAATGGAAGTGATGGAGGCCAAAATCCACAGTGTGTCCACACAGTCATTTTAAAGTTGATGTGAAGCTTATATGAGTCTTCAGCAGTCTGAGTTAGTCATATCAAGTGGATATCTGACACATTTACAGTCTTTTTAGCCAAAAATTCCCTCTTTGTGTTTCCTCAGACAGTGTTTCCCTGTTGAGCTGTGGTGGAAGTTTATTAACAAAAAGAGGAACTTTGACACTAAAAAGACTGTAACGTTGAAAGATATCTACTTGATTTGACTCATTTGGATGCTGAAGCTTCATATTAGCTTCAGATAAACTTTTAAATACATTTTTGCACAGAAGGAGGACTGTGGATTTTGTCCCCCATCACTTACATTGTAAGTGCATTATGAAGGGATCTTCTAATGGTCAGTATGAACAGGAGGAATGATTACAGCAAAAAAAACGTCTTTCACTGTTCATTTGGGCTCCTGACTGTTGTTTTAAGACAGACTTGAAATGTGAATCCGTCCTTTTAACATATACTTACAACTACATCATAGTGTGTTATAAACATTTATTAAATGTTTATAAATGTTCATATACATCTTATTAATGCTAAATAGGGGGACTTGAAGTGTTACCCAAGTGCTTCAGCTAATTTACACCACTGATTCTAGTCTATTTCTAAATTTAGGGGACAAATATCCCTTTAAAACTCTTTACAAATACCTTATGACCCCTCATCACATCACTATTCCTTAAACCAGATTTATAAAACTAGTCACAGTTATGATAGACTTCAAATATACATTTCCTGGTTCCACATTTAATGTAAATGTGTACATTGTACATTTTCATGTTTAGGAAAAACAGTAAGATGCATTAATACATTAAATGTGTTACAGCAGATATTTGTTGGTGTGATAACTCACTTTCCATGAAGGGGTTGAAGACTATTTCACTGCTGCTTGAGCTGACTGGGTTTTCAAACGCACAGCTGAACCACAGCTCATCATCTTCCTAGAAATTGGGAGAAAAACAATATTAGCTGAAAGTTCATAAACCAAACATACAGATTTTTTGAGGATCTCACTTTGTCTTTTTACAGTTTGTCCAGATTATCAACAATAAGCTGGTCACCAACTAATGCCTGAATATGTGAATCAATTTAAAAACTAGATTCTGGTTTATTCTTGCAACATGATTTATCTGTTACTGATGAGACACACAAACATCATTATCCTGTGTTTACCTTTGTTATATTGTGCTCCTTGGTTGAAGACCACGTCGTGTCACCTGACGTCCACCTGTAGGTGACTGGTTCAGCGTCTGCGGTGTCGCCATTACAGGTGAGGACACAGTAGGTCATCTCAGGTTCACACCATAAGGAGAGGGTGGGTTTAGAGACAGGAGCTGATAGAAAACAAAACAAAAAGACATTTCCTTTGAATTTAGGGCCGTTTTGATAAACTAAGACAAACTTCATACACAATTCCTCCACTTACAGATAACCTAACCTATCTAATATGGCAATTCTCAACAGGGCGGTACTGCCCCTCAGGGGGCTTTCAGAGAACATTGGAGGGCACTGGTAGTAATATTTTTGAAAGGGGGGCATTGAGGTGTTCTTGGGGGCATTTGTATGTTTCTGTTTTTGATGCCAGTTTAGTCCTATATTCACATGCACATCTTTACAATTTCATCATTAGACTTCAGGGTTTTCCTGTTTTTTTTCACAGAGCTGTCAAGACTATTTTTCCTCCGTTTTACTCGCATAACTACATACAAATTTGTGTTTTGGGGTCTGAGTGCTTCGAAAACGTGGGTTACCTACGCTCAACACTGTACCTGAACGCCTCCTGTATAGACACAGGGAAACTATGCTGAGTCTCTACTGCAGTTTGCTGTCATTTATGGTCACACTAGTTTCTCTGTCCTCTGCTCTGCTCTATTTGTTGGTGATTGTGTTTAGCTTAGCAATGTGTATTAAAATGTGTTAAATTCCTGTAGACTTAGCATCTGACTGAAACAGCCCCTCCTCTCAACCAGCAGCAGAGGGAGGAGGAGAAGGAGGAGGACAGGATGAAGATACTGACTGATGTCTGTGTTCTTCATTTTTTCTAAATTTCACTCAGTATTTTAATGTCAGGAATATTATTTGTTTTACTGACATTTTTTAATTTCTTTCAAGTGAGATATTACTTGAAAAAGTAATATCTCACTTGAGATGGCCTACACATTTCACACATTCTGTCTTGACGTTTCGTTCAAGAACAAATGCCGCCAGTATTCTCTGAACTTTGGAACGAAGAATCTGGAACAAAAGTCAAACATTAACAGACATTATAAATCTTTATCAGTTGGATCATAAAGTCTGATGTCCGCCTTTAATTCCAACAAGGAAACAAAACATGGTGGGATGACATTAATATAGCCTGTTGTTTCTCTGTGATATGTGCAAAACAGGACAAATAAATTCTAACCATAGTCGTCCCTACAGCTGGCTGGTGGCTACAGCCTGACTATGGGAGGATGAGAGAATCGCAGTTCAAATCCATTCACTATAAGCCTGTTTTATCAATGTCTTGTGATTATTATTTTTTATGGCACAGTGTGTAAATAAATATTGTAATGATATTAGTCCAAAATTGTGTGAAAATGCATGGTTTTTAGTCAAATAACATCAAAGCCTTTGACCAAAACCCCTGTGGACCTTTGACCTGGTTATTTTATTTGACCGCTGCAGGTCCGATTGTTTAATCAACTGGATACCATCATAAAACAACAATCATATCATATCAGCCTCAGACTTTTTCCTTGGTAGGCTGCTCTTGTTTTTTCATTGGAACAATTAATAACAGTGCTTCTTGTTTGGCACCAAATTACTGTTTTCTGATTGGCTGCTGTTCATGATCAATATCAAGACCTTATTGAAGTTTGACTGTCAAATTTCTAACCGTTGCATCTGTTTAACACTCATAAATATAATTTCTATTAACATTGGGTTTTCTTTTGCTCCCTGCGTGGGAAACTAATGATAATGATATTCCAACTGTCCAGCTATATCAAATCTGTTATTTGGCATCCAATGACATGATTTTTAATGATATAATACAGAATAATAATCATCATTAATATTCAGGTAAGACAATTAGCCTAAATTTTAATTGATGGGGGCCGTAACGGACCTGGATGATGGATGGGGGGGGCGCTGGCCTAAAAAAGGTTAGGAACCACTGTGATGCAGTAATACCACCATACAAATGCCAATTCCTGTGCTTTTTTTTTGGTTCAGATTGAGGGCTTCGCTGAGAAAATTGTAATGATATCGGCCCTGACTGACACAGAAATTAATGCAGCTGTATTGACGATCCTCACGGAGATACAGCCTGCAACAATTGAGGCTGCAGGCTGACCAATCAGAGGCTTTAACCTTTTAATGGATGAAGTTGACACATTTATTTATTTCACTGCAGCAAGTTACACTATGGATAAATGAAAGTATATATAAATAAATAAAATTATAAATAAATGTGTGAATAAATTAATAATAAAATAATGTAATTAATATATGAATAAATAAATAAATACATTTAACATTTATATATTTAACTATTTGCTGTTGTCACAGTTCAAGTAAATGTGGGCATGTGCATTGGTAAACGGAAGCTGGACTATCTATTTAACCAGAGGATGTGGTCACAAAATTAAAATTGAAACAGAAAAATATAACATAAAACATGCACAGAAATATACCATGATGTTATAATTTTCTCAACATAAGTTAAAAACAGTTAAAAACAAATTTTCTCAAACTTACTTGCACTGACTCTCACTGTGATCCAGAACAGAAAGTAAAACAGCCACATTTTCCTTGTTCTCAGTTTGGCTTAAATAGAAGTAAGACACATAAAGTCACGGGGACTCTGTTGATATTTTAAAAAAATTCAATTCTATGGATATTATAAATGTATTCAGAAAGTGAAAAAGTTGGAAAGGTTGCTGCTGACAGCTGAAGCTGAGAGTGAAGGTGAAGTGAGGGCAAGGTTGTTTTTATAAGAGTTCTTGTATTACCTCCAGGGCAAGATCACGGACACTATAAATGATTTACAGTGTCCGTGAACAAGGTTGTGTCTAGGTCTAGATGGTTACCCTAGATTTGCAAATCTCTCGCGAGATTTGTACGTGTTGTTTCTTCATTGTGTGTGTTGTACAAAATAATTATGTTTTACGATATGACAACGCTGTGGTTAACTTCTGGTCAGGTTCAGGCACAAAATACACTTAGTTAGGAATAGTAAAAGATCACAGTAGAATAATTACTCTCGCCAGATCTTTTGCAAATCCAGGGTTACCATCTAGACATGAAGGACTTAACCCAAGCGGGTAGCTCCCGTTGTGAAAAGTGAAGCAAGCAGGGGGCAACTCCACTGGCTGCAAAGAGAAGTCCGATCGTAAGGAAGTCTGAGAAAATGACCATACTGCTCACTTGATTTATTACCTTAGTAAACACTTTCCTATTGAGTTTATGGTTTCAATAGCTAGTTTCAAGTCTTCTTCAATATATCATGATTTTCATTTTGTTAATTATTATCAATACTACTACTACTGTGGCACTAATGTTACTCTCTCCACCTTCAAAAAGAAAAAAAGCAAGAGCACACCTTCATCTTTTAATGTATCATTATAAAACAGTTAACAAGTCTCTCCACCTATTCAAAGAACAGAGCAGGAGCACAATACCCTACTCAGTTTACTGATATACACTAACAGTTACTAATCAAAGGTTAAAATAACCCTTTAACCAACAATTAAATAACACACATCTTTAAGTTTCAATAAATTACAGTAGCCTGAATAGTGACAGAAGACGTTGTGTTGTCTCAAAAATTTTAAATTATGAACTCAAAGTATTCAACTCACCGGTTGAAAATTTCACCAAAACGAATGAATTTTCAAATAATATTGAGCACATTGACCAGACTAGATATACCAATTATGCCATCAATGTTTTTTGAGGAAATCAGAAAGGGAACTACCACTTTTATTATCGATGTCTAGTTCCTTGACAGCTTAAACATTGACAGGGGACGATGATGACGCGAACATAAGCTACATTAGCTAGCTATCACGTTTATTTACCTTTCTTTTTTTCTCTCTTTCCCTCTCTGCTCCACCTGTCCTCTTTTTTCCTCCGTCCATCTTGCTGCTACGTCATTTAATAAATGCACTTGCTGCCAAACGACATGCAATTGCCAACTACTCTCTGTCTCTCTATTTCTCCCGCCTGCCGGGTCATTTAGCAGAAAAGTCCCAGTGCTCCCGATAGCCAGTCCGGTCCTGGGCTCAACCATTTCTGGTGTTCATTGTGCTGTTACTACTCACACTGAGTCCAATACATGAACCACTGAGGGGACTGTGAAGTAAAATTTGATCAATCAATCAATCAATCAACAACTTTTTTAATCCCACTGGGGGCAAATAGTTTTGAACAGTTTATTGACATAAAAACACAGCAACATACAAACACACAAATACACCAAGGAACTAAAATGTGGAATAAAATCTATAAATAATGTTGATAAATAAACTTGGCTGTGAATTCTGAACCACAAAGAATTAAGTTCCTACAATAGTTGAAATAATTACCAGAATATTGTGACCCAGAGGTGAACTAAACTTGTGTGGACGGGGCTCTGCTAAGCACTGCAGTTAATGAGGTTAAAAGTGGCTTCTTTTGTTTCTTTTGCAGGTAGAGACGGTATTTCCACCGCAGCAATGGATGTGTGTCCAATCACAACTCTGAACTCTGCAGTGTCCCACAAGACAGAAATAACAATAAGGTCACAGCAAGAGAAAACTGACTGTCAGATATTGAGTATTTTGGTCAACAGGCTGGCATAAATAATGTTTTATAAAGATCACTAAACCTGATTTGGTAACACATAACAATAATGTATTAAACACCGTGTTTCATTATTTTCATCATCAAACATAGCTGCTATCTCAAGAAGAGGTTTTGAGGTGTCTTCAGAGTGAGCAGCCAAATATATTTCCATCCTGCTAAAATTATTATAGCTTATCTGACATCAGCCATGTTGACCACAATTTCACTTTAAAACTCTGTCATTAATGTTTTATATTCATGTTGTAGAGTTGGTCTGAATGTTGGATTAACAAAACAGTGAACTCTACTGGCTGACGTTCATGTTCTCTCATTGGTTGATATCTTTTGCATGTACTGTAATACCATCAATGATATTTTCAATGTTCCCGCTAAAAAACAAACACATTCAATGGACATTTGCTGGTCTCAGTTAATTTATTTTCACAGCCCAAACCTCCTGAACAAAGTAAGATGCATTGAAATGCTGATTTATAGAATTTAACCCTTCTATTGTGTTAGGGTCAAAATTGACCCGTTTTCAAGTTAAGATATGTAATAAATACCATCTAGTTTTTTTTACTGTACTGGAACAAGGCTTCATGATATCCTCAAAAACAGCTATATTAACACAACAAATCAAATTGTCACCATTTCAGTCAATTCTGAAGGTCTCTAAAAAAAAGTTACATTTGTTGTGTTATGGGTCAAATATGACCAAGGAGAAATTATTGGCTGTTGCATGCATCATTTAAAAGTTGTGGGTTATTCTGTGGATCAAATTTGGCTCAAACAAGATTCATCTTTGACTCTAGACACCTGACCCCTCCCCTCCCTCCTTGGGAATAATTATTTTCTCGCAGTATGGAATTGTACTTCCAATCCCTCTGGCAGCTCTCCCCCCAACGGGAATGCAACTTTTCTCGCAGAATATGGACACACTTACATTAAAAATGAACTTGAATGTTCACAGAATTCTTGCAATATTGGTATCTAAAAAGTGGTATATTGTAAGACAAATGGTCCATGGGAACATAAAAATAAAATTTAAAACCATGATTACATGGATATGAATACATAATAAGTTAGTCATGAGGTGAAAAACAATATTGGATGATAATCATTGTTTTTGAGTGTTTCAGGCTGAGTTAAATCATGGGTCCAATTTGACCTGCTAACACAAAAGGTGTTGGCAACTTTCTAACACATTAGAAGGGTTAAAATAAAAAAGACTGTATAGGAGCTAAAAGTGTAGTCCTTCTTTCCAAAAACTTTTGTTTGTGAATCCAAAAGTTTTGCTGGACCACCATCACAAAACACACAAAACACAAATATTACAGCAGGACTGAAGCCCTTCAGCAAAATATAACATTGTGACGAAGCACAAAATACTCAACTGAAATTGTGTAAACTGACAGATTAACTGAAATCAACATACAAAACCTCCAACACTGTTAATGTTGGCAACCAGAGCCTGGTTAAAAGGGAGAAGAGCAACCTTTATACATGTAGTGAAATGTGTAGAAAATGTGCCTTTTTTAGCCATGAAGCCAAATTTGAAATGATAGTAACTATGGATTCTTTGTAGTTTTGGATTTAGCTTTGTAAAACCATCCACATACTAAACTCTCCACATAAGGAAGATAATAATGATGATGATTCACAGTGATTGTCAAGTGGAATCGGGTGCCAGAAATTAAAACTAAAAAGTGCACATAGAGCAGATTTCAAAGGAAAAGGTGCAGCAGTTCATAGAAACAATACACCAAGATCCACAAAGTGTGGCAGTGTGGGGACCTCTGGTGGGCAGATAAAGAATAGTAAGGCCTGAGGGGTCACAGAAAGCAAAGACAGACACTTTATAAGGAGAAACAAAACACAAGTGCTGACATCATCGTCATCAGCAGCAACAGCAGCAGCAGCTTGTGTCAACATCTAAAAACCTGAGACATTTTACATTATAGGAATAAAATTGTTCTCTTCCAGGGACTCAACACATCCTGCTGAGTCCATTTTTTACAATTTACGATTTCATTTAGCAGACACTTTAATCCAAAGCAACGTACATCTGAGAGCTGATACAACACAAACAAGGATCTAGTCAGGAGAGAACAACACCAGTTAAGTGCCATGAAACTAAGTTTGAGTCCAATAGGATGTAGATGACGACAGGCAGTGCACAGAGGCAAGACATAGAGTGCATAGAAGCCGATTTGTTTTGTTTTTGTTTAATTGTTTTGTTTTGTTTTTGTTTGATTATTTTGTTTTCTCTCTTCCTTCAGTCCATCAAGTGCAGAGGTGTTTATGAAAGAGCTGGGTCTTCAGTCTTTTCTTAAAGATTGAGAGGGACTCTGCAGATTGAACAGAGTTTAGTAACTCATTCCACCACCGAGGAACTACAGAAGAGAAGAGTCTAGTAGCGACTTAGAGCCCTGTTGTGGTACCATTGGTAGTGAGCAGGAGGGAGTGTAGACCTGAATGAGAGAGTTCAGGTAGGTGGGAGCTGTTTAAGTTGCTGTTTTATAAGCGAGTGTCAGGGTTTTATATTTGATGGTGGCAGCAACTGGGAGCCAGTGGAGGGACATGAACAGCAGGGTGACTTGTGCTGTTTTGGGCTGGTTGAAGACCAGACATGCCGCCACGTTCTGGATCATCTGCAGAAGTTTTTACCTTCACAATCAATAACCTGTGTCCTCTCTTTGGCATGTTAGCAGTTTAAAATGTTCCTCAGACCTCAGAACTTCCTGTAGAAGCCAGTAATCATCTGACCCTCATGAGCTGGATATGTACTGTATTTAATTTGGCTCTGGTAAAAGTTAGATGATTCTCGTAACTCTAGGCTGTCATGAGGACTTCACTTGGAAGTATGAAAAATACAGTAAGCATAAAAAAAAAAAAATTTCAGCCTTTTCAGGTAAGGATTGATCAAAGAATAAATTGTATCCAATAAAATGTTTAGGCTGCAACAGGCTGCTGTTTAGGCAGCCAATGACATGGGCTTCCATTTGAAAACTATTTTGCTGCTTTAACACATCCTGTATAGTCGAGTGTACTTCTCTACAATAAAAAATTACATCTTTACAGTGACACTGAGTCTTAATTTGTGCTACCAAATGCTCATGTTGGTATTGGTATTATGAGTTCAAAAGGCATCACAAAATAATTCAAGTTTCTTCTTTTCTTTTTTAGACGTAAATCTAAGTCACTCAAAAATGAAATGATAAAAAGCAAAAGTGCATATTGATTAAATAACAGCTCATGAGAGACAATGAGAGATTCAAATGTAAAATCAAGAGATTTGGGTGAACAAAAACACAATAACTGCCAACTTAATAAATTAATTTAGAGATGCACAACCACAAACCTCCACCTGGCTGCAGGTATTTCACACAGTCCTGCTCACAGCTGTCAGCATTTAACACTGTTTGTAGTCACATCTGTTGGGAAGGATCAGCCCAAAGCAGTTACATTCAGTGATGAAACCCTGAACTTCTGTCCTGACAGACAACAAATCTGTTGTTTGGTACCCAAAGTACTTCAGCTTTGGGCCTCATCTTCTGGATCTGCTGTCTGTTCATCCATCAGCAGCGTGTTTCCAGGTCATCAGGAATCATTGGTGACTCCTCTGTAAAATGATAAAAGAACTTTCAAAATTACAATACATCTAATACATGCAGGTCACACAGAGTTTTAGTTTACTGCTGTTGCCGCTGTAACTTTTGGCATCATTCTGACTCACCAGTTTCATTGCTGGGATCTTGGGTCCCAGCAGATCTTGGATCCTGGGTGGATGTTTCTTGGACAGGTGGAAGCAACACTGACATCTCTGTGAAATAAATAAAGAATTGTCACAACCATGATGCATCTATCACACAGTGAAACCATATTATTAAGTTTTTTAACTGCTGCTATTCAAACAAATGTTGGTCAGATATGTCTTTGTCAGTATTTAGTTGAAAATACATCTATTTGTCAGAATATATTTTTTAAATTTTCTGTTAAAACTAACAGCAGTATGATTGAAGACTGTTTAAAACTTCATTTGTCTGTTAGGAAAACATCACATTACTAAATCAACAACAACTAACAATGTGTCCAATTTTACACATCCCTTGGTGATCTCCAAAATTGAAAAAGCACAAATAACACACACATGCGTGTGTATTACAACAAAAAAATCTAAAAGCTTTAATCCAGTTTTTTGTTGTTGTTTTGTTGTTTGTCCCTCTTGTCTTGTCCTGTATCATGTGTCTTTGTGTTAATCACTCATTTTGCTCTATCAATTTTTTAAAAAGCACAAAAAACGGCTACTTTTCTGGAATTTTTTTTTTATGTTTTGTCCCAATTTTCTTTATTTTCTTTATTTTATTTTATTATTAGTTACATGATCTATCTTGTTTTATTGTCACCGACTTATAATTTGACTGTGGAACTGCTATGTATGTGTAAAAATGTGTCTGTCATTCCCTTGCTCTGCTTTATAAATAAAATATTAATCTGTCACAGTGCAAATTCTAGTTCACTGCTATTATAATCGCATATAGTAAAACTGCATTTGGACACACCTACGTACATACTGTAGCTTAAAGCTGTTAAAAAAGCATCTCCAAAAAATTAGACAGACATTTGTAAATAATGTTCACTTTAAATGAAGTGGTTCATATAATTTGGTTAAACCAAAGATTAATTTTCATTGTGATCTGAGTGTAGTTGTTACATCTTCACATCTGGTTGTTACATCTTCTTTAAAGCTACAAATGAACGAATTCAGCAATTTATTTAAGAAAGCACACTGAATACATTTGAAACACTGGTTTTTGTTTGTAAAAGTTTAGATATTAATTAATTTTAAGTGCTGGATGCATGAAAACAGAACATTATTTAAAATATTGTCATGTTAAATACTCTAAAATTATTAAAGACAAATAGGTAACCAAAGTTGATTGATTATTGATTAGTGTCAGTGGGGAGATGACAGAAAATGAGGGATGGGGGGAGAGAGAGATGGAGAACAACAAGCAAAAGTTCCCTAATCAAACATGAATCAGGGACGTTGTGGTTCATGGTCGATGCTTCACTTCTTAAATCCAATTTTTGCCACTCCTATAACTGAATAGTATCATGTATGTTTAATATAATGTATGTTGTTATTATTTTCTCTTTCTGTAATTGTCTTCTTTCTTTTTTTGTGATTTTATACTGAAAAAATAAACTAATTATTGACATGTTTCCATTAAATATACTGAGGCATGAAAATTGCCTGATATTAAATCCAGACTGAAACCTATTATTTTACTACAATTTAATTGTGTAATTGCTACTTTGTTCAGATTTTTCTTTCTGATTTACAGCTTTCTGTACAAAAGCCATAAAAATGTATTATTGTTTGTTTTGTTGAACATGCACTTTTTTGTTTGTGACTTCTTACGTGCTCTCCTTTTGCGTCTGAAATAGAAGATGATGCCTTTGTATATTAAATAGATGATGAAGATGATGAACCCAACCAGAATCCCTCCAACTACTGCTGTTAAGATGAGCATCCTTGCCAGATCCTCTACAAAAAATTAAAGAATAAATAATTAAAATAACAAATGGTTTACAAGGACACTGTATTGTATTCCAATGTCGTTAGCTGATCCCATCTTTGATAATGCACTCTGAGGTGACCCAATACAGAAAAATAATAAACTCAAAGCTCGTCATTTAGTCATTTAATGCTGTTAGAACATGTTTTGTAACTCCTATGAGGACATTATCTGCATAAAAGGACATCCTTTTATGCAGATTCATCAAACATCTGGAGAGAATCTCTTGGTGTTGGTTGTGGTTGTGGATGTTTGCATGAGGATAGAAACTTCCTGTCTCTTAGCATGAAAATACATCATCAGGACTAATATTGTTGGTAGAATCACACTCTTGAAAGAACTTGAATATGTATGATGCACAACTAGATTAACATTATCAGTCACATTTACAGAAATATTAATATACCACACCTAAAGAAATATAAAGAATGTAAATTGAAGTCAAAGATTTCATTTATATCAGACCAAAATAAATAAATAAAACATTTTTGTGACTTCTTACTGTTTCCGCCTTTGTATATTAAATAGATGATGGTGATGATGCACACAGCCGGAATAACTACTGCTATGAAGATGAATATCCACATCAGAACCCCTACAAAAATATGAATAAATAAATTATTAAAACAGCAAATGGTTTACAAGGACACTGTATTGTATTCCAATGTCGTTAGCTGATCCCATCTTTGATAATGCACTCTGAGGTGACCCAGTACAGAAAAATAATAAACTCAAAGCTCATCATTTAGTTATTTAATGCTGTTAGAACATGTTTTGTAACTCCTATGAGGGCATTGAGTACACTGTCATGTTTAGTACAAATAGTAAGATGCATTAATAGTGCATAATAGTAGTGATGTTGCAGTTATTTGTTATGAGCTTTAACCACTAAGACAACAAGTCGACCCTGAAACATCCTTTTATGCAGATTCATGAAACATCTGGAGAGAATCTCTTGGTGTTGGTTGTGGTTGTGGATGTTTGCATGAGGATAGAAACTTCCTGTCTCTTAACATGAAAATACATCATCAGGACTAATATTGTTGGTAGAATCACACTCTTAAAAGAACTTGAATATGTATGATGCACAACTAGATTAATATTATCAGTCAAATTTACAGAAATATTAATATACCACACCTAAAGAAATATTAAGAATGTTAATTCAAGTCAAAGATTTGATTTAAATCAGACCAAAATAGATAAATAATATATTTTGTGACTTCTTACCTTTTCTGCCTTTATATATTAAATAAATGATGATGATGATGCACCCAACCAGAATCACTCCAAATACTGCTATTAAGATGATCATCCAGGTCAGATCCTCTACAAAAAATGAATGAATAAATAATTAAAACAACAAATAGTTTACAAGGACACTGTATTGTATTCTAATGTCGTTAGCTGATCCCATCTTTGATAATGCACTCTGAGGTGACCCAATACAAAAAAAAAAGAACTCAAAGCTCGACATTTAGTTATTTAATGCTGTTAGAACATGTTTTGTAACTCCTATGAGGGCATTGAATACACTGTGGGGCTGCTCAATTATGGCAAAAATCATAATCACGATTATTTAACACAATTACTTCTTGACTCTCATTTTTACCGATTGCCGATGCCGATATATGCACATATTTTTTTCCACCTGGCTGAGGAGACTATTATACATGCAATCATAGATTGCACTAATGATCAAGAAAGACAATATATGAAGGAAGAGCTTAGGAAGACTGGAGTTCAGGAGCTCAGCGTTAAAACTTAAATGAACCTGCCAAGTGAGTGGAGCAGTAGCCTTCTTCGAGTTTATTAGACAGACAGGATTAATGTAGAATTTAATCTTTGGTCCACAGTCTGAAGCAGAGGGTGGCGGTAATGACCCTAATAGCTGGTTGCCAACCGCTGTTATAAACCAAAAAGCAGAAGAAAAAGTTTTTTCAAATACAGTGGTACATCCTGTCAGCCGAGGGGTTTCCTATCTGTGCAGCCAAACACAGAGGCACTGCCACAGACTGTTTCACCCTGATGGTACCAGTGTTTCCTCCACAGGCTCCACTTCACTCAGCTGCCCGTCAGACCCGCTGCTTCTTCCTGCTTTAACCTGAGTAACAAACCGGGGCTCAGTGCTCCGGTTGGATCCAAACGGAGAGCCGGGGCTAGCTGGGAGGCTAGCGGAGTGTTAGCTGAAGCATGACCGGAGGGAAGCGCAGCCAGTTAGCCTCCGCTAGCCTCCCAGCTAATGTTAGCCCTGGCTCTCCACGTGGATCCAACCGGAGCCCCGAGCCCCGGTTTGTTATTCGGGTTAAAGTGGGAAGAAGCAGCGGGTCTGTCGGGCAGATGAGTGAAGTGGAGCCTGCGGAGGAAACACCGGTTAGCCCCGGTTTCACTACAGGCAGATTCACTCGCTACAGTGGGCGAGGAAATAAAACCAATGAATCAATAAGTACAAACACTTGATTTCTTCCCGTGGAGCCCACATGCAGACTATTTTGGTTCAGTAAATTTCAGCTGTCAGTTAACCTGATGAAGCAGGTTAGACGGCCATCGGAGGCATTTAGGGAGGAGCGAAAGCGCACCTCTGTAAAGGAAAGAGGTTTGCTAGATTTGCAACACAAGACAAAACAAGAGCGTCATTATGAGAGTTGTTGGAAACCAAAATCATTATCGAAAAAAAATTTGATTAGTCGCACAGCCCTAGTGCACTGACATGTTCAGTAAAAACAGTAAGATGCATTAATAGTGCATGATAGTAGTGATGTTGCAGTTATTTGTTATGAGCTTTAACCACTAAGACAACAAGTCGACCTTGAAACATCCTTTTATGCAGATTCATCAAACATCTGGAGAGAATCTCTTGGTGTTGGTTGTGGATGTTTGCATGAGGATAGAAACTTCCTGTCTCTTAACATGAAAATACATCATCAGGACTAATATTGTTGGTAGAATCACACTCTTGAAAGAACTTGAATATGTATGATGCACAACTAGATTAACATTATCAGTCACATTTACATAAATATTAATATACCACACCTAAAGAAATATAAAGAATGTAAATTCAAGTCAAAGATTTGATTTATATCAGACCAAAATAAATAAAAAAAATATTTTGTGACTTCTTACCTTTTCTGCCTTTGTATTCTAAATAGATGATGATGATGACGACACACACAACCTGAATAAATAATGACACTGCTATGAAGATGAACATCCATGTCAGAACTCCTACAAAAAATGAATAAATAAATAATCAAAACAACAAATGGTTTACAAGGACACTGTATTGTATTCTAATGCCGTTAGCTGATCCCATCTTTGATAATGCACTCTGAGGTGACCCAATACAGAAAAATAATGAACTCAAAGCTCATCATTTAGTCATTTAATGCTGTTAGAACATGTTTTGTAACCCCTATGAGGACATTGAGTACATTGTCATGTTTAGTAAAAACAGTAAGATGCATTAATAGTGCATAATATTAGTGTTGTTGCAGTTATTTGTTATGAGCTTTAACCACTAAGACAACAAGTCGACCCTGAAACATCCTTTTATGCAGATTCATCAAACATCTGGAGAGAATCTCTTGGTGTTGGTTGTGGTTGTGGATGTTTGCATGAGGATAGAAACTTCCTGTCTCTTAGCATGAAAATACATCATCAGGACTAATATTGTTGGTAGAATCACACTCTTCAAAGAACTTGAATATGTATGATGCACAATTAGATTAACATTATCAGTCAAATTTACAGAAATATTAATATACCACACCTAAAGAAATATAAAGAATGTAAATTCAAGTCAAAGATTTAATTCATATCAAACCACAAAAATACAGTTTTTTTAGTGCATCAAAATAAATACAATATTTTGTGACTTCTTACCTTTTATCCAATCGCGACTGAAATTGATGATGCCTTTGTGTCTGAAAGTGATGATGATGATGCAGACAACCAGTAATAATATTGCCATGAAGATGAGCTGATTCCCTACAAAAAAAATAAATGAATAAATAATTAAAACAAAAAATGGTTTACAAGGACACTGTATTGTACTCTAATGTTGTTAGCTGATCCCATCTTTGATAATGCACTCTGAGGTGACCCAATACAGAAAAATAATAAACTCAAAGCTCGTCATTTAGTCATTTAATGCTGTTAGAACATGTTTTGTAACTCCTATGAGGACATTGAGTACATTGTCATGTTTAGTAAAAACAGTAAGATGCATTAATATATTAAATGTGTTACAGCAGATATTTGTTGGTGTGATAACTCACTTATGAAGGGGTTGAAGACTTTTTCACTGCTGTTGATGCTGACTGGGTTTTCAAACACACAGCTGAACCAGTTGGACCACAGCTCCTTTTCCACCTAGAAATTAAGAGAAAGACAATATTAGCTGAAATCTCGTAAACCAAACACACAGATCTTTTGAGGAGGTCACTTTGTCTTTTTACAGTATGTCCAGATTACCAACAATAACATCAGGGACAATACAGTGATGCGGCCACTCAGTCATCAGCTTTTCACTATATATGCTGTAATCCACTATTTAGCACATCTGCAAGACTGAATTATCCAGTATAAATTATAGTATACTAGTATGCTTTGGTAGAATACTAAAACCTTATTTGGGCAATCTCTATCATCTTTTTTCTCAATTTTCTCAATTTTCTCTGTATCACAAATAGAAAATAATAAAAGTATAAAGTAATTAACAGAGAAACCTGTCAAGTTTTCTAATATCAAATTTTTATCGCCTGCAAGACTGTATGGGAAACAAAAGAGATACAAAAACACTGTAATTGCCACATCTGGTGTATAGAGGACCAAAAGTGTCACATAAAAAGTAATAAATCATTTCATTTATTAATATCTAATTGTACAATAAATACAGGAATTAATAAATACATTTACAAATTAATCAATGTGATGCTTTATTACTATTTGCCATGACACTTGTGGAGATATTCAGAGTTTTAAAAATGTCTGAACACCGAGAGTTTAAACTTAACAAACTTAACAAACGTAACAAAATATCTTTGAATGTTTGTGAAGTTCATACAAAATATTAGATTATCTCAACAGTTGCCTGTTAATTGGATAAAAATAAAAATGTCCAACCTTGTATCCAAATGCAGCTCTTGTTGTCACTTTTTATGACTTTACAGAGACAAGTCTGGCCCTTTCCATGATCTGAAATCTTTATTTTCTGCAGGTTCGTTCATGTTGCTGTTCATTTTATTTAATTATATATTTTACCAGAGACAATGCACAACACATTTAACATACCAGATATGGTTAAAGCTAATTTCAGAAATATTCTAAACTGTCTTCTGGATTCTGCCTTAGCTGGTCACCAACTGATGCCTGAATATGTGAATCAATTTAAAAACTAGATTCTGGTTTATTCTTTCGACATGATTTATCTGTTACTGATGAGACACACAAACATCATTATCCTGTGCATACCATTGTTATTTTGTGCTCCTTGGTTGAAGACCACGTCATGTCACCTGATGTCCACCAGTAGGTGACTGGTTCAGCGCCCGTGGTGTCGCCATTACAGGTGAAGACACAGTAGGTCACAGAACACCATTCAGAGAGGGTGGGTTTAGAGACAGGAGCTGATAGAAAATGAAACAAAAAGACATTTCCTTTGAATTTAGGGCCGTTTTGATAAACTAAGACAAACTTCATACACAATTCCTCCACTTACAGATAACCAGGAGTTCAGTCATGCTGGTGAGTTTGTTGTTGATGTCTACTGTGTAGTTGCCGCTGTCGTCTGAAGTCAGTCCTGTGATCGTCAGCGCTCCAGTTAAAGTGTTCAGCCTACCATGATCTGCAAAAATGCACAGGTTTAGCTTCTAAACAGGGATTTTTAGTCGTCTTACAGTATGTTGTCAGCTAGAGCCACTTATTTCCAGTGTTGGTCACTTAAGAGTGGGCAGCTGGAGAAATATTAACACTAAAAATGTTTGTAGAACCGCTGATTTTCATACATAAAAAGTCTAGTTTTGATTTCCAATAGAAAAAGCAAGTGAATCCATTTTTTTATCTCTTTATATAAAGCAAGGAATCTCTGTCTGTCTGCATGTATGTATGTATGTATGTGGGTCTGTCCTTCATGTATCTCGAGAACTGTTCGATCTACTTCACACCTGGCAGGTGGGTGGACTGCTGGGGAAAGGGGGAAGTGCAATGGCGAAGTTGTTTTGATGAGCATTTCTTGAGAAATATATAAAAATACCTCAGAAATAATGCTGATAATGTCAATTTGCGTCTTCTAATGCCCATGGAGTCAACGAGCGGAAATGCAGGTAGTGCCACTGCAACCCACATTGTGGTCAGAGGTGGGATTACATCTGTAGTGATAATGACTTGAAAACATTTAAGAAACTTACGGCCCTATTTTATCAATCTAAACGCAAGTGCATTTAAGGTGTGTTCAAATCCACTTTTGCTAGTTTAACGGGAGAAAAAATGGTGGCAGCGCCAGGCGCATGGTTCAAAAGGTTTGTACACAATGAGCACACTGGCCCCTGCTGCTCCTGGACCCTCCCATGGCCAGCATCAGACCATCAGTTTAAATATCAAAAGCAAAGTTTGTTTTTTGAAAAGATTTATTATTTTAATTACAGCTTTGGTTTCTTTAAAATCGTTTTGTTCACTCATTGAGTAACAGGTAAAATCAGCAGGGTTTTAATTGCTGAAAGTATGGAAACCTGATCATTGTAATCTCAAATCTGTCAAAGAATATTTGTTAAATATTGTTCAGAAATTAAATCATTAATTTTAATCATGTCAAAAATCATCATACACAGTCGTCACCCCTCAACCTGACGGGACTGTTTAAATACCTATTGCCACAATTTAGTCAAACAAATGGACAATTTCATCCGTCATTACTTTGATTGGCTAAGTCTGATAAATATTATGACAAAGCATTATGACATGTATTTTTTAAAAATATGTTGATGTGCACAATAATAATTTTTCACATTGCAATCCTTTTATTTGTATTTTTTTGCATGTTTGTGCACTACTGCACATCCGTGTGTGTGTAACAAGCAGAGTGTATATTGTGCACCTGCTTGTAGGCTCATATTATTATCTTGATAATGCTTAAAATAACAGTGAAACACTTTACCATTGACTTCAGACCAGATTTTTGTTGGTCAATCGCGCAATTGCTCTCTGCTGTCGCAAGATAGCAATGCGCCTGACCACACCTTATTTTAAGACCAACATGCCCATGGGCGCTCAGATGGACACAAGAGCATTTGCTATTTAAACAACATGGGCACTGGATGGGAAAATGACAACTGCGTTGGTCTACTAGGAAATACATGAGCATTGCGCTTGGTGCCGCTTTGCACTGGATGTAAGATAGGGCCCTTAAGCTCTACTATTAAACTGTGTAACATCACTGTGAACAGAACTTGGCATGTGAGTTTAAGACTGAATGCTGGACGTCTCAGGCAAGTTCAGAAATATATAAAAAACACATTATTTGCTTCTTCTGCCAGTGGAGTCAATGAACATGAATACGGACAGCGCCACTCTGCCTTTGCAACCCACATTGTGGTCGGAGGTGGGATTACATCCATAGTGTTAATGACTTGAAAATGTTTAAGAGACTTAAGCCCGGCTATTGATCTGTGAAAAGTTACTGTAAACGAATCTTGGCATGTACATTCAAGACTTAGTGCTCAATGTCTCAGGCACGTTCAGAAATATATAAAAATACCTCATAAACAATATTGCTTCTGCTTCTTCTTCTGCACATGGATTCAATGAGCAGAAATACAGTCAGCGCCACTCTGCCTTTACAACCCACATTGTGGTCGGAGGTGGGATTACATCAGTAGTGATAAGAACTACCAGAGAATGAATTGAAAAAGTTTAGTTTGTTAAGTTCTATTCCTGTTCCTCACACGCGGGAACTTTGTATGTATGTTCAAGACAAAGTGCAGGATGTCTCAGGCACGTTTCGAACAGGCACTGCACTAGTAATCCTAATGCTATTCATTTACCCATTGATTATTATGTAATTAAGCTATTTTATTGGGTTTCACAGAGATAATGTATGAATAAATCTATAGATTGCAACATATTCAGATATTTGGGGATTATCTGCACAATTTAAGGGCTTTTATTTATTTATTTATTTATTACCAAAACACATGAAAGTGATATCTTATTTATCAGTATACCTTTAATGGGCCTTAATATTTTAATTTAAAGGTGAAAATTGAAGGATTACATTACAGTAATTGTATTTGTCAAACTTAATGGTTTATACTTCTTAAAAAAACTCAATCCATGCAGAAAATACATCAAAATACAGTATTATAATACAATTCATTAATTTAGCCAAAATCTGGGATAAATCTATTAAATACTGTAAAAGAATTCCTTAAAGTATAATTAATTTACAACTGAAAATATTTAGACCCCTACTTCAAACCAAAGTCTCAACCTAAATATATCACAAACGTCAAACTAATGTATAAAATCAGTGATCTCTGGCTACCAAACAGTTTGATTTAGATTAAAGTGGTACCTTTGAATTGTCGGTAGGAGAAAGTCTCGTCTCCATACCACTCCATGGCAAGATCAGGTCCATGTTTCCACACTATGCTGTTGATAGGATTCACTACAGAGTCTGATGTGAGAACAGCTTTGTCACCTATTTTCCCGTAGAGTGGTCCTTCTGCAAAATAAAATAAATTAAATGCAAGTGAATGCCGATTTCTCTGTTTAATTACTGAAATGTATTTTTTCTTTAATCAAGTACACAGTGTGAAATCCACAGTAATTTACTGCGTTTCTGCACAGTTAATTACTGTGAATATTCTTACAGTATAGTACTGTGTCTTAGGCCTAAAAACACAATAATCATAATGATACTGTAGGAATCACAGTAGTGAACACACTACTGTAGAAAATGACAGTAACCATTATGTTACTGTAGAAAATCACAGTAACTATTTTAGTACTGTAGAAAATGATAGTAACCATTATGTTACTGTAGAAAATCACAGTAACCATTATGGTACTGTAGAAAATCACAGTAACTATTTTAGTACTGTAGAAAATGATAGTAACCATTATGTTACTGTAGAAAATCACAGTAACCATATGTTGCTGTAAAAAAAATCACAGTAACTATTTTGGTACTGTAGAAAATCACAGTAACCATTATGGTACTGTAGAAAATCACAATAATATTGATACTATTGCAGACACCATTATGTTACTCTATTTAAGGTAGGAACTTTCCCTTTTGTAAAGAAAATCACTAATTTGAAGATTATTTTGTTATACCTTCAAATTCATGGTGCAGATTAAGTAATTTAAACTTTAGTTTGAAATAATTATTCTTTTCATATGAATTCAAATACTTCAAGATGACCTTGTTTGTTCATGCGTCTGCAGGCTGTTAATTTCAGGTTTTAAATTTCCCAGTGTTTATTAGGTCATAATCTTTTATACAGTCTATGTCATGACAGGCGGTCAGTGAAGTCGTGAACTGATTGGTTGAGCCAAAGAAAAACATCACATGATCTCAAATTTGAACAGTGTCACTGAGTCAGTCTGGGCGCCAAAGTAATTTACTTCACTGCAGCCAGTTTGGGATTTCACAGCTCTTTGGTTCACTACAATATCTTTTTTTTTTTTACTTAAAAGGATTTTCTTTTTAAGAGTACTCATGTTCTTGTCTGTTTTTGCTTGGTGTAAAGTTGTCAGACGATAACATAGATCGACTGTCTGACATCCTACAGCTTGCTAACTTCACCTGCTAACATTTAACTGCAGAGTCCTCTGAAATAAAGGTCGCAACAAACTCGGAACATTCAGAAATGAGCACTGAAAGATACGGGAGACCACAAAGACGTCTGTTCAACAGATATTTTTTGCAGTGTGGACAGTGCACTTCTTGCAGTGTGGTGAAGAGTAACGTTAACATGAGCAGTCCGGAGCAGCAGCAGCAACAGGAGGAGGCACTGACATCAGCAGCTGATCAGTATATGTCTTCAGCATTAAAAGACTTGGTCCTGACTAACACCAGACATTACACCAAGCTAGTTTTTGTAGTTAAATTATTCATATCGATTTCTGGCTGCTCAGAAGTGTGTTGTGCTAATATTATTATGTTAGCTAGTGGTCTGTTAGCTAACAGAAACCCATAGTTAACCTGAATTCATTGTGTTAAACTGAAACAGCTTCATGTTATGAATCTAACTTGTCAACACGCCTTAATGTTACAGATGTTAGCTTTATAAATTCTGCTTCATAGCACATGTGAGAGCACTGCAACGTGTGTTTAGCCTGTGTCACCCCCTGGCTAACTCAACACTGTTATACTAGTTCACTGTGAAAACATCACCGTTTTTTTCATCCCTGTAACTTAATAGTTAATTATTCTAACGTTAGGTCTGATAGAGATGGCAAAATGGTCTGATAGTCTATCGTCTACTACCAAACTGTGATATTTCTGTTTTCCAAGATGTATATGTATATGTACTTATGTATGTTTGTGTGTGTGTGTGTGTGTGTGTGTGTGTGTGTGTGTGTGTGCGCGCGCGCGTATAGGACTATTAATTAAAAAGTAATCACTCAGTAAACACAACGTTTTCCAAAGTCATGCACGGCTCTAAATCCTGATGCCTTTCTTCATCTTATTTCTACTCCTCCTGACCACTCCTGCTGAGGAGTCCAGTCTCTCCATCATCCCAGGTCTCACTGTGCAAGGTAAGATTTAAAATCCATAGACAAAGCCAAGTTAGTCAGCTTTTGTGGCAGTTTTTAGATATTTTATATGTATATTGTATATTTATTTTGGCTTAACAACAAGCATCTCAGCAGTCATCTTCGTAGATCTGTTCTCATGTACTAACTCAAAAACGACATTGTCAGAGAAAACAGTACTTTAAGGTAATAGAATTGTTGTTAATTCAGTGTTTGATTATTAATAAGCCCAAACGGAATCTGCAGATTTTTTTTTTTTACAGTTCTCAGCGGTGATCCAGAATGAAAATCCGCAGAATGTTTTTTTGCTTGTAATGTAATAGACAATATTCATTTAAGATAAAAAAGATTGTTTTTGAGCAAAAATAAGCACACACAATACATTAGAATAACTTAAAATTGCCTCAAGCAGGCTGAAAGAAATATTTAGTAGATTTTAGTAGAAGCATTGAATTTGAGATTTTATTTCGTCACAAACATTTGTTGGAAATGAACCTCTAAAAATGGCAAAGGCAAAAACATGACACTCAAACATAAAACTTAGATAAAATTTAAAACTCTTTGGATACTCAAAATTTCCACATATCCAAGTGCAAATTGTCTAAAATTCATTTAGTCAAAAGTAAGTGAACAAATCAACAGTACAGAAATAGAACAAATGACTCAGTGAGTGATATGACTGAGTGAATGAGTTTTGACTTGTGGTGGGGATTCGTCTTGGGGTCTACAGTTGAACTTGGCAATCAGCATCATCTTAATGTTGCTTTCAGTCAGGCTCCTTCTGTGCTGTGTCAGCAGCATCGTGTAGTGGGAGAAAAGTCTCTCTACATCCACTGAGGTAGTAGGGAGGTGGAGGTACAAAGCTGCTATCAAGGCTAGAGTGGGCATCCTGTCCTCCCTGGAGGCCCACCACTGCACAGGACTGACCTCCACAGTGTCACTCTTGTCTATGTGAATGTAGCGGTGCCGTTCCTCAGCTGACACTTGGATTAGGGCAGGTATGGTCTGGACATAATCATCCATGTTCTTTCTAAGCCCAGTCACCTTTGCTGGATCAAACAGTGGAATGGATTTGAAGAGCTCCATGCAGGGATGCCTTTCCATCACAGCCTGCAGCTTTGCAGAACATTCAGCCATGGTCTGCTGGAAGAGCTGAGAGCAGGCAACCCTCTCCCCCTCATCCAGTACCTTCAGCTGCTCTCTAGTCTCAGGACGCCAGTCTTCAGCACCTGCAGTGCTTCCCTACTCAAACAACATATACAGGTCATCTAACTCTCCATGGATGGTGGCAGAGGACAGTCTGGATGTTTCTTGCAGTTTGGTGAGGGTGGCCAAGATCTCAGTGTTGTGTTCAACAATGAAGATGGCTTTTAACACCTGTATTTTTTCCTCTAGGAGTGCTCTTGGGTCCCGTACAACCTTGGAAGACAGTGGTAAGGTGTGTATAAAGTCATATAAAATGTCAAGGTTCTCCTTCAGGTATCAATCCAGGAACCCCATCTAGTCAGGACAGCAAACACTGGCATGACAGGAGCCAAGCCTAGAGCCTGCATGTAGGTCCGCAGCTCCAGGCGACGCTGGGGGGCCTTACAAAACACCCTCTTCACAAGGCTACACAACCAATTAAGGTCCTCAAAGGTGTCAGGAAAACCTCTAGCACCAAGTTGAGCACATGTGCCAGGCATGTGATCTGTTTGGCGTTGGGAAAGAGGCCTTGAAGAACTGTGTTGAAGGCTTTCTTCATGTAGCTTGCTGAATCTGTGAAAAAAGCCCAGACATCACTGAAGTTGATGTTGTAAGTGTTAAGGCAAGTGATGACTGCCTGAGACACAGTGGTGAAGTTAACTCTCTCAAGGAAAACAAGATCTGCAGCTAGAGGAGGTCTGCCCACAGACTGTAGAAGAATGGCAAGGACACAGTGACCACAGGCATCTGTTGTCTCATCCAGTATAACATAGACAGCTTTTCCCTTCACTGCACGCTGGATGTCCTCCACATACTGAGGGAACAGCTCTGGCAGGTAGTCAGACTGGAGGTGAGATGGAGCTGGAACAGATCCTCCTTGCTTCTGCAAAAAAGGAGCCAGCTTTGGAGATTTCTCCAGCGGAATATCTGCCTCAAGAAGAGCCTTGGTGAAGTCCAGAACAAACTCCTTCCCCTCAGCTGTAGATGGGGTTTTAGAGAGGCAGGAAGCCAAAGTTTGATTCCTAGATTGTACTGAAAGTAAAGGAAAAATGCAGATATTCACTATACATTGAAAATACATTTTACATTCTATACATAACATTTATTGAAAAACATTTATTTTGCTATTTTCTATTTTTTACAATAATCTAATCTACACAGTTTAATAACGTTTCCCACAAATGGCAGTAAAAACACACAGGCTGTGTCTGGAATTGCATACTAACATACTATTGGATTTTGTGTATGCGAGAAATTCCTGGATGTGTACTAGATCAGAATGATTCGAAATGCATTCTGGGACACTTGGCTGTCTTGCTTGAGTATACTTCAGTGTGAACAGTCTGCTGGTAATGGCATACTTAATCGATCATTAAGTAGGCAGTATGCAGTACATACTGATTGAGTATTTGGTAGGCAGTGCATCAGTATGTGATTTCAAACCGCTATAGCCTACATGGAACAATTCAATGAGGTTGACAGGCCCATCTAAGTATCGAATGTATCCATACTGTTGTTGTCCTAACACACGCACACACACACGCGCGCGCGCAGAGCCAAAGAGCGAATCAGAATTCTGCTTTCAAAGAAGTCTAATCTGATTTGTTCTCCCTTTCCTGCCATCACTATCACAACCAGTGCTGTTACCGGGGGAAATGGACACTAGACACGAAATGGAGCAGTGATGGAAGAAGTATTCCGATCTTTTACTTAAGTAAAAGTACCAATACAGCGGATTCCATTTCCACCCAATAACTGCTGAGTCATTGGCTGCTGTGGTAACAGGGGGAGGACATGAAATTGACAAAGCTGACTGTGATTGGCCAGTTCTAGGCTGTTACCGGGTGGAAACAGACTCCTCTAATAGCGATTGGCTAGTGAGACGCCTTATGTTCTGGACGCGTGCGTGTGTGTGAGAACGCGCACGTACACACACACACACACAAACACAGGGATAGCGAGACAAAGAAACTTGTCCATTACCTTTTCTGGTAGTTATTATGAAGGCATTCTAATATCTTTCCAAAAAGGCCACAAAACCTTATCCACACACACACCCAAAAAGGCAATGATTTATAAAGTTTTCCAAAACCAGGACCTAAATGCTAGCCTGATTTCAGCTAGGTAGCTAGAGAAACTTCCTAGCTTTTCTTCTATATGTAGAGAACTAGAAGTATCATCTTGATGAGAATATTAGCTAGCTGTTAGCTAGGGCAGCTCATAAACATCACTATTTGAATTGGTAAATTGGTAACATTCTGAATAGAATTTCAAATCTTAGCAAGCTAGTTAACAGAGGGATTATGCTTACCTATACAACTTGATTTCCTGTTTTTATGCCTTAGGGACTTCAGATGCTCCAGCACGGTCTGCCTCCTCATGTAGTCCACTGAGTGCTGACGCACTTTACAGAACAACACTCCTCCGTCCGCATAAAAGTCATTGGAGAATTCATTCACCCGATCCCTCGCAGTTATCTGTGTTGAAAAATGGCGCCTCCTCAGCAGTAAATTTAATTTTTTGACATTTTCACACCACACCACTAAATTCGATCTTACAGTCACAGTGAAATGGAATATTTGGGTGGTATACAGTAACAAGAGGGTTTGAAATAAAATCCTTTGCATATGATTGGACTGCTAAAAAAGTAGGCAGGGCTTTCATTCCAATTAAGCTCTTTGAATTGCATTGAATTGAATTGAATTGAATTGAATTGAATTGAATTGAATTTAAAAACAGAGCCACAGAGGACTGTTGACTCCACACACACCTCCTCACCTGTTGTTAAATCAGGAGGACGAGGGAGAGATGAATGAATTAGAACTCAGCCACATTGTTCTGGAAATGTAATCAAAGTTATTGCCCACTGTTATCCAAACACACATCTCCTATCTTCCTATCTCTCTTGATATTGCTCTGTTAGCTACTACAACCCACAAATGGTGAAGTGCGGTTTTATATGTTGGTGGGGCTAGCTACTTGCCCAAAGTCACATTTGATTGGATGAACTTTTTTAAACGCCTTTGAATGCAGGATGAGCAAACATTTGAGATTATTTTACAGGAAGAGAAATTACTTGGATTTTGATGTAAAAGTTCTCTGATACTGATTTTATGACATATATTTGGCATATGACAAGAGATAAAGTACAAGATAAGTAAAGACAAGTACGCATCCACAAATACCATTTTAATGACTCTATGGACACCTGAGTACCTGGTGACATCTCTCACAGTTGAATATCTATGTTTAGATTACCTAAGAGTGTTTTGTTTCAAGGAAATAATAGTGTCTAGTGTCAGTGTCTATATTATATATATCTCAAGTTCAGTGATTTGATTTTGTTTTTTGTTGTTTTTTTTAAGTTGTGGTGGGCTTATTAAATGATATCAGTATTATTTCTTCGTGAGGATTTCTTTAACTGTGGTTACAGATTTAACCAAGCTTTTTACATATTGTATTTTTATCGTTGTCATTGTAATATTTGCTAATGTTTGTAATATATACATTTGAAAACTTTGTTATAGAATGATATTTAGAGGACAGAAAGTTGCATATGGTCCCTGCTTCTTTTATGGCAAACACTGAAAAGAAAACATTTATTTACTTCATTCTTATTTACTATATTCTTATTTACTGTTGTATTTAAGTTGATGCCCATGCAGTCTGAATATTTCCTGCTGTTGCTACTTTACATTAAAAGCTTCTCACTGGCGTACCACTGTGTGGCTTTTATTATGAAGCATGTACAGGAAATGTAAAACAGACTGCAGTATTGGTCAGTAAACATTGGTCTATGCAAAATGTTTTGTGCTGTTTGGTCAGCAGATCAGTTTTATGAGGAGAATTGGTAAAAGATGAAACAGCCGAAGTGAGCTGGTAGATGTAGAACTGCATAGTGAAAATAAGTAATAAGTAAAATGTAGTAGTTGCTGTTCAACAGTTAATAAATAATTGTCATTTAAAGAGTTGGTTCTGTACTCATTTATTGAAATTTAAATGTGGTTTGAAAGTTTACAGCATTTTATGAATAACTGTAATCTAATTTACTGCAAAATGTCTGGTGCTGTAATCCATTACACAGTAGCATAAAATTACTGTATTTTATTTTACAGTTACTTACAGCTACTGTAAAAGTAGATACAGCACCATTAAATTACTGTTTCATTTTACAATTGCTACTGTAAATAAAAACACAGTACACTTACTGTAATTTATTTTACAGTAAGTTTACTGTGTTCATATTTACAGTAAATAATTGGCGGCAATTGACCAGTAACTTACTGTAAAATAAATTACAGTGATTAACTGGCAGCAATTGACAAGTAACTTGAATGAATGAAAATGAATTACAGTAAGTTACTTTTCAATTGCTGCCAGTTAATTACTGTAAAAATCACAGTACGTTTTTTACAGTGCGTGTCATGCTCTAGTTTTAGTAAAAACTAAGTAAAAAGTGAAGAACAATCCACAGTGTGTCCACACAGTCATTTAAAAGTTGATGTGAAGCTTATATGAGGCTTCAGCAGTCTGAGTTAGTCATATCAAGTGGATATCTGACACATTTACAGTCTTTTTAGCTAAAAATTCCCTCTTTGTGTTTCCTCAGACAGTGTTTCCCTGTTGAGCTGTGGTGGAAGTATAGTAACAAAAAGAGGAACTTTGGCACTAAAAAGACTGTAACGTTGAAAGATATCTACTTGATTTGACTCATTTGGACGCTGAAGCTTCATATTAGCTTCAGATAAACTTTTAAATACATTTTTGCACAGAAGGAGGACTGTGGATTTTGTCCTCCATCACTTCCATTGTAAGTGCATTATGAAGGGATCTTCTAATGGTCAGTATGAACAGGAGGAATGATTACAGCAAGAAAAACACGTTTACATGTTCATTTGGGCTCCTGACTGTTGTTTTAAGACAGACTTGAAATGTGAATCCGTCCTTTTAATATATACTTACAACTACATTATCGTGTGTTATGAACCTTTATTAAATGTTTACAAATGTTCATATACATTTTATTAATGCTAAATAGGGGGACTTAAAGTGTTACCCAAGTGCCTCGGGTAATTTTCATCACTGATTCTAGTCTATTTCTAATTTAGGGGACAAATATCCTTTTAAAACCTCTTTACAAATACCTTTTGACCCCTCATCACATCATTATTCCTTAAACCAGATTTATAAAACTGTTCACAGCCAAATATTCACAGTTATAAAAGGCGTCAAATATACATTTCTGTTGTCACAGTTCATGTAAATGTGTACATGTGGTAAACAGAAACTAGACTATCTAAAACAAGAGTGTCGTCACAAAACGAAAATCGAAACCAAAAAATATAACACAAACAATACACAGAATCATAACATGATATTATAATTTTCTCAACATTTAAATTATTCAAAACTTACTGTTGGCTGCCACTGCGGTCCATAATAGAAAGTAAAGCAACAACATCTTCTTGTTCTCAGTTGGGCTTCAATAGAAGTAAGACACATAAATTCACAGTGATTCTGTTGATATTTAAAAACATATAAAAACTTTTTTTTTTTTAACTATATATAGATTTATAAATGTATTCAGAAAGTTAAAAAGTAGGAAAGGCTTCTGTTGACAGCTGTAGCTGAGAGTGAAGGAGGAAGTAAAAGCAGCAGAACAACAAGAAGTGGTTCACATACATGACGAACTTCTGACTGAGCAGCTGTCATTTTATTTATATTTCATTAAATGTTTCAGTCACTCTGTAAGTTAGTGTCATAAAGAGAGAAGATCAGTTTCCTTAAGACAGAACTGTTGATTTACTGTTGCCTCTAAAACACAAACATGCAGGAAGAGAATAAAAGAAATAAATCAATAAAAACATTTCCTTCTGCTATTTTGATATGGAGGGTTTTAAGGGCTGAAACTAAATATATAAACACATAAATAATTACATAACTAATTCTTAAATATATGAGTAAATATATAATTATAACAACAAAATGCTTAAATAAATGAATAGATAAATAATTGTGTTATTCAGTGTTTGATTATCACCACAAATAAATCACAAATTAAATCAGACATTAAATATATAAATGTTAAATTTGTTTTTTAAATTCATATATATATTACACATTCATACATTAATTTATTTACTTATTCATTTATTCATACATTTATTTACCTATTTATAACTCTCTTTATTTATTTATATATACTTTCATGTATCCATAGTGTAACTTGCTGCAGTGAAATAAATAAATGCGTCATCTTCATCCATCAGCAGTCAGGGGGTCGGACTCTGCCCTGTGATTGGTGGTTGAACTTGAATCTGCTGCTTTTGCCTAATTCAAGATGGCAGCACCTGGTGCAGATTTAAATTAAATCTTGTGTGTTACAATAGTAGATATGTCGGCTGTAGCTGAACAGATGGAGGCAAATTACAGTTCCTGTGCTTTATTAGATCAGATTGACGGCTTCACTGAATGAATTGGAATGATATTGACCCGACTGACACAGAAATGAATGAAGCTGTATTCAGGATCTCAGATCCTGCTGGTCTGTAATACTGTTCATTCACCAATCAGAGTATGAAAAGATCCTTCAAATGTGCTTTCAATGTAAGTGATGGAGGCCAAAATCCACAGTGTCTCCACACAGTCATTTAAAAGTTGATGTGAAGCTTATATGAGGCTTCAGCAGTCTGAGTTAGTCATATCAAGTGGATATCTGACACATTTACAGTCTTTTTAGCTAAAAATTCCCTCTTTGTGTTTCCTCAGACAGTGTTTCCCTGTTGAGCTGTGGTGGAAGAATAGTAACAAAAAGAGGAACTTTGGCACTAAAAAGACTGTAACGTTGAAAGATATCTACTTGATTTGACTCATTTGGACGCTGAAGCTTCATATTAACTTCAGATAAACGTTTAAATATTTTTGCACAGAAGGAGAACTGTGGATTTTGTCCTCCATCACTTCCATTGTAAATGCATTATGAAGGGATCTTCTAATGGTCAGTATGAACAGGAGGAATAATTACAGCAAGAAAAACATGTTTACATGTTCATTTGGGCTCCAATTGGACTATTTTAACACACATCTGTAAAATGGTGTCCCCTAATGTCCTGAGAGGAGAGAGAGGTCAGCGGTTTCCAGCGGTGACTTTGACTAAATGTTTTTTTTTCTAACTCTCTGATATTTGACGACGTGAAAACACGGAAATAAATTAACAGGTTAAATCTCCCCCTCTGACTCCCACACTGTCTCCACATCAGTCCTGTAGTATAAATATAAACAGGTCTATATTCACCTGTAGACACATGAAGTCAAAGCTGTTCTCCAGCGGCTGTCCGGCCGAGCGGAGCCGTATTTAGTGTCTCAGACAGCGGGGAGAGCAGCGGCTCATCTCCGCCTCCTCCACAGGCTGATTCAGGCAGGAAAACCTGCCGTCAGTCATCAGAAGGTAGATGGACACAGTAACAACAACACTGCGTTTAATTACTGAGGATCATCTCGCTTCAACTGTTTCTCCACACAAACAAACTCAACTACAAAATTGCAGAAAATATTCCAGCCGTTAGTTGTGAGTTCACCTTTAGTTCCAAACGACACTTTTAACAACCAAACGGCAGATTGCTGTTGTTTCTGGAGAAGCTAATATCGCTAAAAACATGAACAAAGAGCCATTAAAGTGTCAAACTGTCGGTTACATTACCTTCAACAATCTGCGTCAAGGTGTCAGACAAGGTGAAATTAAATTAAACAAATGTCACCAGGAAATAGGCGGGAATAGAAGAGGTGTTGCACTATATTCTGTCACCTGTCACATTTTTAGTGAGTAAGCTGCTGTGTGACGGTGACCCTCAGCAGGTGTTACAGTCACATAAACTAGAATAGAAGTTAAAACTAAATCTGGACCTTGCAGCCAGGCCAAACAAGTTCACATCACTTTGTGTAAAACTTGATCACAATCACAAACATCCAAGGGGGACTAAAGGTTTATGATAAAGACAAGAAATAAAAGAAGAAATAGTTAAATATCTTGTAAAGCTTACAGTTGTTAAACGTTTTAACAGCTTTTTTGTTTGTACATTCGGATATTGAAGAAATGTATTGTTTGATATGAGCAGTCAGCTCTGAAATGTTTGGCTTTTTGCTTAAAAAATTGGTTCTGTGGACATAAAATTTGGTCCAAATACGGAAATTAATCAGAACCTTGAGTCTTAAACCAAGTTAACTGGCTTATAAACTCTCACTTGTAATAAGAATGGCGCCATCTGCTGGGAAAATAATTTATAAACTTGAGATCCTTCATAAATCCTACACAATAAGTGACCTCTGTTAGGCACAAAGGGAGATCACAAAGATCCATTTGAATCATCCAGTGGAGGAAAGTTCTGTCATGAGTTTAGGAATAATAGAGGATCATTTTCAGACTATTCTGATACATAGAGTTTTTTATAAAAAGGTGGAACAAAAGTTTTATATAAGTTTTGGGTCATCAGATATAGTGTCAACTATTATCTCATTAATAGTATTAATTTTTGTGTGATATTTTTCCAGTTTGAAGAACACGAGGAGTTCTGTTCTTCTAACCATTGTTTCTGAGACCTAACGAAAGCTCCTTCTGCCTCCTTTTATACATCTTATCTAATCTCTCTGGCAAATTAAACATTTCTATTTATTCTGTTAAGGTGTCTGGTGATACTTGAGAGAACAAGGAAATACATGTGATAATGTTTTGTTCCTTTAATTTCCCAAGTTGAGCAAGATTACTTCCAAACTTCCTGAGATATTTCACTGACTTGTAAAGAACTCCTGATTTAAACAAAAGGATTTTGTTGAGTGTGTTATTACCTGCAAGATTTCTGGTTTTACTTCCTCATATGTAAAAGGAAAGTTTCTCAATTTCCAATAATTTGCTGTACAACCACTAACTTAATATTCATGTAGATAGCTTTATGATCTCTTAAGGGAAGAAGCTTTACTGAAACATCTTGCTCTTTAAAAGTTTTGGAAACCAACCAGAAGTCTGAGCGAGATCACCTTGTGTTTTCTTTGTTATTCCAAGTGAACTTTACCACATCTGAGGATTTAACTCTCCATAAGTCTATTCAGTCTTATCTTTACATAACAAGTATGTATATTTCTGCCATTATCATGTGCAGGTGGCCATCTATTCATCAGGGGTTCAAAGTTACATTAAAGTCTCCTCCAACTAAGATGTGGGATTAAATAAAAAAGTTAACCAATGCTTAAATCTATTCTCCATGTCAAACGTAGTTGGATGTTTTCTGAATTCAAATTGAACATTAAAGATAATCAAAACAATCTTGTTGTAATTGAGAACTGACAGATAAAGTTTCCTTTTGGATAAATGAAGCTTAAAAGACCAGTTCACATTTCAAGTCTGTCTTAAAACAACAGTCAGGAGCCCAAATGAACATGTAAACATGTTTTTTTTGCTGTAATTATTCCTCCTGTTCATACTGACCATTAGAAGATCCCTTCATAATGCACTTACAATGTAAGTGATGGGGACAAAATCCACAGTCCTCCTTCTGAAGCTAATTTGAAGCTTCAGCGTCCAAATGAGTCAAATCAAGTAGATATATTTCAACGTTAAAGTCTTTTTAGTGCCAAAGTTCCTCTTTTTGTTACTATACTTCCACCACAGCTCAAGTCTCAAGTGTAAAATGTTTGTGCATCATTTAGCTTCAAACGATCAGCTAGGTGAACTTCTTCTTCTCTACCGGACTGAAGTTCCCCAAAATCAAACTTCCTGCCGTCTAATAACTTATTCATAGCTTGAATACATGAAGCAAGAACCATGACATTACTACAGCAATAAATCTTAATAATTTTATTGTCTTTGTTCTCATGATTTTACAAATATGATACTTCTGCAATTCAACTTTAACTGTGCAACACAATGGCATTATGGACTGTTAGACCTGACATCCCGAGGGACGTCTGTGACTCCAGGGAGCTGTGAATCCTGCAGACCAACGGCCTTATTTGGGATTTTTTTTTTTTTTTTTTTTTTGTTTAATTTTAAATTTTTTTTTTTTTTTTTAGTGTCTTCATAGGAGTGTCATGAAACAAGAGTCAAGCTTTGCAATTCATCTCGAGTGTTACATTTATCATCATCCGTCTCCCGCCTGTTGGAGGTTTCTTTGTCCGCAGGATTCACTAGCAGCGTACACACACACACACACACACACACACACACACACACACACACACACACACACACACACACACACACACACACACACACACACACACACACACACACACACACACACACACACACACACACACGATTTTTTTTTCCACTACTGATGTAATGATGGGAGGGGAGGTGAAGAGGAGGCAACTCCACCTCGCCCCCCCAACCTTACTCCCTTCCTCCCTCCCCCACAGGTCAGAGAGCGACTCCTCGGACGTGGGCTCAAAGTAAAGTTGTACAGTCTCTTTGGATGAGGCTGGTGGTACCTGGTCAGAGCTGCAGGGCTGCTTGTGTTTTTAGAATGGGTGATCTCGCCACGAAGGTTTTTGGGACACCAGTACAGATAAGAACAATGGCATGCAAGACTCACATACAGGCCCACTTGTTATTATTTCTTTTTTTTTCTTTTTTTTTTTAATAGAAAATAAAGATTCTGACATAAGTACAAGCACTGAGCCCTCGCAAACACCCAACAGCCAAGCGTTATTGGAAACAGTACGGAGGACGAACGACTCCTAAACTGACGGCGTTTAGAAGTATGGGGGGCTTGCGACGGTTAAAACCATTTCAACACGACAGCTGGCTTCTTCTCATATTCAATAAGTCCTGTTTGGAGGACATAATACATCTCACATTTATAATATTTCTTCTTCTACACCTTTTTTTTTTTTACTACAAATGTATGTGCTTTTGATTCAAAACAACTCGGGAAAACAGAAAAAAAAAAAGAAAAAGATTAGTTCAACGACCGCCCACCCCCACTCTGGCCAATTTATTGCAAATGAAGTGAGAACCTCTGAACAGCAACACACACTTCAATATGGCACAAGCGTCTTAGAAATGACCTAAATGTGTCGTCGTCGTCGTGGGTGAATATCAAAAACCAAACCAAGAACCACACCATATCTAAAAATATTAAGACATTAATCATCAGTAGAGCAGAAATGATTTGTTTTAATCCTCGTCGAAACATGCAGTCTGCCGCTCTGCAAGCAAAACTCCATTCTGGACCCCTTGGTAAAAACGCCAAAAACAAAAGTTTAAAAAAAAAGAAAGAAAAAAGGTAAATTCTTCGTCTTGAATGCGTATGAACACTGCAAATGAGTAGCCCAGAAGACCAGCCTCGCCAGTCCAGCTAATATACTTCTATTATTCATCACAGAAGCTGCAGAGTAAGACTTCAACATCCAGGTCATTGTGCAACTGAGGATCTCTCTCTCTCTCTCTCTCTCCTCTCTTATTATTTGAGGGCTGGATGACGATTCCTTCACCCGTAAAAAGAAAAGAAAAGAAAAGCACACTGGCCAGCAAAATGAAGCATGTAGTGACTCAACTCGCCTCTTCAAGTTAAAACCTCACAAAACGTTTCTGATGCTCAAATTAATTTAAAAAAAAGAGCAAAAATCTTAGTGTAAAGCATTCTGTTTGCTTTCAGATGTCTTGTTTTTGACACATTAATCTACCTTTTGTGTGTCACATGAAGACATTTGATGTGCTTTTCTCAGTGAACATCTGCTTTGGCACGCTCCCAGCTGAGGTACCTAACCATTAATTTTGTCAAGTATTGTATGGAAACTACTGGGTTTTTCTTTTTTTCTCCCGCTGAGGATATTGTTGTTGCATTATACTTTAAATATACAGAGAGGAGTAATTTTCTCTAAAAATGTCTCTGGAGTGTTCAGGAGAAAATCTACACATGAAGGCATTTCTCCTCCAGCCCGTCCTCCCTCCGGAGCTGCAATATGGAAATCCCAAACTAAATCCTTCTGAGCAGCCCCCCCCCCCTCCCCGTCTATCTGCACACATGTATCCCACTACAGAATCCAAATAAATATTGTTTAAAATAAGGGCAAATTGGTAAAATAAAACAAAGAAAAAAAAATGAAGCAAAAATCAATGTAGTGACCTCATTATGTAACGCAAAACTCTCAAAATACAATAAATCCATCACCGTCCAGTCGTCTCAGTCAAATAAAGAAAGAAAATATTACAGGGAGCGATATATCTAGAGTAGTGGTTGTTTTACAACGGCGACTATGTCGAGAGAATGACTGGGCGTCAGTTTGTCATGTTGCAACTTCAAAACTGCTTCCTCCCCCCCCCCCCCCCCCCCCCCCTCCCTCCCTCCCCCCCTTCTCTCTCTTCGCCCGGAGGTGATCATGCTCTGTCTGATCAAAGTCTTTGACCTTTAAACCCTTGGCTCCCCTCCCTCCCTCCCCCTTCCCCTTCCCCGTCAAACGATCCCGCTCCTCTTCCCGGTCCGCTCATGAGGGGGGGGGAGGGATGGGGGAGGGAAGAGGGGGGGGATTGTTCAGTCGGCGTAGTGCATGATGGACTCGACGTAGTTGCCGGGGAAGAGGCCCGTGGTCCCGTTCATCACGCCCTCATACCAGCCGTCGTCGTTCTTCTTGATCACGTAGATGATGGCGCCCTCCTGGAACGAAAGCTCGTCTTCTTTGTCTCGAGCGTAGTCGTAGATGGCCACCACTGCAGGAGAGGAATGTTCAAAACAAGCTGATAAATATTTACCTCATGTCTGACCTCATTAACTAGACTTCTCTGATTGCATTTTATTTATATTTTGGGAAATACTTGCTGCGACTTTGCTGAGAGAAGATTGAAATCACTCTCATGTCTGTACAGTAAATATGGAGCTACAGCCAGTTAGCTTAGCATCAAGCTAGCATGACTCTGCCTACAGTCCTCATCTAACTCATGGCAAGAAAGCAAATTCGTCAAACTATTCTGTTTAGAAGGTATTGTTCTTTAATGAGTTGGTGTATGTATGCAGTAGATGCAGGCAGGATAAAATAAATAATACATGTGATAATGTTTCCTCCTCATTCACTTCAAGTACAAATAAAGTAAGAAAGGAGTGACATCACAGGTTAAATGGAAACAAACAATGCATTTTGGGTGATCTAAGTTTGATTTTGGGTATTTTTGGAGGTCGCAAATCTGTAATTTTGCCTGAAAAGTTTGCTAATTTGATGCAGTGTTGTCCACTTTCACTTCCTGTGTTTTAGAAAGAATTTTATCTGTAAGTGAAGGACAGCAAACACGAGTTTATCCAAATTGAGAAAAGGTAAGATTTTAACTCACAAACAGCGTCTGTATTCTGGTCGACATGTTCTCCTACTTATAAAAATCACACGATCTTCCTTTAAAAAGCTCTGATGTCTTTCAGTATTTTAAGGTGGATTTCTTCTGTGTGAAACTTCCTCAAACACACAAACCTTTCTCCAGGTAGCTGCGTGGGGCCCAGGGCGGGTCCTCCTCCGCGTAGGGGTCGCTGTACTCCACCACCGCCGACTCCTCCTCGTCTTCATCGTCCTCGTAGTCCTCCGGCGGCGGCGGAGGAGGTGTGGGTTCCTCAAACACCGGCTCATCTGCAGGCGGAGGCGGGGGCGGCACGTCTGAGACTGGAAGTAGTTTTCGGGGCAGGTGGGAAGAAAAAGACGATCAGAGAGGCGAAGAAAAGAAACGTCGAAGAAATCTGCTTTAAAATGACGGACCGGCGTTCCCATGCATTACAGAGAGGAAGACTCCATGCATTTAGATGCTTAGGACTGTGTTTTCCATTATAGACAAACATAACCAGTAAAACCACAACATAGCACTGATACTGAGCTGTGAGCGCATCCTGGTGCACTGATTCAACGTGCATTTAGAGAAACGTGAGAAGGGAACTTGATGGTGATCGTTCTCCGGAGAGATCAGAGTGAGCACAGACACAAACAAATTACACGCAAACATGAACATGCTGATGAGCGAACACACAAACATGCTTCATTATTCATATCAGTCGTTACTCTTCTTCTTTTTACACATATTGTGCTTTTAACAGTCGTTCAACCACCAACATTTGCTGCCAGAAGGGACCTTTAGTTATCTCCCACTAAAAATCAACACATGTAGACCAAAGAAAGAAGAGTGACTGTGGTGTAAATGGGTTGAGGTCTCACTTCTTCTTGTCATTGCAAAAGACTGAAAGCTGTTTGAATTTACAGTTTTGTAAATGGAGTTTCTTTGTGTTTTGAGCCATTAATTAATCCACAAAAGCCAATTAAGTCGTAACACAATATGAAGTGCAGACGCAATGTTCTCCTGCTTTAAAAAAACCCACTATTAATGTTTTAAACTTGACGTTGGTTGACATGTTGAGCAGGAAATCTGGGATCTCTCCCAGTTTTCAAGATAAAAGTACAGAAAAGGGAAAATCAATAACAGATCGCTGACAGCTGATGTTGGAGGTTGATCGATCTGATAAGGCTCATCGCTGACACTAACTGTTGGGGGGGGGGGGGGGGGGGGGGGGGGGGGGGGGGAGTGTACTCAGACGAACGGCGAGTCATGCAGAGGGAGCGAGTGAGGAGCTAAAAGCCACTTACTAGTCTCCTGAACTCGGGCCACAAAGCCCATCAGAGGCAGCTGAGGGGTGATCTGCATGGAGGGGGGAGGGGGCGCGAGCGGACCTGCTATCACCAAACAGTGTCAATATACACGGAGACGAGGGAGGGCGGGGCCAGAGGGGGAGGGGGGGGTCAGAGAGGGACAGACACAAGAACAGCAAAGACATGAGACAGTGAGGTTAAAATAAACAAGAGGAGAGTTAAAGAGCAAGAAGAAGAAGAAGAAGAGAATAAAACAGTTACAATTTGTAGAAAATGATGGTAGCAAAGCACAAACCTCAGAAATGATTAGTTTCCCTTGTTAGTCCCAATTAAATGGACATATTAATTATTCTGAGACTCATCCTACTGATGGATTTGGTTCAAAAATAATATCACACAATAAAATAATCATAATACAATTAAGTAATAAAAATACAGGAAAAACTTTCCTACAGTATGTTTATCTTATCTGCACAGATTCATAGTTTCTTCTCTGAAATCAAACTTAATATTTTAAATCTGGGCTGCAACTAGTAATCATTGTCAACCTTCAGTGGATCTATTGACTATTTTATTGATTTATCGATTAGTTGTTTCGTCAATAAAATGTCAGAATGTAACAGAAAACAGCCATCACAGTCTTAAATGTCTTTTTTTGTCCAACTAACAGCCAAAAAACCCCCAAAATATTTCATTTACAAAGATATAAAACGAGAAAATTAAAAATGGAGCTGAAACAATCAACAATTAACAGAAAGTTAATCAGTTAATCAACACTTCTGATAATCAAGTAATTGCTTAAGTAATTTAAAAATCCTATTAAAATGATACAAATTAATAGGTTCAAGTTTTAAATGTGAATATTTGCTGTTGTTTTTTAGTCTTTTATGACAGTAAACTGAATATTTGGACTGTTTGTGGGACAAAAACTATTTAAATATGTCCACTTAGTTAGTTTGAGCCCTAAATCACTCTGCCATGTAAACAGCTGTTAAGAGCATTAATGAGAGCAGACATGGTATTTAAATACACATATATATGCTGTAAATCTAACAGAAATAAACTGAAGATAAAAGGTAAAAGGAGTGGCGGTATAAACACACAGCTGGAGAGCTGAATGGAGGACAAACAGCACGCAGCAGTGAAGACGGAGGAAGTCTAGTGAAGGCAGTTAGGCTGATGAGAAACGACAAGAGCACAAAACCAGCCAGACATCTTTAAATAAAAGATGCGGATACACAACAGCAGAGAGGCAGCCTATGAAAATCTAAAGGCCTGGAGAGAAGATGGACCCCCCTTTGAATCGAGAAACTTGGAAAAAAAAAAAGGAAAGTGTTCATTTAAACTGGGCAGAGAATAAATCGAGGATGATGTAAAGCTTGAAATGAACTGGTTAACCCCCACCAGTCTCAGTGGGATGCTGGTGTTCTGCAGACTCTTTATGGGAGGTTTGTTCAGGAATCAATAGTTCTGGTCTTAACAAGCATCATGTTTGTTGTTGTGTTGTTATGGAGGTTCAGGCAACACATGCAAGGAAGTGGCTTTTTTTTGGCTTTATGTAAGTTATTCTAGGTGTTGACCCTTGACCTCTATAACATCAGACAGGTCAGTGATTGGTTTGACTTGTTTTATTTGACTATAATATCAAGGTGAAGTCAGTAACACATTCTTTTAATCACTTAATCTGAGTCATTTATCATGAAGTAACTCTGCTTCATGACCACTGAGCCTTTAAACCTTTTAATTCCACTTCATGAAACCCAAAGACTGACGGACAGAAAAGTGAAAACACAGTGATAATCCTGGCTGTACCTTGGTTCTGGGCGAAGTGGGGTCCGCCGTTGAGCTGGCTCTGGTTGTGTGGCATGTTGGGCTGTCCGGTGACAGACGAGGGTCGGCGGTACGGCAGGGAGCCTCCGACCTGCTGGCTTTGGGGCTGCTGCGCCGGGCGGTTCATGCTGTAGAACTGAGGAGCACCTGAGAGGAGGAACCACCGGGGGGCAGCAGAGAGCGAGTTAACGAGGGGCGGAGAGGAGGAAGGGTTTCATTTCTCTCCCCTCTGGCGTCTTTAAACACTAATGTCACGTTTATTTAGCCTCCAGGAAGCTTTCTGTCATTTGCCTTCACATGTAATTACACCTATAAACTGTAATAATACCCCTTAACTTTACATTTGAACAGCATGAAAACACTTAAAGTGTTAATATCTTTAAATTTAAACATCTTCTTTTTTAGCCTTGTGCTTAATTTAAATGTTTTATAACCATTATGTATTTATTTAATCACTCTTTTCTCTCTTTTAAATATTTTATTGCCTTTTATCAATTTAATTTTGTTTATTTAATCTATTCTGTTGTTTTTACTGTTTATTTCTGTGCTGTAAACTTTGAATTTGCATGAAAGCTACTTCACACATTAAGTTTTATTCCCTTTTAATCACCTAAAGGGTTAATTCACCTTAAATGAACTTGCAACCAAAACAAAATACTGATAATTCCTTGCAGATAGTGATAATAAATATCATCTAAATGTTGGAAAAGATTAGTTAATGTCGGTATGAGTTCAACAAGGAAAAACTAACTTTTTATTGACTTTATAGATTCTTAAATTCATCATCTACTCTCACTTTAACAGCTGACATGTCAGAATTATGGTTTCTATTTCCATAATTCATCAATATTAGCATTCAGCTAATAGTCTTAATTAACAGCAGCGGCGCACATTAACTGATGGTTTAAATATCCAGCAGCCACAGAATAAAAAACACACACGAATGAAGAATTCACTCTGCGAGCGCTTCACCACACGGCTCATGCATTATATGCATCATCATCATCATCATCATCACCACCGACAACACAGACACAGGCAGCTGATGAGATGCTGTGAAGGATGAGGAGCGGAGGATCCAGAAGTAGCAGCGGCGACGGCGACGGCGGGATAATGGAAAGTCTGAGGTGGGTGGCAGAAGAGCTGCACACTGGCCAGACTTGTGGCTGTTTCTTATCCAGACATGTGATGTTCCAGACACTTTTTTTTTTTTTTATAAATGTTCTGAATGACGTTTCAAGATGAATTTCTGCACTCAGATGTTTGCAGAGAAGAAGAATTGGTTGCTTTGGATTTTGCCAGAAGGCTTCCTTATTAAATATAGATGAGGTTTCTACACATCGGGCTCTTGTTTGCCTTCGTTTGCTGCACTCAAAGCTGCATCTTATTTTTTTTTTGACAAAGTGTGTGTGCAGCTCTTGAGAGGTGGACGGTGTCTGAATAGGAAGCTCAGTCTACCTCCTCCACAGTTAGAATCAGGAACATGAAACTGATTCACTTTAAATATAAAATGCACTGAACACGTCGTCTCAGAGTCAGTTCTTGGTGTTTATCAGAGTGAACTGGGAACTCGCATAACCAGACGACCTGATCTAAAGGTCTAACAGGTTTAAACTGCTCCAAGTAGAGTTTAAATGACTTCAAGGAAGAGGCTGACAGTTTTCTATATTTTTCTTATTGTCTCCTGTGCAGAGCCAAGACAACTATTTATCTACTAACGAGTATTGTGTGTGTATCCAAAGCCTGATATCTTATTCCTCTGTTGTCCAAAAACTATTAAAAACACGTCACTGAGCCACATTACTGCGTTGGGTGACATGTTCCTTCACCCTGAAGACTGTGATTACTGGAGTTTGTTTAGAAACGGCTCCAAAGACTCATAACAGCATCATACTTTCAATCTCTGGAAAGTATTTCCGTGTCAGGAAGAGGCCGTCGTGCATGCATGTTTCACGCTTGTATTAATCAGACTCTGACTGTAAAATCCTCAAAGAAGTTTAGTACAAAGTCAAGACTTTATGATACGTAGCGCAACATGCTAGTAGAGCGGTGTCGACAGACCCTGCGCGTGCACGACGGCCTCTTCTTTACACGGAAATACTTTCCAGACAGTGAAAGTGTGACGCTGTTATGAGTCTTTGGAGCCGTTTCTAAACAAACTACAGTGACCACATTCTTCAGGAGACAAGGAACATGTCACCCAACGCAGTAATGTGGCTCGTTGACATGTTTTTAATAGTCTACGGCACGGAGGAATAAGATTTATCAGACTTTCACAATACTTGTAGATAGATCAGTTCATTGATGGTTTGGCTCTGCAGACAAACAAACATAATTACCTGAAACCTGACTTCTGACTTAAATAATCTTTATATAACTCAACTTCTCAACAACAACAAAAAAAACCCCATAGTGTGTTAAAACCAATAACAGTGTGATTGATGACAGAACATTTCTTGGGAAATATCACATTCATCAATCAAGAACTACTGAAAATGAGCCCAATTTAACACTTTTTAGATAAATAAAATGAAGTATCATAGATCTGACTTGATATTCTGCACTTAAGACTCAATATTTCCTCTGATTTGAAGCAAATCTTCCTTTAGATGCAGCTGCTATTTCAGAAAACCCGTCTCAGAGAAACGGTGACATTTCATGAGCAGGTGTAGTCAATAAGAGCAGCGAGCTGTCAGACAACATATGGTGGGTGATGACATGCTGGTGGATGAACACATCTGGGTCTAGCAAGCAGGAGGATGCATGTCTGGGTCGGGGGGGGGGGGGGCAGGATGGAGGGTGTGCAGAGGACTGGGTGAGCTTTTCCCCACCGGGTTACACTCACCTTGTGCGGGGTTGCCGTAAGGAGCGGGGCCTGTGCCAGTGGGGGCCGCAGAGGCGGGGAGCTGGGGAGGGGGTGGGGGTACAGGCGGGATCTCTACGGGGGGGTTAGGGGCCTGTGGGGGGCCGTCTAGGGCAGAGGGGGCACCGGGGGTGGTGGCAGAAGTGGCGGTGTTGGGGGGAGGTTTAGTCGGGTTGGCTGGGGCAGAGATGGAACCTGAGGTGTCGGAGGCGAGGAGGGGAGGGAGGGGGGGGGGTTTGAGGATGTAAGAGGTTAAAGAAAAGATAAAGGAGGAAGAGAGAAGACGGGTGAGGGAGGTCAAGACAAGATAAGAGTGAGAAGGGAGGAAAGGTGGATCCAGGGTTCCTACATAACTGACTCAGAAACTATTCCTTTCATCTCTTATGTAAAAATCCTGGATACTCAACAAAGATTAGTTCAAGTTAGTTAGTTTCAGGCACGACTGAGATCCTGCAGCCGTCTGACTTTTGAGAGGGAGACGGGAAGCGGACGTTTACCTGGGAAGGCGGTGGGCGGGGCCGGGGTGGGCACGGCGATGGGCACGCCCACGCTGCCGCTGCCGCTGTTCTCTCGGCTGCTGCTGCGACTGCTGCTGGGGTGGCTGCCTCCGCTGCTCCCACTGCTGGTGGTAGGGCGGCAAAACACGTCAGAGCACAAAACACACACAAAAAAAAAAAACACACACTCGCCCTCTGTCACACCGCAGCGCACTCAGACTAGTAGTAGTAGTAGTAGTACTAGTAGTGGTAGTAGTGGTAGTAGTGGTAGTAGTGCCCTTCCGTGACTAGACTGTGGCCTTACTCATTTGAAAATGGTTCGTTTCCACCACATCCGAAGAACCATGAAGCACATTAGTCAGATAACATATTATTTAAAATGACGGCGGCTTTAGAAACAATTTTCACAAATTTTTTTAAATACAATTTGGAAGGCAAACATCATAACTTTGTTTTTACGGCCAATAAACAACGAGAAAAGTCTGACCCTCCAACCAAATATTGATTCTTTTTTTGTGTGAATGAAGCTAAACTGTGGTTCCTCCGGTCGTAACACAGGTGAGCTTCTTGGGCTCCTGGAAATGTTTCTGTGGTGGAAACATCCTATAGTAGTAAAAACTATTTATCTTAAAGCAGTAAAGTGTGATTTTACACTCTATCTGAATGACTTCTTCTTATCCTGGATGTATAAACCAGTCCGGAGCAACACAGTCCAGGTAAGCTGACGATCCTAATAACTGAAGATTAATAATGTAGCACCCTCAAGAGCATTGATGTGTTTGCGTGAGCTGTTTATGCCTTTGAAATGACCATGTCACAGTGATAAAGAAAAGCAGCTGGAAGCCTGAACCGAAAGACACGTGACACAGGTGACGCAGCAGCGACAGGAGACAAAAGACAAAGATATGATACACGCTGTAAAAAAAAAAAAAAAAAAAGAAGAAGAAGCAGGAAGCGTGACGACACATGGGGCAGACTTTCTGTAAGACAGAGGAGAGAGAGTGCATGGCTGAGAGATGAAGAAAAAAAAAAAGGAAGAGCTGTGGATGGAGCGGTGCAGAAAAAGACTTTGTGCTGAGAGCGGAGTCAGGGAACGTTATCAAAAAATATTAAAAACATTTGGCCTTTTTTTTTTTTAAAGTGGTGCCACTGCTGCACATAAGTGGAACAGATGGGGCGCAATGACGAAACTTTCCATGTTGTTTTTCCTCCCCGAAACCCCCCCCCCCCCCCCCCCCATGTTTTGAACTTCTCTCTCTGGGCAGACAGGGGAATCTATGAATATCTTTCCATGCTCTGGATGAAAGAGTCTCATCTCGGGAGATGAGCTGACATCGGGTTGACAGGACTGTGGGGGCGACGCTGCCTATTTAATGACTATTACCATAGGAACCTGCGTCTAGCCATGCTAAATCCAGCCCTCCGTCTCTACCTCGGCCTCGTTTCTTTGTCCTTATCTGTGCGGCGAGGAGAGGATTACAGGTGAGGGCTTTTCCAAATAAACTGGGAATTCCCTGGAAGCTGTGCAAAAAGGTTAATGTTGGTCTAAGTTGTGAGTTTAGGTGGAAAAATAAAAAGGGAGTAAACGTGATTCCACGAGGAGTCATTTCAGAGAAGAAGAAGAAGAAGAAGGCATGTTTAGAAGCTGGCTCGCTGTTTAAGTGTAAGAGAGGAGAAGAAGAAGGGGGAGGGGGGGGTAGAGGGGAAAAAAGGGGGCGTGTTTCTGAAGTGTAAAGAGGCATGCTGGGAAGGGGGGAGGGGGTACCTGTACGTGCGGTTCCTCTGATTAACAGATGCAGTGCGTGCAGGGCTCTGCTGGGGGGGCGCCATGTTGCGCGTCGGGCTCGAGACGTAGTCGTTAGGGACAACGGGTGGACGCACCGGCTCAAGCGTCCTATAGGGGGAGTGGCGCCTGCGAGAGGGTCAGGAGGAAGGGAGGGGGGGAGGGGAGGGGAGGGGGGGGGGGGGGGGGCATCCACAGAGAAGTGTAGGGGAGGGGTGGGGGGGAAGAGGAGGAAGAGGAGAGCAAGAAACAAACAAGTGCAAACTTAAAAAATGGGGTATGACAGGTGGTGGAACATCGGGGGTGGGCTGGGGTGAATCCTCAGGTGTTGTCGGGCAGACAGCGGAGCGGAGTCGGGACGCCACGATGACGCTGCTGTCGCATAAAAACCCCACTTCCTGTTCATAAACGCTGGTCTAGTGAGACGGAGGGAAACGTCTGATATGCCAAAAGAGACAAACACAAGTCACTCACCTCTAAATAATAATAATAATAATAATAATAATAATAATAATAATAATGATAGTTAGTGACCTTCAGTTAATATGTCAATAATCTATATATCTATTCTCGTTATTTACTATTCTGAAATACAACTGCAAAGCAAATTTTATGCAAACTTGAGTGAGACTGCAGAGAGCGTATGTAAAGTTAATTCATATCAGGTGACTTCCTGGTTTCTATTCAGCAGCTCTAAATCACCTCCTCATGTTTACTCTGTTAAATGAATTCATTACTTGACAGAAAATGTATCCGAAACGATTGTGATCACTTATTTTTTTTAAAGTTATTCACCAGTTCCAGCTTCTAAAATGTGAATCTTAGTCTTCTAGTATAATAACATTGTGTTTTAGACTTTAAGCTTTAGGAAACTTTTGATTTTTTTTCTCTATTTTCTGACATTTTATGGACCAAACAGTTAATAGATTAAACAAGAAAACAATCCAACAGATTAATTGATAATGGTAAATAATTGTTGCATGATAATTACAGTTACTTAGATCTTCATACAGGTTAGTAAAGCCGTTTTAAACTGCAGGTTCAATTCCTGAATTACAGAATTCATTTAGCAATAAGATTTAAACGGAGCGTATAACTGTGTCACAAGTCCTTTGAGATGTAGAAACACTTTTCTGGAAAAGATACATGGATATATTTTGCATATTATCAAAAATTACAACAAGAACTACACTAAGTACAACTACACTATAATAAGATTATTCAAGTGAACGATATGAAAAAGGGCATCAGAGTTTAAATTTAATTCCCATCCGTCCCTGAGCTCGAGGTTTTTAACCCGACAGCAGCGTTGTCTTGACGATATCCTCAGTTTATTTTTAAAAAAAATAAAATAGGGGGAAAGAAAACATAACCCTGAGATTTATTGATCTGGGCTTGAAAAGATGTTCTGTCTGGCATGTAAATTTCCCAGCTGACACAGCGGGGTGACCCATCTCTGAGCACTGTTGCTATGGCAAAACGTTGCTATGAATAATATGGGGCAGCCAGGAGTGGGCGGGCTGGGTCACAAACACACAAGTGAAAGTAAATCTAGAAAAAAAAAAAAAAAAAAAAAAGAAGTTGAATAACAGAAGAGAAATTAAAATAAGGAATAAGATGTCCGCCCGTAGCCACAGGCTGCGGCAGAAGGTGCATCATGGAGGGTTGGAGCTATGGTTGATCGGCATGCGTCTTGAAGGGACGGAGACACACAATCACTCACAAACTCAAGAGAGAGACAATTCTGAAGGTCATGGGAGTGGGAGGGGGGGAAGGGGGGGGGGACGTAAACACACACCAACACTTTTCACACATATACACACACACACAAAAAAAAACACACAAACAGCACTTGACGCTCAGGAAGGTCCCCGAGAGTGACGAGAACACAACGTGTACGAGTCCCTGTGGGGTAAAAGACACCTTCAACGGTCAGACAAACACAACAGAAAACAGCAACGACAAGAAGCTTCATCTTTAAGAACAACTGTTAGGATCTGTTGCAGAAAACCCACTGAATCACTGACGCAGAGAGACATACAATCAGGAATAATCACACGTTATTCACCAGACGCTGCTAGTTTGTCTCTTCTATCTAGTTTGGCCACTAAACATGGTGATTAGAGTCCAACCAAAACTAGATTTTTTAGACTGATATCTATATTTAAAGCTTAATAACCCAACAATAATATATTTCTTGTTTCTTATCAGTCAACATCTACATCGATATATCTGTGATGAGCAAATATCAGTAAATAAAACAATCATGTGGCTCTAATAAACCTGTTTTCACTGAAGACGTTTTGACTTCTTATGGTGTTAAAAGCACAAATGTTAGATGCATGATCACCAGCGAGCACATTATCAGAATCAATTCATCGATTAGACCATTGACAGAAAATTAACCGCCAACTATTTAGATAATGGATTAATTGTTTTGAGCCATTTTTTGAGACAAAATGCCAAATTTCTCTGATTCCAGCTTCTCAAATGTGCATTTTGGGTTTTGGGAAACATTGATGGACATTTTTTACCCACAATTTTTAGATATTTTAAAGAATGAATGAAAATAATCGTTTTAATTACACAAGAAAATTTGATGGATTGATTGAACAGGCGTGTTAGGAATGATTTCACAGCTTTAAGAACAAAATCTGAACCAACAACAGCAAATAACCTAAAAACATCCACTCAGATTAACAGTTGGAGGCAGAAAGCCAACATCATCTGACTGACAGCTGCTGGTAAACATCCCATCCTGATTAGCACTGCCACCAACGACAGATGAATTAGCGACTGTGACCTTTGTGATAATGTTCCTCCTGTGCCCTGGCATGAGATAAATACCAATAAAAAGGTTGAAGACTGGCAGATCTGAGAGCTCCCCACCTGCACCATCTGTCTCAACATAAGGAGCTTCCCAGACTCAATTACACGCCTTTATCATTTTATCAAACTGCTTGCTGAAATTTGACAGATTCTAGTTTCGAGCGCTCATTACTTCAGTCGTCGTTGTGACGTTAGCTTGTGGCAGGACGGAGGCTGTGTTTGGGTTTCTGGTACTTTCTGTGTGGACTTTGCATGTTGTCAGCATATTTGTGTTGGTTTCCTCCCACAGTCCAAAGACATGCAAGTCAGGTGGGTTGGAGACCGGCCATGTAGGTAAAGGTGATTTCAACACGTTGGACTAAAACCTGCTTTAATAATCAGGTTCTTTCATTTCAACAATCCAAGGAATTTACCGCCAGTGTTTAGAGGTGCTGTAACTGAACTTTGTGTCCTATAAAAGAAAAAAAATGAACATTCACTGACATTAGTCATGTGTGACCACTGAAGTTACATTTTTAGCTGCCAAAATGTGTTGATGGTGCAGAATATAAAGCTGGTATCAAAGGTCAGATACTTTAATTATCAGAAAGCTCCTGATTTAGATTAAATTTTAACTAGTTTTTTAGGTTAAGTTCTTGTTTGGCTGCCTGTTATTTTATTTAACATTTGAGAACTTAAATAAAAAAAGGGTTTTGCAGAAAAAACATGTCTATGTCTATTAAAAAAGTACTGAAAATCATGTTTTGTTTTGGCACAATACCTGAAAATTTGGAAACTGTACCCAGTCCACCAGCTCTTCTCCATGCATGTTGAAAATGTGACATATGTTTCTCCCAACAAATGTTTGTTGTAAGTTGCATATATAGACAATAATGGGCTTTACTGTTATGTGCATAAGTTGTAAAGTGCTGTTCGGTGGATCAGTTGCTGAATAAGCCAAAACACTTGAGGAGAAAAGTCTGAACCTGTGCTTTAGCAGATATATATATGGTATGTTTGTGTGCAAGAAACTGTCACGAAGCCATATTTCAGCATGCAGATGATGTAAAAATCTCTCCTTTATATGTAAAGAAAGGAAGAACGGAACAAATGAGGCTTCTTTACAAACAGGGAGACGACCAACCGTGTCTCACCAGCGCAGATGAAAACCAGAGACAAAGGGTACCGCTGTGATGGGAGCTGGCACCGAGATGTATTTTAAAGCACCCCGAGGACACTAATTAAACAAGGAGGTAAAAGGGTGATGATGAAACTGGGAGCAATCAGGCCCATCTGAAGGGCTTGTTTCCTAAAGCCACAGCTACACTCAAGACTCTGATGGACACGACTCCGCGTCCCGATGCTCGTCTGAGCGAGCGTCCACGCGCCGGCACAGGTTACATACCCGAGGGTCCCCTTCCCTGTCATGGGCGGGCTGGGGGGCTTCTGTGTGGGGGGGTTGGTGCGAGGGAGCGCGCCTCCTCCGGCCTTCATGTTCTGAGCGCTGGCCTGTGAGGAAGGACGTAGGTGAGGAAATCAGTTTATTCTGGGACTGGAGACTTAAAAACATATAAATAAAAACTTTCACAACAGTAAAACTTGTCTTTAAAAAGGATCAGTTTGACATTTTGGGAGCTACGCTGATTCACTTTGTTGCCTAAAGTTAGATAAAGATTAACATCACTTCCATTCATCTGTCTGATCAATATGAAGCTGGATGCAGGAGATGCTTAACGAAGCACAAACATCAGTTCAAACCCAACACAACTGAATAAAAAGACTAAAATAACAAAAAGAAAAACAGTTTTTCACTTTGGTTTTTGTACAGATTTAACAAACAAAACATAACATGTTAATTAAAGCTGCAACAATTAACCAATTAGTCGAGCGACAGAAAAATAATCTGCAACTATTTTGATAATCAAATAATTGTTTTAGTCATTTTTAATGCAATATTTGCTGCTTCCAGCATCCAAAATGTGCTGATTTTATGTATTTTTCTATGTTATACATGATGGTAAACTGAATATCTTTGGATTTTGAGTGTCAGTCGAACAAAACAAGACATATCTGGGAAATTATAACAGACATTTGTCAACATTTTACAGACAAAACGATTGAGAAAATAAAGCAGCAGACTAATTTATAATAAAACTAAACACCTATTAGTCAGTGAGCTTTAGAGGTGTTGGTAGAGCCAGGTGTGTTTCCAGTCCTTATGCTAAGCTAAGCTAACCTGTGCTTCCTGGCTCCAGCTTTATATTGAACAGACAGAAATTACTCATCTTCTCATTTACCTCTTGAGCAGAAAGTGAATAAGCATATTTCCCAAAATGTTGAACTATTCCTTTAACAACAAACTCCTAAATAGAGAAAAAGGATAAAAAAAAAAACTATTCACAGCAATTCAAAACAAAGCAACTCCCTCCTTTGGGGCTCCTACTTGTAAAAGTCTTACCTTAAACCTTTGCAACCACTATGGTTGATTATTAAGTTAAAATAAGGCAAGCAGAAAGAGAGAAACAGAAGAAATCAGAGGATTAGTGTGTGATGAAGGAGAGAAAAACAACAATTATTCATGCATGTGGTACATAAAGCCAAGCTGGTGAGACTCAGGAAACAATGACTCAGTGTTTGGATCTGAGGAATCTTTCTTTGAGACCTTTGCAAGGTTGAAGGAGCAGCTTTGATTTGCTGGAAAACAAGCTCGTCTTTGTTTGGAAAGTCAGTAGGAAACTAGTTTTCCTAATTCAGCCACCTTTCACCGTTTTATTAAATAAAAAACAGTCATTGGACAGGAACCCGTTACCAGTAGCAGGTGACAGATTTACAACATCAGGGGTTATATTCAGCAGAATTTATGTCCTGGGTGACATCAGTTTCCAACGCTGGTGAAAAGCCTGAGTCATTGATTTTTTTCTTACATTACTTGAAACCTAATCGTGATTGTTTGACCTATAAAAGTCCTTGCCGGTGGATTTTCTGCAGAGAAAAGCCCACATTAATCCCACAACAGAAACACATCCCCGTTTCCTTCAGACGTGACCGGATCTGAACGCTCACGTGAACCCTTGACACAAACAACTTGTCACAGGGAGAATCTCAAGAGAGTATTTAAGAGTGAATCATTTTGTGAAGAGGTGAAGCTAACACTGTATCTTTAAATGAACGGGTTTAGAAAACACTACCTTGACTCCGTGACCCATGTCGTCTAGCAGGCTGTAGTCGATGGGTTTGCGGATGTAGCGCACAGGCCTCTCTGGATTGGCTGGGGCGATGATCTTGTGTGTGCGGGACGTGTTCTTGTTGGTGGTGAGGATGCCGATCTCCCGCCTGGCTACCTTCTCTTTATGGATGTCCACCGTCTGAAGAAGAGACATTTTTCCTTTCATTCAAAAAACACTATTTAACCGGTCATTTGCCTGCACTGCAGATCTGTTAAATTATACATGCACGCACGCGATGTGCAAGACTATCACTCATGTCCTTTTCGTGTAACTCTGCGTGTCAGTCGTCCCCACCTGTGAGATGTGGTTGATGGAGGACTCCATGCGGCGGAGCTGCGAGGCCTGGATGTCCAGCATCTGCAGGACATTGTTGGCCAGAGTGTTTATCAGGTAGGCTACGCTGGCCAGAGACTGGGTGGTGTAGTTCTTGGTCTCCTCCAGCGCCCTCTGCTTGTCTGGAGACTAGAGGGGAGAAGATAAGATACATATTTGCATTTATGGCCGAGAGCAACAGACGCTGAGTAAGCGGGAAAATAAGAAGTAGTCTCATCAATTATTTCCTTGAGTAAAGATGAGAAACAAACTTAAGCATCTGTAGACTCAACAGTCTTGTTTTTGTTTATTGTGACATGACAGATTAAAAATCAAATAAAAAACAGCAACACCAACACGCCTGATGACAGACAGATGGCAGATTTCAACAGCTGCATGACAAGTTCCTCATCAGCCTTCATCCAGTTGTGTGAACCTATAGCCCGCTTCGGTCTACGTGCGTCTGTCCTCAAGTGTTTCCAGAGTCGGATTCCAATAAAACCCACCGACTTACTTTGCTGTGACATTGAGATATCAGATGCTGAATGTAAACATGACTCACAAGGTGTGTTGACTTTGATTTAGGGAAAGCTAAAAGTAAACATCGTCCTCGCAGAGGAGACACACGACACGACGCGCCGCTTCAAAATGTGTCAGTGCAAAGACGTTAACGTCTTTAATGGCGGGAGGGGAAGTGAGTTTGCAGGTGACACAGAGCTGCAGCTGGAGTGAAAGGAGTCTTGGGAGGCAGCTGGTTTGGCCGTGAGCGCGACGTGGGCACATCGACAGGAACATCAAAGGGCAGATGGATCCACTAATGTTTCTGCTGGGAAACTGTGTTCCTCTCTGACGCTGCATGTGGGTCACAATACCCAGTCTGGACCTCCATACACTGAGGACCACTTATTTATCTAAATATATGTTTTTATTATTATTATTACAACCATTATAACTATAGATATTATTATTTATCTACTGTTCACTTGTTCTGGCCATTCACCTTCATATTTTGATCAACTACATGTTTGTGTGTGAGTGTGTATTATATATATGTGTTATGATATTTGTTTTGGGGGAATTAAATCGGTTCGATCTCATGGTGCGTCCAGATCGGCGGCCAGTTGGAGCTTCAGCCATATTACATGACCTTGAGATACATGAGTGTACATGTGTGTATGTAGCATATATGCTATATGTTGTTGACCGATCAGTGTTCAGTGCAAGTTACATTTTTAAACTAGTATTTATAGTTCAAGTAGTTTATAAACTCAGAATATTCAAATTGCACTTTTTTCAATGACAAACTAGAGCTGAGGTGCTTCATCAATCCACAGATAATTAATCAGCAACTAATTTGATCATCTAATAATCATTTTTGAAGCAATAAAAGACAAATATTTGATGGTTGAAGCTTCTTAAACGTGACGATTTCGTTGCTTTACCTTGTTTTACGTGAAAGTTAATTTCTTATCTTTGGGTTTTGAGATGTCGTTCAAAACTGAGACATTTCACATCATCAGTTGGGCTCAGTGAAATTATGACAGGCATTATTCACTGTTTACATCAAAAAACAATTCGCAGGTTAATCAATAATTCAAATAATCATTTATATCTGACCAAACACAAGCTGTTCTTTAGCTATTTTCAAACCATAATGCACTTCTTCCCTGTGTGTATAGCATAAGCCCCAACACTGATTACTATATGAACTGTTCACACACTCAGAGGTCACAGAGGCCTGTAGGTCATGATTGGATATTGATTGATTGGAAAAAAAAGAATCCATAGGCCGTATTTCAGTTGTAGTCCCAAAGATATTGACCATATATAGAATGTGTCACTGAAGCTGCATGGCCTAATTCTGTTTTATAAAAAGATGTAAGATAATATTAAACAAATCATTGGATCAAATTGATCTTAAATATTTCTAGAACACAATAAAACTACAACCAGTTCACACCAGAGCATCCTCAGTGGTAACACGTCTGTTCCCTCCTATGTGAAACAGAGCGCGCTTGTGATCATGCCAGATACATTTCTGATGAATCTCAGAGTAAAATCCAGTCCGACTGAGTCAAACATCCGGCTCCGTCTAAACACAAATATCATTTAAATGAGTGTGGAGGCTGCAGCGCTGCCAGAGTATGAAGACAAACAGGTTATGTAGCAAAAGTCAGGGGGGTTGTAGGTGCAGCTGCTACCTGCGGGGAGGAGAGGAGACAGTTTTGATCTATTGCTAATAGACCGCTGATAAGATATCAGGTTGGAGAGGATGTTTGGGTGGAACAATAACCTTTAAGCTACAAGAAAACGTTGTATTCTTCAGGTCAGCAGCGGAAAATAAAAAAGGAAAATCCAGCATTTAACGGGTGATGATGTTCTTTGCAGTTCCAGCGTCATTTAGTTGCTTCCTTCACATTGACAGCTGGTCAGTTAGCAGTTTATTAGCTTCATCTAGTTAAAGCTAACGTAGCCCTGAATTATACCTGCGTGAAGGTTATTATGAAGGTTGTTTCAGACGTGTTGATTCAACTTTATGGTCATTTTGGAGGCTGTTGAATTTTATTGCATTCTACTGAGAGACTGAGAGGAGTTTCTGATAGTTAGCTCAGCCTCACGGAGAAAATTACAGCTGAAACTGTTACCTTAATAGATTAATTGATTGGAAACCAATTAATCAGCAGCTGTTTAGAAAATCTATTGTTTTTTGATTTGGTCATTTATCAAAAAAAACACCAAATATTCTCAGGTTGCAGCTTCTCCGATGTGAAGATGAGCTGCTTGTCTTTTATATTTGGGTTATCAACTGTTGGTTGGACAAAATAAGACATTTGAAGGCGTCACCTTGACATTTCTGATCTTAAACAGACCAAACAATCAATCAATAAATCAAGAAAAGAATTATTGCACTACTGGTTAATTGAAATAATCACTAGTCTCAGCCCTTAAAATATTACCAACACTTCTGAGTATAACTTCTGCCTCTTAAATGTCCATAGAGGTGAATCAACGCCTCTTTAAAAACCAACATTACAGCTTTCATTGACACAGGATTTAAACACCGGGCTGTTTTATTAGACTGCATTAGTTTCAGCTCTGTGTATCTAACAGCAGGGCAGCTGAGAGCAGATGATATTCTCAGTCAGCGGCGTTTAATAGCAGGAAATTGTTCTGCAATGAATGATTTCAGAGAGAAATCCATCACAGAAGACTCGCAGACACCAGTTCCTACTCCCACAGCGGCTAAAAATGCACAAGAACGAAACTGTGGGCAAGAAGACACATTTTCTCTTACTTCGCCATCACTATCAACCCACATCTGAATGAAACGAGCCAGTATCTCGTCTCAGGTAGTCGTTGAGAGGAAATGTGGTAGCAGAGGAGATCAGCGGAGGTGAAGTGGACATAAAGTGAGTACACCTTAAAAATAACCTGCAGCACTTTATCACAAAATAGCTCTTAACCTTTATTGTAAGAATAAGTGAAATACTACTTTTCTCTGTGAGACAATAATGCACCGGTTGCAAGGCGGAGATGTGAATAAGGGCAGAGAAGAGAGGTGACGAATCCCACTAAATACCCCCCCACCCTGCTGAAAATGTCTGTCAAACTGATCTATAAGTGGCAATATCCATCTGACAGCATCTGGGAGAATCTTGCAGGGTGTGAAGAAACCGGGGCAGGCTGCCAGACAGCAAGCTGCCAACATCTATGGGCCGCCGCCGCCGCCACCACCGCCTCCTTCACGGGGCAACCTGTCAGACCTGATCAGCTCTGTTCATCAAGGCTGTCAGATTTCAGTATCACACCTTGTCAAAAAGGCTTCTCGCCAACACAGTGGTCCCAAATTTCAACCCCTGTGATAACAGGCCTGTAACTCAGGGATGAGAGAGAGTTCAGGTTACCAAATCCCCTAAAAACATGAGATCACACCTCTACATTTATTTAACAGCTTTACTTCTCAGATAAAGATTTGACACAGTGATTAACATAACAAGCTTTTAAAATACAACACATTGTTAAAGATGAAACCAGTGGTTTCCAACCTTTTTGTCTTTTGACGTCTTACATAAAGCAGTGTGTAGTCGGGGTCACATTTCACATGTCTATGAGTTGTTAACAGCTCCACCAAATAGTGATTTTTCCCTCTAAACTCCTCACATGCTTTCATTTCAATAAATGTTCAAATGATCCAATATTTCACCAAAAAAATTCAAAGATTAGAGAAACTGAAAACAGATTTGTGTATCAGAACTTTGTTTTTTCTTCTTTCCTCTCCCATTAATCATCTCACGACCCCTCAGATTTATCTGCTGACCCTTTGAAGGGGCCCGACCCCTAGCTTGGGAACCACTGGACTTAACTAGCTAACTGTATATGAAGTAGTTCAAACAGTAACATGCTGCTCTAACACTGATGCTTCAGTATTAACAATCTAATGATGTCATATATAATAATATATAAACCACTGCTTTTACTGCAATACTTTAACTACTTCAAGCTGATAATACTTGTAATGTAGAAGGATTTTTCATACAGGACTTTTACTTGTAACAGAGTATTTTTACACTGCTGTATTTGTACTTAAGCAAAGGATCTCAGTACTTCCTCCACCACTGGGTCACACCTGCAGGATATTACAAGCCATAAAAAAGCTCTGAATGGGATTGATTGCCCTCATACACACACACACTTCACTCATCTCTCACACACATTACTCTGCCTTTCCCAACCTGCACAACAAGGCACGAATGAAGATAAGAAACCACAGCTTTTCAGGCTGTAAACTGAGCATTTCTGGGAATAAATGACATAATTCGAGTATATTATGTCGCTGTGTTTCTCCCAGACAACATGAATCAATGGTTGTTGATAATATCGTCACGCCTGTTTATCTTAGCCTCTGTCAACCAAAGCTCAATCAGAGATTAATCTGGCTTTATATCGCGTCCTACATCTCCGGCCGATCAGCATGATCAGCTGGCTGCTTGCAGCGGCGGTGATTGATCCCCACAGCGGGCAGGGAAATTGATTTTCACGGTGCCAGTAGACCGTTGGTGATGCCTAGCAGCTGGCTAGCGATATACGATGGATGTACAAGTCACACACACTGTTATATCGACGGAATACCGACACATAAGCACTCTTAAGAAAAACATTGACACAAGCACAGTGAGAAAACGATATATAATGTGTTAGTTATCAGGTAAAATGCCTTGACAACGGGTTGTTTTTGCTTTAGCCGAGGCGAGCTAACACGAAGTTAGCAACCACTAGCCTAGCAACAGCTCGCCCCTTCAAAGAAAATCATAACCGCCGACGTCCTTTCTTCCACACAGGTGGCAGCTTACCTGGACATAGTTGCTCTCGCAGTACTCGGCGACTCTTTCCAAATTGGTGAAACTGTCCAGCAGTGCGCTTCGTCCTGCTGGAATCTCCTCTTCCAGAAGCATTTGTAGCTCCGCCATTTTCACATCTTTAGCGGAGCGGTGTGTGCGGGCTCGCCGGCGCCGCCGCGGCCGTGTGCGGTACTGCAGGGGCTCTCCCGGCAGCACGTGTGGAGCAGAGGGTTCCCAAATTAATAATCACTGCTGGAAAGTAACCAAGTACATTTACTCAAGTACTGTACTAAAGTACAATTTTGAATACTTGTACTTTACTTGAGTATTTCCATTTATACTACGTTATACTTCAACGCCACTACATTTCAGAGGGCGATATTGTACTTTCTACTGCATTACACAACCCATTGTTAAAGATGAAACCAGTGGTTTCCAACATTTTTGGCTTTTGACGTCTTACAAAAAGCAGTGTGTAGTCGGGGTCACATTCCACATGTCTATGAGTTGTTGACAGCTTCACCAAATACTGATTTTTCCCTCTAAACTTCTCACATTCTATGGATTTCAATAAATCTTCAAATGATCCAATATTTCACCAAAAAAATCAAAGATTAGAGAAAAAATCCAAAAAACTGAAAACAGATTTGTGTATCAGAACTTAGTGTTTTTTCTTCTTTCCTCTCCCATTAATCATCTCACGACCCCTCAGATTTATCTGCTGACCCTTTGGAGGGGCCCGACCCCTAGGTTGGGAACCACTGGACTAAACTAGCTAACTGTATATAAAGTAGTTGAAACTAGCTCCACCTCGAGCAGCTACAACAGTAACATGCTGCTCTAACACTGATGCTTCACTATTAATAATCTAATGATGTCATATATAATTATTTTTCTCTTTTTCAGCTGATACTAAATAAAATTTCATCCTTGAAGGTGCGATGACTGAACGAGACAGATACACCATATAAAATGAAAAAAAACAACAAACCCACACAAAATTTTCATAAGAATTTAATAAGATTTTTAAAAAAGGGAATGAAATGTCAGAATGCCATGTGGCTGTATTAGTAGACAAACAAGCCATATGCCACTGGGAGTTTGGACTCGAGGCAGTTGTTCAAGGAAATGTAAAAAAAAACTTCTGGCGGCACAAGTTGTTTTTCCTCTACATCGTAGAGCATTAAAGTTTCCCTCCTTAAACAGATGGCATCTTTCAACAAGTGCAAATGTGGACCATTGACGGTCAAGTTAATAATGTACTTTAAGGCTTCAGATGAACATGTACAGGGAAGACGACCATGTGGGGCGACTAGTGTGTAAAAAACACGACTGGACAAAGAAAATTTAACCAAGTTACAAAAAGAGCCTTATTCCAAAAAGTGTCAACTACCATTCTGTTGTTTTAAAAGACAGGAGGTAACGTGAGACATGGAAATACTTGTTTAATTGCTGGTAATTTCTTTAATTGAGATGTTAATCATATTGCTTTTTGGGAATATGACTCCGCAGCTCTTCTCCCTCCAGTGGATTTACAGTAGAGACTAGTTTTAGCTTCTTCTGCTGACGGTGATCCAGGTTTCGTCTTTGGGCGTTGACACCAGCTCAGATCTGACCTCCATGACCTGTCCCTCCAACTGGTGAAGCTTCAGCCGCCGCACCAACGTGCTGAGCAGGACCGTAGCTACAGTGTAGGCGAACCTGTCAGAGATACAATCGATCAGGGGGGTCAAGCACGTCTTTCCTTCAGGGAAATCAATGTGTTAATTGTTGGTTTGTTAGTGTTTACCTCAGCTCTGGGCATGTTTGATTCCCTGAGAAACCGAGCAGACAGAAGCTCTTCTTGGCCGAATCTTCCTCAAATCGATCCGGGTCAAACCTGAGAGACGACATTATAATCACCATGTCAAAAACCGGACTTATCAATGGATAAGATGTTCTAACACTGTTTTAACCATCTTATATTTATGTTCAATGTGTTGCAGGATTTATTTTTCAATTAATTGTTTTCATTTATGTTTCCTGGTGAAGTTAGAAGTGAATCTGTTGCTGTAAGACGTACATGAGGGTCTTCAGAGTTATAACGATAACGGATCAAGAGACTTTTCAACACAAATTGAACTGTTCCTCTTGTTGAAACCACTTCTTCACACAGATGTTTCCAGCTGGTTCAGGATTAGAATTGCAACCCTTCTGGTTCACCCTTCACTACCCAGTGATTTATGACACTATCTAATTAACTGATGAGAAAGTCGAAGTCAGAATATGACATGTATGTGAAGAGAACCTGTATGGGGTGCTCCAGGTGTCAGAATCTTGCAGCACCACTCCCAAGGCATAGATCACCAAAGTCTGAAATATGACAACAATAATACATTAACCTTTTTATTACAGGATATGCACATTCCTTAATACGTGTATTGCTGTTTTTAAGCTAAATGCATGATACTGAACCTAATAGTTAGTGAAAAAATAAACAATAACAGACAATTCCTGCATTTGTAGGCAAAATCTGACTCTCTTATCCAAATGTCACCTGTGTGTTTACTATTATCAGTGTTGAGCTGGAGAGAAAGAAACAAACAGGCAGCCACAGACGGCAGGAAACCAGATACCTCTTTGGGGATGACATGTTGATCGACTTTTCCCTCCACTTCCTGAAGTCGAGCCGCGACGGGGGTCAGCTTGGCAGTCCTCACCGTCTCGTTGAGGACCTGCTGGCAGTATCTGTTCCAGGGAGGAAACGTGATAAGATCAAGGTTATCTGATGCACCAATCAGGCCTGGATGTGGCTAAATGTGACGGAAGATTCAACAATTAATTTCCTCAAGTAGTGTAGTGTATCTGTATCCTTATAGATGCATCATCCGTTCAGGTTTGACACTTTGACCTTGATTTTTTACGCTACGATCTCACAAAGCTGTGCAATTTCTTGAATGCTTGAACAAGGTCATAGAATGAATCATCCCTCCATGTTTCACTAAAATTGGTTTGAGATTTTACATCTGATGGATCTAAAGCTCTTACCTGAGCTGAGGGATTTTGTCCAAGGTAACTGGATCAGAACCCAAAACCTCCTCCAGCTCCTTGTACAACTTGTCCTGGACTTCTTCTGATGTAGACAGGAAGTGAAGAGCCCAGATACACACTAACAAAACACCACAATTTTACACTTTTCAGCTGAAAAATGAGCATTTCAAGGTTTGTTTTCATGATCTCGGACACAAATACTCAATATGTGAGGAGAAAACCTCATGAAGCATCACTCACAGTTGGCGGTGATGACGCATCCAGCCAAAGTGAAAACCATACAGTCCTCCATGATCTGAAACAAGCAACAAAATTCATTTCAAGACTTTTTCAGACTTCTGCAGGATCCGTGAAGGTGTGTTTTGAACTGCAGCAGGCGTCTGCTCTCGCGGATCAGTATTCACCTGTCGTTCCGTGAGACTCGACTGATGCAGAGCGTCCACAAACACCGTCTGCTTCCTCTGGGTTTTTCTCTCCTTTGACACTGACAGCAGCACCGACTCCATCTCAGACAGAGCTGAACACCAGGGAAGAAAAAATGTAAACATAGTTGTCTGACTGTTACTTTTTTTTATATTTTCGGCATCTACATGTAGCTTCCTGTCACTCAAACTGGGGTTATGTGTCGGCATTGTTGTTAAAAAAGATCCAATTTCAACCATCTGTCTGGTTTTCCAGCCATTCAGATAACATCTAAAATTAACTCCAGTCTGGTACCAAGTGCCAGTAACAATTGTCCTTGGCAAGTGAATCAATAACAGTCCCCCAAACAGATCTATCCACTGATTAAGGCAAAAGTACTAACTGTCTGTTCCCAGACTCTGTCTCTAGCTGCCTGTGAGATAACGTCTGAGCCTCTGCAAACTTTCCCTCCTGTTTCTCCACAGCTGAACAACAGTAGAGGCCTGATTCTGTTCCAACATATCAACACACAGCAGGTGTGACAGGGGCTAATGAGAGAAAATGAGGATAAAAAAAAACACAATTTGTTTTGAAGCAAATAAATCAAACATGGAACAGGAAATGTTACTGACAAGTTGAACCTCACTCACCCGTCTCATAATGCCCTTTCCTGCTGGAGCTCTTCTCCATGGAGCCGTCCAGGTAGCCTTTTCCGATTTCTGACCAGATCTGGTGGCACAAGTGTGAATTAGAAGAAGAAAACAAAACAACAAATCAATTAATCAGTTCCTTACAGTTTCTGACATTACTTTACTGAGCAAGATTCCTGGTTTATAGCACATTTCTAAACCCCATGGGGCCAAAATGAATAGAAAATGGAAAAATCAGTTAGAATGAACAATGCCTTTATCCCGGGAAACCCATTTTCTGTCTGCAAATTGGAAATACTGCCTTTTTTGTGGACTTTGCACTGACTTCCAACAAATATGTGAGGAGAAACCCATCACAGCAGATGCAAAGTACCGATTTCAACGCCCCCAGCAGCAGAAAAAAAGACCAGAGAGCAACACAAGTACAAAAGTGGTTTGTATAACAGACTCTCTCACCGCGTCGTGGTTCTTGCGGAAGGAAATGACATCGGCGTCGTCTTTGAAGCGCTCGCCCAGGGCCAGCTGAGTGACGGTCTTCATGGACAGACCCAGCAGGTGGGCACACAGCGGGATGTGCTGATCCTCTGGGAACGACTTCCACTTCCCGACTAGCTCCTCCACCACCTAGGAAACAGAAGACGATTACAGAAAATACATGTTTAATACATCTGTACTTTATATTTCAGTGGATACTTTTCATCAGTGGTACCAACCTTGAGCAAGTGAGGGAAGTTGTTCTTCAGCGTACTGTTGATTGCACCCTCGTACACCTTCTTCCTTATGACGGTCTCACTGGCCCCGCCTCCCATCCCTGACTGGTAACCTAGCAACGACTTCAGCATCGTCTCAAAGGAGTCAGCTGAGAAGAGCAAAGAGAAAGAAAGAGTTTTGTTTATTTGACATCAGGCATCAAAATTGTACTATAATCAGCAGCAGCAGTAGTAACAACTGTGATATAACGCCTCCTCGCTGCTGCGCTTACTTGTGTGGTTCGGGTTGATGTGTTGACGTAGCTGGTGCACAGAGCCCAGGCTGACCACCGGACGACCGCCGAACCAGAACGACGCCACGGACCCAAACTCCTGATGAAGACTGACGAGGAATTCATGCAGACTGCCTCTGTTCACAATGTCCTGCAGGTTTCCATCCCTGCCAGAGAATAAGACATGATGTGAGCAGCCAAAAAAGCACTTCACTGACACTGGAGAGTCAATTTGTATATCTGTGAACTGTAAACATACTTAAATATGTTAATAATTAAAATAAATACATGCTGAAGGAGGACGGTGACTTTGTTTTATGTGTTTCTAAGTTAACAGACTTGGTTTTTGTTCAAGTTCACACTTACTGGACTCTTAAGGAGTCAATATCTACCTTAGAGCACTGTCACACAGAGGCTGCTTACCAGGGATACATTCATTTCTCACCCTGTCAATGAATTCATGTAAACAATAGCTGCAAAAACAGTCATGAAGATCACAGTTGCTTACTTCTCATCTGTAGGGTTGAAACCTGGGATGCCAGAGGCCCTTCTGGATGACTGAAAACAGGATTATAATGATATTTCACTGTTAGTAACAGTAAAAAAAAAGTATTTTCTATTAACTGGTAGCTAACTGACATCTATTGTCTGCTAAAATAAGTTGACAGGTGTGCTATGCCTGTCCCACTTCCAGCTAGAGCTCATAAATTAAGGTTCAATTGTACGAAATCCCATTTAAAATATAATAAAGTCATTTTCTTCAGTTACTAGTAAACACAAACACAGTGTAAGACACCTTTTAATGTCACTAAATTAATTATTTGGGTCTTTGGGTAAAATCGGCATACAAATGGCGTATTAAACAGCATCTAATTTCACATTTTTAACTTTAATAGCTCATTGAAGTGAGCGGATACCGGTGTAAAACCGCCCATCATGAACTCTTAAAGTTGATTTTTATTGAAGCAGATTCCTTATTGATGTCTTAAATGTCGCCGAACTCAGAAAAGGATTATAATGATTAGTTTAATATGTTAAACCATGTTTTGTGACACTTTTCTGCCAGCTGAGGAGCAAGAGGACATTTAATTAACTGTCGTCACAGTACCGTTAGCTAACTTAAAGCTAACTTAACTTACCGGGTATAAATAAAGAACAGCTCCCACCAAAATGATGACAAACGTGACAGCAAAGATGGCAAAATCCAGCATGACTGCTCGCTTTTAATGGCACCGTTTCTCTAACTTTTACTCATGAATATCTGGAGATTTGCACCCAAAATGACAACAGCCGCCGTTACCACGTCAACAGAAAGTGGAGGAGCAGGATCGTCCCGCTCTGTGCTCGACTACAAAGTCTGGATGAAAGTCAGAGCAAACTAGTTCAGCTCAGAGAGAATCGATGGGTGAGATCCACAATGTCAGGATTTACATACAGATTAATAAATTAACTGTTAACGGGATAAATTTCAAAGCAGTTTTTAGCTTTTACACTTAAACTGACACTTCAACTCCTTTTACTGCTTCCACTTAAACAGCGACTCCCATATAATCTTTCATGTGGAAATAATTCATTTTAAGACAGTTTAACATGTTAACAGCCGCATTTTTTTTTTTTTTTTACATTTTTTCATCTATTTCCACTGCTGTTACTGCTTACATATCAACTGAAACGTCAACTTCAATTACTTTCATTTTCTACAGTTCAACTTACATTTTAACTGCTTTTATCTCTTATTCTTCTACCGACAGTTCAGCTGCTTTTTAAACTTTAGGACATAATAAACAAAAAGTATTATATTTGCAAAATATTGATCTAAAGCCTGATGCTGATTCAACTTATAGATATTTGATACTTGCAAATTAAGATCAATGGGAGCCTAGAAAAGTGAGAAAAGTGTTATCAATATAAAACATAAAAATAAACCATTCAGTGTGATCATGAACTGTACAGATTCACTTTATATTCCAGCAGATTTCATGCATCTAATCTCATCAGATTGTAATAAAGAGGCGTTGTTGGATTTGTTGGATAAAACCCTGTATTTAAAAAGACAAACACGTTTCAAAAATACAAAAATAAATCTACACATTCAGACTTCACTGTTAAAATACAGTGCAAAAAAAAAGAATATGTGCAAAATGACAACAAAGCTGTACAGAGTGTCTGAGAGCAGATATACAGTGACGGTTTCTCAGGCCGTCATTTCTGATTTGTCCTCCAGTTTGGGAGGCTCGATCTCCATGGCCATCAGATAACCTGAGGAAGAAGAACAAGATCATAAAACACACTGTTTTCAATCAACTTGCCTTTTTTTAAAACCCTAAATTGATATGAAAGCATCTCTCACACTCAGTGTAGTCAGTCTCGGGTCGGGTGGCGATGAAGATCCAGGCCAGACCCACTAATAGAGCCACCACCAGATTAACTGTCACCCACGGGTGGAGAATCTGGTGCTCTGATCCCGGAGGCCTGGAGAGGAAATACGAATCATCGGGTGTCATAATGAGACAGAAACATGCTGTAAACATAATGTGTTTCCAGTGAGCTCACCATAACGTCGTGTTGAACGCCGGGTAGAGGTTGATTCGATCACTGGTCATCTGCTGGCTGAGAGAGAGGACCAACGCTGAGAAATATACTGGATGGAAGCAGAAGAGAGAACAAATAAGAGTGTCAACTGAGAGAGAAGGTTGTTTGAAGGGGGCGATTTTTGTGTGTGTTTGTCTGTGGACTCACAGAACGAGGCGAGAGCAACGGGGTCCAGCGTGATGAACTCCCGCAGAGCCAACGAGCCTTTGGCCAGGTTCACTCTGACAACACAAGAGTTTACATTGGTGTTTGCTTCATATCAGCAGCTCGCTTCACAAGTATAAGAAGTCTGAATGCTGGAAAGCTTTACTAAGAGAAGTTCAACAGTGTTTTTTATATACAAATGGATTATTTTGCCTTCAAACTTTCTTGAAACTCTATTTGAAATGTATTTCCCTATAAGAAAATGAAACCACCAGTTAATTAGGGCTGAAGTGAACTAGTTGCGTCATCTCCGACTGCGCCGACGCTGTCTTACCTGTCGAAAGCGGCCACTGTGCTGATGGCCAGCAGCATGTAGAGCAGAGACTGGGATGGATAAGCCAGACTGTTGTACTGCTCCAGCAGGTTGGACAGAGAGGTGAGGTGCTGCCCGGCTAACACGTACACCACCACTATGTTCCACACGGCGTAGCCCGCCAGGAAGCCGTGACAATACAGACCGAACACCCTGAAGCGGACACACGAGAGAGGAGACACGTTAAACTAAAGGGACTGAACAACAAAATACACAACAAACAAACTGTTGACACGTTTCTTTCACCTGAAGCCTTCGTGCACCCTGAGAGAAACGTCTCTGGTGGTCCACAGCGGCTGAATGTGCTGGAAGTCCGCCAGGTTTTCCATCTGGTCGCTGGTCTTCCTCCAGTCTGAGCGCTCTGCGGCCTGGAAACGCTCTATATGAGAACACACACACACACACACACACACACACACACACAGTATATAGTATATATAAAAGGCAGTGACACAATCAGATCATTCAGTGTAATCTTCTAAATTACCGTCATTTTTCATTACTCACTGTTCCTCTCTACGAAAACCTTTCCGACCGGCTGGCTCTGGCCCTGCGGCGCCGAGAACAAGGAATGCTGGGGGATAGGAGGCGGGGTGTCGGTGATGATGTCATCCTCTTCTATGTCCAGCTCATCGGGAAGCTGCGATTCAACGACTTTCGACTTCCTGAGACGATGAGAAATAAAGACGGTAGGTTATTGTTGTATTTTTCAATTCCAACTGTCTTTACTGTTTTAACTCTGTTATAACCAACCTGCACATAAAATACCTCACATATTCACAAATATATAAAGAGGAAAAACAAAAATACACTAATTTAACCCAACATGCACACAAGATAAAGTAAAACAAACTGAAACCAGGTGTTGTGCATAAAAAAAGTTGTTTTTTTGAAGTGTGTTAGTGATTCTTACTTCTTCTTTTTGGTTTTTTTGACTACTTCCTCTCCGTCGGTGGTCTGATCAGGTGTGTCTCCGTTCACCAGGTCGGCTTGGTCGTCTTCAAGATCTGAAACCCCAGAAACACAATCACAGATCTTCAGCTGAGGAGCCGACCTCCTCCACACAGTCAAACTGTTCCCTCAACGTATTTTTTTATCATTTGATGAAACTACAGTATTTGAAGGTTAGTCTCACCTATAGTGGCACTTTTCTTTTTCCTCCTCCTCCTCTGCGGTGGAGCGTCGTTCGTGCTTTCGAAGGTGAGTTGCTCCCCTACCTCAGATACCCTCCTGCTGCCCAGACCTCCCATCTCCATCCCCTGATCTACACAGGAAAGATGGAACAAACAAACCTGATATGAGTATTAAAGTTTACTCTGAATGGAGGGAAAAAGATGTACACCTGCCAGCATCATTCTCATCTTTCTTGGATTCGAAAGCAACATTTCAATGTCGTTTTTTTTTTCATTTATCATGAGAAAGTTGAAGATTTTTTCTAGAAAAGCACATAAACGTGACACAACTTTCAACCTGAAAAGCGATTCTTGACCTTGAAGTAGTTTAAACTGAAGTCTTTGATGAGAAAATACAGCCAGCGAGACTTTCACCAGCACAGCAGCCCTGTTTCATCTTCAATCATGTTACAGATTTTTAGATTTTATGAGACAGACAGGCAGAGTTTTTACGATTAACTGGACAGAATATGAATGTTTTGATTTCAATTTTGCAACAGAAACTAATGATGAACCTTCACTTTTAAGATTTGAAGTCATTATCCTTCATCTAAATATATTCTCAACACATCTACAGTAACGTCTGACAGAAAAACAAACCCAAACTATCTTAGTAGGTATGGAGAGATCAACGGGGTTTAAGGGCAGGTTGTGAGTCTTCATCCCTTTTAAACTCTGCTCACTGCCCACACACACGTCCACTCAAAGATGTGGACGTGTGTGTATGTGTGTGTGTGTGTGAGTGTGTTATGTACCGTCCATATCGTCGACTCCATTTGCCTCTTTCCTCACCCTCTTCTTCTTGTGTTTTGGTACCGGTACGTCTCCTACACGAGATGAAAAGTGAAAGAAAAGGTTTAATCAAATCAAGAGCTTCTGTCTGAATATAAGAGAAATACATAATTAACAAATCCTGACTCACCAGCTGTGTCTTGACTTCATGTGTCAGTACATGCCACAAAAGAAAGAGGGAAAGTTTAGTTTGACTGTTGAACGTAAACACTGTAGATACAGACAACACAGACACGTTAACCTACCTCGGCATTGTGGGAAGTGCTCGTTGCCCTCGCTGAAGAAACAGAAAGGGAGAAAAGGTTTGTTTTCTACGTGTATTTATGTTCATTTTCCAAATAACGTCAAGAAATCAAACGTTTTCACAGCATCCATGAGCAGACAGGTTTATTTGAATTCCTACTTTTATGATCTAATGAAGGATATTTGTTCTCAGTGAAGGAAAAACGGTCAAAAAGTTGATTTTATTTGAAAAACAAGACGTATAAAAGAAACTCTGTGCAAAATCTCACCAGTTTACCTTCTGACTATCATGCTGAGAGCCACAAAAACAACCAATCAAAGGTGACAATGAACTGAAACACATAAATAAATCTCTGCTTCTTCTTTTCAAATTTAGATCAACACTACAAGAAAACAACACACCTTCTCTTACACAGTGACAGATGAACTCTAACTAACATTAACTTGTAACATAAGACAGCTGAGAGGAAACCTTACCGTCGTCTTTCTGGCCATCCCACCCAAGAATGAAGTAAGAGTACAGTGAAGCTACATGTAACATCCTGGCTGACGCCTTTAAATCCGCAGCTAAATCTGTGATCATACATCTGCCAGGAGCAGGGATTACTCAGGGCAGAGGTCAAACACACTTAAACCTTTTCAGACTCTTGGAGCAGCAGCACTGTGTGTGTGTTTGTGTTGGTGTGTTTGTGTTTGTGTTTGTGTGTGTGGGTGAGTGAAGTGTTAAGAAAGTGTGTCTGTAGGATCTGCTGTTATAGAAGCTCGCTGGTCTAATCTTTCTGACGGTTTCATTGGCTGATAATCAAGAAGTGAAAAGTTCAATTTTCTTCAGGAGACTTTACTCAGATATCACCGTCTTAGTATCCAGCTGCTTAATTTTCCTCAGATGCTGCATTTTTATCAATCAGACTTTCAGTGGAATCATGTTATGATTATATTGTGTAATCAATTTATAAAATATTGTTGTCCAAATCCTATTTTCTATGTTAAATGGAATCAAAAACTAATAAATTGAGTTAGTAAAGTTTTCTGTTTTACTCATTTATGGATAAAAGTGACACTTCAAATCAATTCAACTCCTTTATTTGTGACATTTGCCTTGACTTTGCTTTATTTTATGTAAATCCACAAATCTTCAAGGTGAGTAATTTTGCCTGTCAGGTTCCATTAACTCTTGTATGGATGTATATGTTATATTTGTGTGTTGTAATTGGCTTTATTGTGTATTTTACAGCTGCAACACATTACTTATACAGTTCAGCCTACAGCTGAAAACACAAATATATTCACTTCATACTGATATAACAGAGAGAAAAGAAGCAAAATTGTCACATTTGAGAAGCTGAAGTCAGATCATGTTTGGCATTTTGCTAAACTGACTGATCAGTTAACAGATTATTTGTTATTTGTTATAGCACCAGTGTATTTTATTTTGTTGTGAATGTTCAAAGTTTACCAGCCACTCAATAGATGACCATTGTGGTTTTTGGCAGGTGAGTGAAACCAGCCCGTCGTATATTTTACCAGCGTTTGGCAGGTGGTTGGTTCTACTTTTGTGTCCTTCCTGTCTGGAATCCAAACTGTGCTCAAAAGATTAGCTGAGGAACAGATTAATTAATCAATCAAAAAAAGTTTAGAGAATCTATTTATTCTCTTTGTCACTTAACCTCTTAAACCCAGGATTAAGAGATTAATAATTAAATCTGAAGAGAAATTACAGCTGCAGAAATGTGAATTTCCTCACTTTCCCTGGTTTCCAATCAGGACAACATATTGATATTATATCGATATCCTGATAAGAGACTAGATATCGTCTTAGATTATGGATATCATGATATGGCATAAGTGTTTCTTTTCCTGGTTTAAAGGCTGAATTACAGTTGAATGATGTAATTTTCTGAACTTACCAGACTGTTCTATTATTTATCTTTACCCCTCAGTCATTATATCCACATTACTAATGATTGTGTAAATATTTTGTGAAAGCACCAATATTCATCCCTACAATATTTATATATTATTCATTTTGAGGTATTTGGTCAAAAATAGCGTAATATTTGATATATTACGATCACATTGCCCAGTCATAGTATCACATATTTTATACTTTAAATACATGTTATGGCTGTTGATCAGATTAAGTATGGTATATAAAGGAGCCAGTTGACTTGTAGTGGGCGGGTGTTTGTTATTTTGCCATTTACACAAAGTGAAAACATAATGAACACGTTTCCCAATAGGAAAAATATTATAGTTGCGGCTCTAAATGCAAAGTTTCCCTTCAGGACAGTGCAGGTTTAAATGAGTATATAGATAATAGTAACTAACTACTATGTCATAGCAGAGTGCTTTAATAACTTTAGGTTATAAACATTTGTATTTGGTTGACTGACCTGTGGAAGAGGCGGCAGCTCCCTGGGTCGCATTTTCTGTAAAGGCAAAATATAGATTATAAGCAATACTTATAAGTAACTTTAATACATGTGACGCTAAATTAAATGGATATACAGTATGTTATTATCACAGACAAGCCTGAAGCCTTTACCTAGCAGTTAGCTAACAGCAGTTTGCGTTATTTTACACTAAAATATTAGTAAAAACCAAAAATATCGTTAGTTAAACTAGCTACCGTTAGTTAGGTTTAACGTTACGCTAACAGTCGTTACTTGTGAACATGAATGTGTTACCTTCGAGCCTCCCGTTTCCATACTCTGAAATTCCACCTTTAAATGTTAATCCACTTAAATCATACTTAAATAAACTGTATATTTCAATGACTACAAACTTTTAAAAGTGAGAAAACGACACGTTTTCTTTGATTATTCGAGCTGGGTTTTTTGCTTTATTTACGCTGTGCAGAGCAGCTACCCGTTATGCCCCGCCCTACTCTGTCTCTGATTGGCTAGTACTCGTTGCCTTCGTTGTTGGATTGGTTAGATTTAGGCATGAGGAGTGAGATTATTGGTTAGAGTAAGACGGTAAGCCAATCAGAGGCAGAGTAGGGAGGGTCCGGATGTATTTACTGGTGACCATCCACATAGCAAGCAAGTAGAGGCAGAATGTGTTCAATTGTTTGCCATGCTGATGACATTAAAATGGATTGAACAGGTTAGTTGCAGCTAAATATCAATATGTAGTGATTCTGTCTCGGCCCTCGCAAGCATTAAGACATTTATAGCCAGAAGTCACCCGGATCTGCTTTGTTTATCAACTCAGAATAATTGGACAAGGTAAAAATGTCACATTCATGTGGGTCCCAGCACCAGGTATCCCAGGAAACAAGAGAGCAAACAAATTGGCAAAAGCAGCAGCTGTTGAAATCAATATTAAGTTATCAAAATCAGAGGGAAAGGGCATTGTGTGGGAAAAGACAGCAGTGGGATCAGGAGATAAGGGGGAAACATTTACAATTCAAAATAGAGTAGGCAGTGTAAGAAACAGAAAAGGAGGTGAGCATCCAACCGGTCTTTGTGAACAGGTGCCAGAAACTGTAGAACATGTTATCATCATCTAAAATAAACATATGTCAGGAAGGAAGGAAGGACATGCTGGAGGAAATAGAAAGATAAGGGATAACAGGAACAGTTATAGAACTACAGGGCAGAAGATGCTCGGAGAACAGGGCTGATAGGAAAAGTGTAACAATCAGGGACACTGGAGGAGTTAATTGACTCCAGAAGATGGCAGTAATGCAACAATATGGATGCCAAGTGCCGTTAAGCATCAAAGAAGAAGTAAAGGCAAGGATCCAAAATATGGGATAAGATTTGTTTCAAAGGCAAGACTGACAAAATAACTACACACAAGACATCTGATTATAATATTTTCTATTTTTCTTTCACTCATCAGGATTTTTCTGTGGTGAATTACAATCAGTAATAGAAAGTTCCATTTTGCCTTTGGGGTCATTTTTGGGATGTTTCACATTATTTTTCTTCACTTTCCATTCATTTTTTGTTTGATTCTCTGTAGATGTTGTTCAATTATTATGAAACAAATCTGATTTCATACAAAACACGTGAAAAAAAGGCCAATTGACTAAATGATTGAAATATTTACTGTCAGAAGTCATTTTTTATTATTGTCACAAACTGGTACAAATATTAAAATGTCATTGTTTTGCTTACAGTTTTGTTACAGTTTATATTAACCTTCATCAAATTATTTGAATGAAATAAGGACACAAAGTGTAAAGTTTGTGACATCTCGCCGAACACAGTTTTCTGTTAATCATCACAATTTTTTGGCATGCAATGACACACTTTTAGGCTACAGCAAAACACAAATAAATGACAGAAATGCAGAATGAAAAAACCAAACAGATCATAATTTCTAGAGTGTAAACATAAATCGGAAAAAGATCGTAATCTTAATTCCAAATCTCTGTACAAGAGTGGGGAGCAGGGCAGGAAATGAAGCTGTTTTGCTCAAATTAAAGAAGCAGGAAACTATCTTTTTCCTCCCTATAACAATTCAAACACTCAGAGGGTGTTGAAGGTTTGAGGCAATACGCCGAGAAATCTGACATCCTGTAGTTCCACAAGTAGATGGTTCTCCTTGGTTGCAGAGTTACTATAGCTGTCGTAAACCGGTTAGTTTTACTACTGTACTAGCTTTAAGAAAATATAGTTTACTCTAGTAGTTAGTTCTCATTTCTAAAGAAATACATTCTGACACAGTTTCAGGGATTTCTTCGGGCCTGAGTCCATCTCCATCTTATCTTTGGGGATTTGAAGCGACTTATGAATCAGATCAAGCACATCAGAAACAGCAAGATCAAAATATTTAGAGTTTTTTCATGCCCTACTCCCCCTCAAACATGCAGTATTAGACATAAACCAAATTGATTTCATCTGTGAAACTGTGTGTTTGGAGTAACATGTTTTACAGTGGGGTTTGTCCCAAATTGCTGCCATGGTAACAGGGGTCTCATCGCTTCACTTCACCCCTCGTATTTCCTTCTGTCCTCTCTTACGACTCGGCGGTGGGTCGTATCCAGCTGGCGGGGACCCACTGCGGCTCGTCCTGCGCCTTCCTCACCGCCGTCAGCAGCTGGACGCAGGAGTCCTGCAGCTCGTCGTTGACGATCACATGGTCGAAGAACTGCCAGTAGTGGGACTCGATCTTCCGTGCTGCTTCTTCCATCTCCTGGAAGTCCTCGTCCTGTTGGAGGAAACGTATCAGAACTGATTCTAGCTTCAACTAGACTACACACAGTTTCTCATCATTTCTGTGTAATTTATTTGGAGCTTTCTGCTCGCTCTCGAGAAAATAAACCAAATTCAGATGTCAAAATGATAATTCTCTGCTGCAGGTTTCATGGTAAATTTGGGACTTAAAATTAGGGCTAATTGCTAGAAAGTTTGAGTCACATGACTTCATAATTTAATTAGGTTTTAGGAAATCGTGTCAAGAGAAAAACACTGACATGCTTATCAAATTAGTGCAAATTTACCGGTACTTTCTGTGCTCTTTTAAACAATTACATGTTAAAATAACTAAAGAAAACTAAAGTAAATGGGATTTCCTTCAGGTTTGCCTTTACAACATTTAACAACTTGAAATCAAGACAAAAGAAAACTCAGCATAAAGGTGAGGGTGGCTCTTACTTTGAACGGTCGGTTGACGTAGTAGTTGGTGGTGATGTACGAGTCCTGTCTCGTCTCCTTGAGGCGCTCCATTGGCGGCGGTTTCACATAGATGACGTAGGCCCTCAGTTCATGAGTCCTCACTGCCTGAATGGCCTAAACGGAGCAATAAATTTAAGTTAAATTAAAGTTTAGTTCTATTTTACAAATGTATGGAGGCAAAAATAAGAGATGCTGTTTGTGAAATTTCTAAGTGGTAACTTTGATTTTTGATTGCGGTTTGAAAACCTGAATTTCAACTTTTAGTGTCGGACTTACATTTGGTTCGATGTCAATGACGCAGATCTTTCCGCTGTTTAAAACTCCCTTCACAGACTCGATGCTGGTGCCGTACAGATTCCCTTTGTACTCTCCGTACTCCAGAAAGCTGTTGGGCATCATCGGTTTATTACATGCATTAGTCCTTTAAATTTGACCAGGACACAGACTCATCCTCCCACATTTAATATGAATCAGAAGCATTTCAGGAGCATTTTTAATTTCATGTTTTTAAAAAAAGGCTTTTGTTGTTCTTCTAAGTGTTTTCTTGTGTTTGTAAAATAAAATCTTGCGATATGAAACCCACAAAGGTCAATATTGTGTTTAAATTTGACAAAGAATATCACTGAAGTGTGTCAGTGTCACCTCTACGTTCATTCATCATTCATGGATTCACATCAGAATCAGTCGTACCTGTTGTTATACACCATGTTGTCAAAGATTTCGCGGCTGGTGAAGTTATATTCTCTGCCAGACTCCTCGTATCCTTTGGGTGCTCTTGTGGTGTCTGGTGAAGGAAAAGAGAAACACATTATTCACAGAGTACAAAACATACAGTGTTTTAGTTTTACTCTTTGAGTCGGACAAGCAGAAAATAATCATATCATCATAAATTAACCCAAAAAAACCCAAATCAGAGATCTTAGAATGAAGAAAAACATAAATAAGAGAAACTTTGGTCATTTAGTTGATTGTAAACTTGGATGACAGTGATTGGTACATACGAGGTATCGCTCCCTGGAAGATGTTGGGATTCATTTCAATCAAGCGCCTCCGAAGTTCATTCACACCCACACCAGACGGACCTGAGAGAGACAGAAACATTTTATTAACTCTTTATCATTGTAAATGAGGATTTATTAATGTAGAAATGCTTCTTTCATTCACTGTGTTCCTCAAAATACACAAATACTGAGCTGGCTGAACATTTCCTACAACACATCCAACTGTTTGCACTTGAAAAACATTTACGAGAAGTTCAGAAGCAGACAGTTTATACACCTAAGAGGGCGATGAGGCGTTGCGGGTCCTGCGGGTGGCGCTGGTAGCGCACCACCTCCTCGTAGGGGCTGTTGAGGGCGCTGTTGCAGCTGCTGGGGCAACGGGTGTGGCAGGACAGCTGGGTGGTGCTGTGACACCGCCGACGACACAGACGCATGCTGCGCCTGAAGCCCACTGAGGAGAAAATAATACACACTCACTGAAACTATATAAAAACATAACTGATACTAATTAGCATACTTTAGCATACTAATAACACTACTGAATAATGAGATTGAAAAAATGATCTTTTCCCTTTTTAAATTTCTCATTTCAGTGACTTTTAATATGCAAATCAGAGCGTTTGAAGACTCACCTAAGTAGATTCCCTCAATGTTGCTGCTGAAGTCATCCTCGTCTGAGATGCAAATTGAGGAGAAGATGAGTGAAAAATTAAACAAAGAAATAAATACAGACATTTAAAATGCACAAATCGCATTGAAAAATAATCCAAATCACAGTAACAACAGCAGCAGCCTCTAAATTATTCACAAGAAGCTGCAGTTTTCTTCATCAGGAGAGAAGAAATCAACATGCAAAATCCAGAATCACAATATTTTTGACTCAGTACCACAATATTAATAATGTGATGATATTTTGGGCCGACATTTCCATATAACAATCACTGAAAACTGGGAAAAGAAAATAAATGAGTGTGTCTATTGAGAGGACCAAATTTAAATAAAGTTTGTTGAGAGGATTTAATTCTGTTGCTGGAAAAATAAATAATGCTGACAAACAAAAAGTCCTATTTTGACAGGAAATTTTTGAATAAATCAAGTCAAATTAAAAGGGCACTTCTGCAATTCACTACTGCACTTTCATAACATGTGGGGAACTAAATCAATGTAGAAGAGGCAGAGATATCCCAACTTTTAGTCCCTAGTATGAGTCAAACTCCCAAAACACTGGATCCTACAATTCCCATAATGCAACACACCTCAAATAAAACACAGGCTTGTAGTCTCCACGGTCACCTGACTTAACTTGCACATGTAAACCAGCAATCTGTTTTTTATGAATTATTTAACTATTTATTTATGTATGCATTCATTTATTAATTTTATAACGAGTCATGTTTGGTCCTCCGTACATTTAAAGTACAAAGTTCTGACTTGTAGACTCTGGTTGTGGTTTTCTCACCTTCTCTGAGCTCCTCTGACATTTCCCATCAGAAAGCAGAAATATTCGGAAAAGACACAAAAACAAATGATTTAGATGAAGGAAACGAGGCAGAGCGACACTATTTATGTATTTTGCAGCACAAAATTTCACAAGAGTTCCTGTTACGAATCAAAACAGATGAACTCAACAAAGACTTACCTACCAGATTCAAATGCCTCCTCATCTGACAGAAAGAAAAACACACATAATGGGAGTTAATCAGAGGCAGGTATTTACAGAGCAGCAAACATACAGTGAAGTGAAGTTTTACCTGCTTCGACACATTTCTCATCGATGGCCATCATGTCTTCCTCTGCGGATAAAAAATAAAGATAAAAAATGATCTTTGAATCAAGACAAAACAGTGAATATTCTCACATCTGAAGCTAAAACTAAACCTAAACTGTAAATCATCTGAGGTGAAATGTGAGTACTTCTTACCTTCCTCTACTGTGCTCACTTAAGTGAGCGTGCGATGAAACACAATTACAGATATTTATGAAAACACATTTGTCATTCAGAGACTGTTAATGCTGAAAAAATAATGATTTAAATACATTTGAGTGAACTCACAGGTCTGTATGCAGGCATGTGGTTGATAAGGCTGCGACCACCAGAACTCCCTCTGCTTCCTGCAACAACACGCAGATTCACACTCAGATATAACAAGTTCTTCACATCAGCTCTGAGGTCATAATGCTGCTGCGTCGGCCTTCAAGAAGCTTATTTCCTAAAAAAACCAGCGCTCATAATTTATTTTCTCACCACAAAGTCAGTTTTATTGGATTTACTGAATATCTGACAAGCCTCCTAACTACAGCAGAATCACATGTTCTGCATGTGAATTTGGCAAAAATGATTCTTACATTAAATGTTTTAAAAAAAAGAAAACCATCATTGCAATATGCTTAACTTATATATAGCAACATAGTCTTTCAATATTCCTTATAAATCTTCAACTTGGTGAAAAAAATGTGCAAAAATTAGGAGGAGGGTTGGTTATCAAACTTCAATATTTTTTTGGTACCAACCAAAATATCAATGTCTGTCAAAAACTGACAGCTAGAATCAAATATCTGATCAGATTCATATTCCTTCTCATTTAAATAATCAATTTGCCAATTTTAGACTTTTTTTAGGCAAATCTTTCGTACAGCTGTTTATGTTTAGATCATTTAACATTTGACGACATTAATGTTGTTTTGTTAAATGAAAAAAGGGTTTTGTAGACATGAAGACATGAACTTTTCTCAAAGTAAAGTATTGTTTTGGTATCGGTACTAATAACCAGGTATCATATCAGCTCTAATATTCTAAATGACACCCAGCAGAAAACATGATTCACATATGACAGGACGTCACACAACCAATCACATCTTTGCTATAATGTTCTTCTTAAACATCAGCTACATGCTAAACCTGCCAGAAACACACAGGCCAGTGTGTGTGTGGGGTCTGCTTTCAGAAAACTTGTTGGTATTAATTAAAACAAAAGTTGGTAAAAGTTTTCATACTGGTCAGCTACTGGTAATAATTTAATCCCATATAAAAGGCTAAACAGTAAACTCTGCTCACCGTTTGAGCAGGTTGGTGGAGGGGATGAGGCCGGCGCAGGCCGTGTTGCTGGGAAGTTTCTTGGCCTGCCACCACAGAGCGTCAGTCTGGTCTACGATCTCCAGGATGTCGCCCTTTCTGAAGCTCATCCCGGCGTCGGCGCAGGGGATTGTGGGATCCTGCTGAGGGCTGTAGTCGGCCATAGCGCGCACGTACAGCTGACAGACGACAGGTTCGTTTATAAAGATGCAACATAAGTGATTTTATGTGTGAAAGTGTCAAAGTAAAGCAGGAAGAGGAGATGACTCACCATCGTCTGGTTGTGGACCGGCCTCTCTGTGATGGGAACGACCTTGAACATGATGGTGCCTTGCGACCTGGCTTGCTGATTGGATGTGAAGACACACAAGCGTCAGAAGATTATATGTGCTCTAAAGTATTATTCAAAGTAAAACACGAACCTGGTGAGACTCTAACAGGCTGTTCTGCTTCCTACCTCCCCAACATCGTGTGATGCTTTCAATCTTTTTCATATTTTAATATTTTTTTTAATCTGTTGTAATCTGTTGCATCGTGACATTGTAAGTCATGATTCTTGGCATTTCTACTTTACCAAATAGGACACAACAGAACAATTTGACACTTTAGTACAAAGATAGGACAGTGGGAAAATTATATATATAACAGTTCAACCTTTGTGAGGTTTAGTTTATTTAGAGCTTTCAACCACATCTCATAGTCTTCATAAGTGAAAAGACTTTGCTCAGTTGTCATGGAAGCCGACAACCCCAAAATTGAACATAATACACTACAAGACCAATAAGTAATCAGTAACATGACGGACATGAAGGTGTATGAAATAAAACAACCGGTGACCTACCACGACTTGGATAACCTGCTCCGGTTCCATCCCGTCCACAGGAAAACCATTAACCTCCATGATCCTGTCCCCTGCATGGAGCAGACCTACACACACACACACACACACACACACACACACACACACACACACACACACACACACAGATATATCCAGATTACATATAATATAACATAATCTAAATTAGGTTAGAAAGTAGACATAACATCAAAAATGTGCATAAACAACAGGAAACAGTAAAAATTGAGCATGGAAGTTCATTTTTTACTTTTATGTATGTATGCGAGCTCTACATTTGATGAGAGCCACTTATATTTGCTGAATGAAGACTGTGAGATGCAGTTGAAAGCTCTGAAAGCTTGTAAACTGTCCTTTAATCTTAGGTTAAGTCCAGATTTTCTAAGTTTTTAAAGAGGTTGCAAATACTCAGTCGTTACCTTGTGCTATCACTAACACATCATCATTCAAATAAACAAATTCCACCTTCTAGTAGGCGACACGAGGCCACGATTTGCATTCAATCTGTAAACATTATCCTTGAGAGTAAAGACTCACCGCTTCGATCGGCCAGGCCTCCATGAATCACCCGAGCCACAAAAATCTCCCCTGTGATGTCGTTTCTCTTAATAGTCGCTCCCTAGAACGGAAAAGATAAAAAACAAAGAATTAATAAAGCTGCTGGCGTGTAGAAGTCACACTGAATGACATAAATGAAGACAAATAATACTGATGGATCTTACAGGAAGGACAGGATGGAAACACTTTGGGCTGAAATGGAAGAAAAACTTTAAAACGGAACCAAAGCTTCAAATGAATACTGATGAAGTTCCTGAAATGAACTTTGGAGAGAAGAATGAAATGGAGCTTCTCCTGAACGAACACAACACGATGGAGGAAAACGACATGAAACGCAATGAAAGGAACAAAATAAAATGTCAACTAACACTGTGCACATTTGCAGCTCAGCCGCTCTGCAGAGTCGGCTTGAAATGACCCAAGAAGTCCACTTTTTGGACGCTCATCAGCTTCTCTCATGTCGCCTTCTTCCTCTTCTTCTTCCTCTGGTTCGAGCCGCCTCCTTTCACAGCGTGGGCGTCCTCCTTGGGCTCGTCTAACAGGCCGTTGTTTAAAGGATGCTTGGACGCCTGCAGCTCGGCGTTGAAGTGCTTCTTTTGAGGCGAAGGAGTTTTCTTGTTCTTCAGGGTCGTCCTGGGTGACTCGCGGCAAGACACGGACAGACAGCTGGTCCCCTGGGAGGTGGAGGGAGCATCCAGGCAGCTGCTGAGGGAGCTGGAGGAGGAGCTGGAGGAAGGAAGTGAGGGGAAGGAACATCTGGATTGGTGCGTCAGGGACGGACGTTGCCCTCGACTCTTTGGAGTTTGGCTTTTCTTGGGTGTGCCGTCCTGCTCGGCGTCTGCGGGTTTTGCTGTAGCAGCTGGGACGTTTGTCTCAGTCCTGCTGGTGGCGAGGAGCATCTGCAGCCGGTCCACCACCTGGCTGAGCAGCACCAACGCCTGCGAGTTGTCCTGCACCGTCTCGGACATGCGCTCGGTAGCTGCTGCCATCTTCTCCCCGAGCAGCTTGATGTCCTTGGTGTTGCTCTCCATGGAGGTGGCGGCCAGCTGCACCGTGGTCCTCAACTCATCCAGACTCTCCTGCTTGGCGAGCTCCACAGGAGGCACGTGGGGCATCTCCAACACATGACGAGGCTGCATGGGGCTGGGGGGAGCCGTGCGGATACGCAGGCTTTGGTTTCGAAGCCTAGGAGGCAGGCTTGGCTGGGATGTGTTTGGGGTGTGGATGGGAAGTGGAGACGGGGCGTCAGCGGACTCTCCTGCTTCATCCTCGTCTCCGCTGTTGAGCTCTTTGATGATGATGTTTCCAACAAGAAAACAGAGATTATTAATCCATGAGAAATTATGAGTTAAAGTGATGAATGATGGAGGAAGAGGGCGCCATGACGGATGATGACAAACCAACACATCTTTTCTTACCGATCAGAGCGGAGCTGTAGACTGAAGGCGCAGAGCGGTTCAGACTTTGCTCCCAGAGCAGGTTGGTGTAAACTCTACACTGACTCATCGGCTTGCTACAGCACATCTGACAGTTACTCATCGGTTTATATCGAGGCGGAGGGTATGGCCGAGCTGCTGGGTGACACGGCGGTTCACTTGGCGGGTAGCTGCCTCTCCGCACGCTACACCATGATGAGTTCTTGACATCCACGCTGTGGTTCCCAGCAGCAGCAGCGGCGGCCTGGAGGCCAAACGCACCGCCTCGGTGAAGCTGCTGCAAGGTGAGACGCCTCAGGGTGTCCCAGTGACTGCGGATCCCCCCTCTGGAGCTTTTTGCACAGGGAGGGGAGGCGCTGGGCAGCGGCAGCCCGACTCTCTGGTGGCTGCGAAGCTGCGAGACAACAGAGTCACTCAAAGGTAGAGGAAATAAAAGACAGGCTGCTTCATTAATAATAATGATTTACTTTCCTTTAAAAGGTAGATAGTGCTGCGATATGATGAAGGGAAGAAAGTTTATTAATGATTTTATGTCAAACGTCTCCTCTTCCAGCTGTTTATTAATCATCTGTAGCATCAACAGACAATTACACAAATGAAAGATTATAAATTCAAACATCTGGTGTCTGCTGGGTGCAGTCAGCTGTTTGATTTATATTATCCAAAAAAAAGGCTACATATTAAAATATCCATGAGCATCTGCTTCCACAGTACTGGAACAGGAACAGCAGCATCAAAGAAATGCTCCCAGTAACGGTTTCAAACCAGAACTTTCTTCACTAAATTATTGGGTTTCTTTACAGCTCAGAGAGTTTCTCTGATCCCAGAAAACCTGTTTTTGTGAGGAAGGATTAAAAAACAAAATTCATACATAAGAAGGGGGTGATCCCATCAAAATGTGACCTCGTTTTCAGGTCAGGTAGTCTGAACGGCACAACAATAAACCCCGAACCAAACTTCACTGACTGATAACTACATTTATAAAACGCTTTGATTCTGAGTGAGTGAGGAGGTTTCAGCGGTGCAGCTCACCAGAGGCTGTTTGTTCTTGACCAGGCAGACGATGCGGGTGGCCTCCTCATCGTCCGGCACGTCCTCCGGCATCGGCGGCAACACCGGCTCATAGTCCTTCTGGGCCACCGTATCATGAGCTGAGAGAAGAGCCTGGATAACACGCAGATCAGACCGTCATACTAGTGGATGAAAACACACCAAAACCACTAAAATGTTTCTATTATTTAACCTGAAAACTTCATCACGTGGTTTCTTACCTGCAGGTGAGGTTGTCGCAGGAGCCGATAGAGCTCCTTAGCCTCTGCAGAGCAGCCTGGCAACGCTCTGATGTCTATCGCCAGCTGCACAGAGAGGAGAGAGAACACATATCCACAGTTAAAAAAGAAAAGACTTGTACAAAATGAATGAACGTTATTATTATAAGAGTGTAAACCTGAAATGAGAGTCCTGAAGCGTAGTCCAGAGCCGGCGCTGGGGAGTTTCTCAGGTACCTTTGGAGACACTCATAAACCTGAAAACAAGGTCATCAAATAATTAAAACCTGACATATTACACATTATTTGTCTGTGATGTTATTTTGTCTGTTAAGTTGCCAATTTTCCTTTTTCACAAGCCTGAATTTTCCTACATTTTCCACAATCTTAAAACACAATTTTAGCTGTTTATAAAACATCTTGATTGTGAACGTTCGGCCAGATATCAACAGCAGGAAGTGATAATTGATGTCAACGTATTAGACGAGTTTATTCTGACCTTCAGCAACGACTGCAGCCAGGACGCGTTCAGCAGACTGTGGAGAATCTCTGCTCCATCAATATCCTGATTTACTGACTGTCTCACTTCCTCAATCACATCTGTCAGGATCTGACGCAGGCCTGCAGCACACACACACACGCACACGCACACACACACACACACACACACACACACACAGAGAAGAATGGATTATCAGCCTGTATCCAGAAGGCTGAAGCAGTATGTTACTGTAATAAATAGTGATAAAAATCTGTTTCCTCTCACTCACCGTGCTCTCCGAGTTCACAGTGGGGGTTTAACACCTGAGCCTCCACCGCCTGCCTCATGGTCACTGGACCCCCGACCTTTGACCCCGACCACCTGCTGACTGCTTACCGAGACCGGCAATAACCTGGAAAAGTGGAAGAAACACAATAAACTGTCCTGATTACATTTTTTTTTTCAGATTTTTGTGTATTTTGCTCAACAGAAATAGAAAATGTCTATTTATAGAAAATTAAACCTTCTTATTTTTGATTCAACCTTTCATATTTTAATTACATTTTCATCTTGTGATTCTGTATAATATGTTGCTACTGAAATAAAAACTCATCTACTGAAATATTGATGTGTGATATTTTTGCACATTTTTTATTCATAAGAGGAAAAAATCCTTAAAGCTGCGCTGAAATGTTTAATAGACCTCACATGTCAATGAGATCCATTGAAAACAAAGTAATATTTATATTCTCACATATTCTATATGTCGCCTGAACTGATGTTTTGTTTTCTGTAGTTTCTTATTGACAACTTCTTTGTTTTATTTTGTTAACTTTTGTCTCCAATGTTTGTTGCAGTTGCTGAGATGTTTCATCATCAAAATCAATTTTGTTTTGTTTTTATCTGCTAGTCACTCATTTAACATTCCTCTTTTTGAAGTTTTCTTTGAAATCATTACTTTGTCTGCACTTCTCTGTGCTTCGCCACCATGCAGAGAAATACTGAGTGTGTGTGGGCAAAGCCGGATTCACTTGTTAGAAAAACCCAGAGACAAACATGTAGTATTGGGGCTCTACTGTCGCTGTGGAAAGTACTGCTCTCCAAGCAGGAATTTTTCCTCCTACAGGAGCTTAATTCAGTCCTCAGTTCCTCCTGTCAAAACTCAGGTTTAGTTCCTCAAAAGGTTCTTGATCCACTGGGAAAGTTCTCCTAATTGTGTGTAAATCCTGTCAGCTGTAGGTTTCTAATACATTGAGCGCACAAAGCAAATTAAACATCACATCTTCATTATTTAAAGATCAGCCAGTACTTCTGTGCTGGAATACTACTGACTAACTTATATGCACCATGTGAGCACAATATACACAACATTAGCTAATAATAAATAACCTGCTTTAGTTGATGTTGTGCTTCAATGGAGCAAAATTCCCTAAAAATGTGCAAAAGTCAAATAATCAAAATAAACAACATGCAGCGAGACTTTTGGGGGGCTTCACTTTGCCTGGTTAGTAATCCGGCCTTCAGCGTATAGCAGGATCAGGTAGGAGTGTAGTAACAACTCCATCAGTGTGAACCAGATCAGAGGTTAATGGCACACTTCATGGCAGCCCGTAAAAGCAGCAGTGATGTAAATATAGAGATGAGCAGACTGTAATCTCCGGCTGGTTAACCATGACGGGGGAAAATAAAACACCAGTATGAACAAAAAAAAAACTGTCCTATTGTGAAGAAATGGTTCGTGTGTGACGTCCGGTTGACAACAAGGACACCGTGACGACCCAAGAAAGGGGTTAATCTCTTCCTCTGTAAACAAACAGGTTAATAAACTAAGTTCTGACAGGTTTTACCGCCAACATATCTCTGATCATGACTGCAAATAAACTGTCACAACCTGATGGGAAGGTGCCAACTGTGCAAGATGACATACGTGATGAACTCAAGCAAAGATAATCTTTAAAAAGGTGATTGTATGTAATAAATGTAAGACTCTAGTAGTCTGTAGTTAAAGAGGAGGAAGAGGATGATCCCTGTGGCCTTCCTCCAAGCCCTCTTCGCTCAAATCTTCTTCTTGAAGCAATTGAATGCATCTTACCTCTGGGAGATGCCACAAGCCTTTATCTTCCAGATCCTGCAGGTTTCTAGCACCGATACAGGTGCAGAAAAGTGTGTATATGGTGGGAAAATGTTCCCCCGGAGACTGGACGGAGTGTTACGCTTTCATCAGCTACGATATGAGAGAGAGAGAGAGAGAGAGAGAGAGAGAGAGAGGGAGCTGTAATCTCTCCCGATCCCATTTAATCCTGGGCAAGTGAGCCGCCTGCCTCTGGCCACCCTCACCGGCTGGCTGGTTCCTGCGGAGCTGCCAAATCTTCTTAACTCTTTCAGCTTTCAGCGGCACGCAGGAGGAGCTGTGAGAGGAGAGGGAGGTGACTCTGCAGACTGAGAGAGAGAGGGAGAGAATTTACCGCAGGTGTCGTCGCTTCTTCAAAAAGGACAAAGAGAACGGCTTAAAGATGAGCGTTTTGTAAAGTTCAGAGAAAGAGTCAGAGTTAAGGGGGAGGAAAAAAAGTGATTAGTGTGTGTTTAATTAGACAGAAAAAGCAAAAGGGGACAGCGGGAGCAGTAAAGGTTGAAAAAAAGGCTTTAGAAAGTAATTAAAAGATCCGCCACAACAGCTGGAGTTAAGGATGAGTGGACATGATGCTCAAATAAAAGATCTTTGGTCTACTTATTCAGCACAAGCCCAAAAATCTGTCAGGAACAAGATAATCTCCTCTAATTCTCAAGGAAACTCTCCTCCCTCCGTCTGAAAACAAAGTCCTAAGACATGTTATTGTGCCCAAAACACTGAGATTATCTCGTTTACGCTAAACAAAAACGGCTTAAGGCTCTGAACACACAGGGTTGGTGTCTGTAGGTTAATTCTCACCCTCCCTTCGATCTCAAAAAGAACAACACAGAGAGGATTTGTCGGCTCTGATGAGTGAAGGACTCCTCTTGACCTGTTAGAAGAAACATCTGCAATTAAAAGTGAAAAATACTTCTTATTTTCCCTCAAGATGCCCCAGACATTTTCCAATATATTGTCTATTTTAGCTGCTGTGGGTGAAGAAATGTGGTTGTTTTTGTGCATTAATGTATTATTTATCTTCTCAGAAAATATTAACTTTGTGAAGTTACAGCAGAAATACAACTAAAACAATGAAAGAAAAGATTATTTTTCTATTTCTTTAACTTCATAACCTCCAAGTCTGCACAGTACAACTATATCCATTATCAGTTAACTTCTAGATTCTTTTTTTTGATTTGTTTGATCGTTAAATCTAAAAAATATTGAAAAAACACCCATCACAACTTCCAAAAGTCCAAGGTGTCATCTTCAAAACGTCTTTTGTTCGACCAAAAGTCCAAAACTCAAAGATATTCAATTTTCAATAATATATACAACAAAGAAAAGCAGTAAATCCTGTCATTTGACAAGCTGTAACCAGAGAACTTTTGCCATGTTTTAACTATTTTTGCTTCATTAATGACTGAAACAATTATTCAATTATGAAAACACACATTACAGTTCATTTTCCCGACGTTTCTGTAGCAACCGTATTAAAATAATCAGGTCTGATTGGTTAACAACATCCATCAAATGAGTTTATTGCCCTTTGTTATTATTATTTAAAAGGTACAATACATTTGACATCATGTAAAAGACACACAGGTGGTTGTAACGTCAGCCAGCTGAAAAAAAAAAAAAAAAAAAAACGCCAACTAGTAAACACCAAAGTCTATTGACAGTCATTATTATTTTTTCTTTTTACACACACAATGCAACAGTATGAGCCCGTCTGTGGTGTTTTCATAGTAAACAGGTGTTGAGGTACAGTCAGTTCACCAGTCAGTTCACCAGTCAGTTATGAACATTGTCTTCAGTTTATCATCGTTAAGTCCAGGAGTCAGTTGGGGTGCGAGCTTTAAAACGTCATGTTCTAAGTTTGGTTTGCGACGGCTTCATCAGTTGTGTCGACAAGGAAAAACATTATTTTTGTCCTTTGTTTTAAGTGGCAGCAGCAACTAATGTCAGCCTTCAGACTGTGTGTTACGAGGAGCTTTAGTGAAATGTTCACAGTTGAATCACAAAAATCACATCTTTACAACAGAGTGAACAAGACAGATGCAAAAGAAAAACAAAATACAGATGATCTTGGGAATGTTTTGGGGGTTTTTTTGGGATGAACTCCTCAAAGACAATATTGCTTCACTTTTTTTTTTTTGAAGTGTCAGGCACATACGGTCTCCGTGGTAACAAGAGCTCATAATCAGGGAGGGGCGAGTGTGATCACAGTCCTTCTAAAGTCACTAAAGTGTGAGAGATATGCAGTTTAAAATGGTAATACACTTATTTTAGCTGCAGTATCGAGCTAAAAACAACATCTTCTGAGCCGTTAACTGAATCACATGTGTGGGAAAAATAACCTCGTCAGTGATTTTTGTTTCCATTTTAAGGAAATGTACCAAAAAAACGTAATTATGAGACCAAGCTGCACTCAGCAAACCTTGAACTTATTTTTAAAGTTTAATAGCAAAAGCCAAGCTGCAGTTAGCATCAGCAGCTTTAACTTCTTTTAACCGTCTGACACCAATTTCTTATAACTCTGCTTTATTTTGAAAATCCTGCAGCTCCACCTAAATATTCTCCCTTCAAAAGAGGCCTCTGATCCACTGGCTCTTCTATTGTTCAACCGTTGGAGGAAACAAAAGCTGCGGTATCAAAAAAAAAAAAAAAAAAAAAAAGGCTCGGTCATCCTCTGAATCCCTCTTAAGCCCTTTTTTTTTTTTTTTTTATAAACTGGCATGTGTGACGCAAACCAGAAATAAGCGACAATGTCTGACAGTTAGTGGCGTAAATGGTTTAAAAAAAGAACAGTTTGTATTAGCAGATGGCGCTTTGAGCTTCACATCTATAATAACATGTTTGCATTAAGCCGACAGGAAATAGAATCTGAAATTTAACCTCCTGCACTCGTTGTGTTACAGATCAGGAAGGTTTTGTGGATATTATAAGACCATCAAATGATGTTTAAACTAATCAAAGATGTGTTGTCTGCACTGAACACTGTTGTCCGCTTTATACTGGATGGCAGCGGAAGAAAAAAAAAAAAAAGATCTCAGCTCAAATTTCTCTTCTCCTTCAACACTGTTAAAAGATTCATACTGACGATCAGGTTGCCGTTCACAACGCTAAACACCACGACAGGAGAACATTCGTAAAGAAAACAATGCACCTCCAAAATGTCGACTTTTCAGGAGATAGAAATCGTCGTGTTTCCAGTTTTTTGACAGTTTTTAAATGGTTTATCTAGCTTGAGAAGGAGGAGAGGGGTTTTGCAACATAAAAGAGAACTTAATCCTTCATTTTATCTGAGAAAATCTAAATTGGCGTATTTGGAGAAACATGTTTTCTTCATTGGAAAGCGATGATGTGTAGTGAGACTGAAGAAAAATATGTTTCAACACTGTTTTCAGATTTTGCAGACCTGTGTACCTACCCGCTCGAAAAATTCATTAATACTGAAAACTTTGCTCAGAAACACACACAAGTTGTGTTCAGATTGTCTTTGAAAGCATCTTTTAAAACTGTATTTAGCTTTTTGTCTGTTTCTGCAAAGCTTTTACTAACACATGAAGGAAACGAGGACTAGTTTTGCATCTATGATTTGACTCTTTGACTCTTTTAAAGTCAGGAAGATAAATGTCTACGATACTGCAAGAGTCAGAATGTGTGTTTATCGAGTTCAACGAAGTCACGTTTCTTCATCTGGATGTTCAGAAACAAGTCATGGTGTCAGTTTAAAGTCACACTAGACTGAACTCTTCTCCCAGCGACACTACTTCTTAAAATGGAAAGCTGTTTGGCTGCCAAAAGATGGCTAATTTAGCCGCTAACAACATTTAACTGTGTGTTTGGCTGCCAGCTGGTGTTAGAAGAGGAAAACGTTAGCATTTAGAGTTATAGCCGAGTTAGTTTCCTCTATGCATGCTGTATATGATTTGTTGTGTATAAATACAATATCAAACCTAGCTGTAAACAAACGTCTGTCTCAGCCAACACGAAATAAAAAGTCTGTCAGGCTCATCAGGCGACATGCGTCTCCATGTCTTTGTCAGTTTCTTCATGTGGGCGTCAGGTGAGTAGACGAATCTTCTCACTCTGCCAAAATAAAAGTTGGTTTTCATGCTGGAAAAATTCTTCTGATGGAAAAAAAAAAGAAAAAAAAAAGAGGTTTGTGTCACCAGATGTGCTCACTGTGAACTGCAGAGACACCGGAGAACAAACCCCAGTCCTATTGGCACTTAGAAAAACACAAAACACTGGTATGAAGCTTCAGTTCCCTCCCAGGTAACAACGCCGCCCACGTCAGGATTCTCCACAGGACGTTTATGGACTTATGTAACCGTTTTACACTGGACGGTATGAAGTGGCTCATCTCTGGCAGTATATTCACATATGTACCTTCATGATCTGTGGATAAGAGGCTGTGAGGGGTTGCTGAAAGGGCAAAGAGCTCCGCAGAGAGTGTGTGTGTGTGTGTGTGTGTGTGTGTACGTGTCAGAGAGGGGGGAGGTGTTCCCGTCTCCGTAGCAGCAGCAGATGGAGCTGCCTGCAACCTGTTCGTATGATCCTCCGCCTCCCGTTGGCTGTTGCACACATCTGTCATTCCTGGATCTGGATGATCCTGGCGCTGTGATTGGCTGGTGTGTGTGGGAGTGGTGGGGAGTGGTGGGGAGGGGAGGGGAGGGGAGGGCGGCAGCAGCATGCAGATCACTGAGGACCAACGCCACAGCCGCCTTAATGGATCTTCTCATGCTGGATCTGGTAGTAACAGGCCTGGAGGTGGAGAGGAAACACAGGAAGCTGATTTAATATCTCAGCTGGATGTGTTGAGTTTCATCTTAATTAGACTTTCAGAAAAAGAGTTACAGTAAAGATACAAGTGAGGTTAATGATTTTATACATCCTCAAAGGAAAGTAGATCTTCTTTCAAAACATGTGTGTTAGAAAAAGGAGGGAAAAACAAACACAGCCTCCATATTTTCCCCTAAAACTGTATGTTATTCCCCAAATTTTCAACATCTGGAAATTTCATAAAATCCCTGACCTGTGTTTTGAGATTTTGTGTGTGGTAATGATGTTTTACGGATATATAATTTCCTAGAAGTCAAACTTTTTTGGCGTCATGCATCCATGATGTAAATGAACACCGTCTCCATTTCCTATAATCGCTACCAAATGACAACATCCTTTCTAGGAAATCACAGGAAACTAGAGGACATGTTGCTGTGTGTGTTTGTGTCAGAGTGTGTGTGTGTGTGTTTGTGTCAGAGTGTGTGTGTGTGTGTCACCTTTAGCGTGGTGAACATGATTCCGTGCTCTCCGTGCTGGACGCAGGGGTCCATCAGGTCTTCGATCAGACTGACTTCTGACCCGAGGTTCCTGATTCTGAGGACAAAAAAACAAAACAAAAGAGTCTCATGAGATTTAGAGATTCTGCAAATAATGTTTATTTTCATTATCGATTAATCTGCCAATTATCTTCTTGATTGAGCTGTTAATAGTTTGGTCTATAAAACATCAGAGAACAGTAAAAACAGTGTCCTACAGCACAAGGTGACATTATCAAATGTTTTATCTAAAATATTCAGTTTAGTATAACTTAAGACCCAGAAAAGTGGTGAATTCTCACATGTGAGAACCTGGAACCATCAAATGTTTGGCAATAATTAAAATAGTAAAAAATATAATTTTCTTTCACTTGACAAATGAATTAAGTGACTGATTGTTGCAGATGTGTTTCCTGAAGATGTGCTCAAGTTATTTTTTCTTTTGAGAACTTTTTATTTGTTTCTATCAGTATTCACACCAACCTACAATAAAATATTCTCTTTCTCGCCTCATCCTCGTTATATATTTGTGTGTGTGTGTGTGTGTGTTTTTGTTCGGGGCTGACCGAGCACGCAGCACCACGTAGAGGAAGACAGGGAAGAGGTCGTCCATGGACCACAGGAAGTCCTGCTTCAGCAGCGACTGCACTTCCTGCGTGATCTCCTCAAAGGTCAGTTTGATCACCTGCAGCTTGTCTGACGGGGTGAATGTTGTGCTGCAAACAAACAAGAAACAACAAAGAAAAATGATTTATCTGTAAATCAACTGCCAGTTTCTTCATTATAGTGAATAAAAACAGCAAATCTACAAACGTCTTGGGCTCAAACTAAACTGTTTTAACCATCAAATGTCCATGTGGAGTTTATTGAAGATGAAACCTTAACATGGTGTTTACCTGATCTGCTGTAGTGTTTCCACTGCGGTGGCAAAGCAGGCGTCTTTAGTGCTGGAGAGAACCTGGAGGAGGCAAATGTTAGTTTGACACCAGCTCAGAAAATCTGTGATCTGTGCTTTCACAAAAAAACTCTACCTGCTGCTTCTCTCCCAGCGCGGGCATGGAGACGGGGATGGAAACAGGCCAGAACTTCCTGAGAGAAAAAACAAAACAAAACAAAAGATTTTCACACAAAACAGAAAAATGAAGCTTCACTCTGATGTTCAGTTGTTGTGTTTGACGTACTGTTGGACGCCCAGGAAGGCGAGCAGAGCGAGATCAGGCTGCTTGTTGAGGCGGAGGACACACTCCCAGTACACGTCATCCTCTTTCTCCTTGTCCAGAGCGTAGAGGGTGAAGAGCGGCGGGTAGAGACGAGGCAGGAGGACGGGAAGCAGCAGAGCCGAGCTGCTCACCACACGGCTGACGAGGGAGGGTGGGGGGGAGACACACACAGGAAAGATTAATGAGGTTCATTTGACCCCTAAAGCTTCAACGAGGACGCTGTCTGGTCTGTACCTCGGCTTTGGTGAGTCCAGCTGGGCATCAGTGGAGCCCGGCTCTGTTTCGTCCTGGACGTTGGTGGTCGGCTCTGGGATCACACCGCCCTCTTCTGGCAGGTCTTGGAACAGAAACCTACACAGCATTTATGATATTAAATTAATGACTGCAAAGAGTTAAATATCAAAAATCAGCTTCTTTTTTTAAATTCTGCATGATACATCCAACTAATACACTGGTTATGAGGCTGGTTTATATCCTTGTTTACCTGTTGACCTCTCAAACTCAGTGATTGCTTTACTTGATCAATTAATCAATATATATAATGCTCAAACAATCAGTCAAAGAGTTGCTGATTTACTTTATTTCATACATTCTAAATTAAAAAGTATGTTACTGTCTGCAGACTACCTGACGATCTGGAAGATGCGGTAGAGGTAAGACTTGATCTCGTTGACAGCCTGAGGCAGGAGTCGACGGTTGGCTCCGACGCCCACGTAGGTCATCCTGTAGACCGCCACCAGGGTTTCCACGAGCCGGCCCAGCGGGTGCAGGGGGGTGTCACACGCCTGGAGGAGTGAAAATGATTTTTTTTTTTACGTTCACTGCTATTTCTTTAATAGAATTAGGTTCACTAAGTCTGTTCAGGTGTCTCATTTGCTTTAATGTTGGGATGGTTATAATTAGAGATGCTCTGATTATTAGGAGACCAATCAGAAGAGGACAACAGCTGCTACACATGACTTGAATGGAAATCAAACCTCCAGAGATCAGGCCTAAACTTGTTGGTTTCAGTCGTTTATCAGCCGTCAAGGTGACTCATGATGTAGTTGAAGCTGATGTCAGTGACTGTTCTGGAGGGAAGGAGCGGCAGGTGAGCTCACCTTGATGAGGTAAAGGCGGATGGTGTCATATCTCTCCATGGTGATGGGTCCTTCGTGCTGTGGGATGACCTCCAAACTCTCCAGAGTTTTGCTGTGAGTCCGAGACAACAGCTCCGGACTGACACACACATATCGAAAATATCAGTAGTAACGAGGTAAAAATGCCTTTCATGGTGATTTATACTTGGTCATTCTTGTGGTTTGGTTACTTTTATTTGCTGAGAGGAAGAAACTAAAGGTAGAAAATGTACCTGTGCTCGATGTGCCGTCGGCTGGTGGTGAGCGCCACGGCGATGTTCTCCCACGCCTTCGAGTTCTCTCCTTGGCCCAGCGCCTCGCAGCCCAGCTGACTCCAACACTCATCAAACACCGCCTGCCACTTATCCTCCGCACACACACACAGACGCCCCAGCTTCCTGCCACGTCACGCACGAAAAGGAAAAGTATAACTAAAAAGTTCAAAGAAACTTTTTCTGAACGTTTCAGAGACTCTGTAGCTTACACGGCGTGAGTCTTCTCCTTGTCCGTGTCGAACAGGTGAGGTTTGAAGTAGGAGCCGGTCACCTTCAGGCCGGAGCCCCATTCGCCGCCGAAGGAGCCCTCCAGGTAGTCACCATTCGCCATCGTCAGCACACCCTGAGAGGCAGCCAATCAGTATGTTTAGTTTCCACTGTGTTGATCCACATTTAGTGATGTCGGTTAAGAGATTTATGTACTTTTGACACATATCTGTTCATTGTGTCTGTGTGTATGTGTGTGTAGATGCTCATTAGTCACCTTTCCATTAAGGGTCCAGTCGTCAGAGAATTCGCCCTCGTATGTGGTGTCATCCTCTGACAGGAGGATCCCAGTGCCCTAAAAAGAGACAAAATCCTTCTCTTCAATCCCTTCTTCTCTCCTGATCGCTAAAATGTCCTCCTCTACTTGTCCTCTGTATCTTAAATGACACTCCAGCATTTAGAAGCTGGGAAGTGAAGTTTTTCTAAAGCTGTATAGACCCAGTAAGAGTAAATATGAAGTATAAAACAGCTCTTATGCAAAAGATTTTGTGATTTTGAGGCAGAAATATGCTCAGAAACACACTATTGAATTTTATCATTTAATCTGTGATGATTAAACTGGGTCTAAAGTGTTTCATATCTTCTATTTTAAGGCCTTTTCATGCATTTTTTCCAGTTTGGCTGTGACCTTAAAAAGATTTTACACTCTCCATTTTATAATTTTGTTTTCTCTTTATGACCTTTTTGGTTGTAAATTTGTCAAATCTTTTAGACACTTTGGTGAATAACGACCATCATCACTTTTCTAAAAACGATCAAGAAATCTAAAAGAAAAACTTAACAAACTGATGATGTAACAGAATGATTTGCTGGTGGATTTGGAGACTTCACAGGACACTTTGGATCTTTCTCTCCTGTATTTTCCTTCCAAAAACTTCCCGAACCATCCCAATGAAGATGAATGAAGACAGAAATGCGTGTTTCCTGCCAGCCTCACCATCATCTTATTGTCTTTGAAGACTCCCTCGTAGTAAAGACCAAACTGGGTGACGACGACCCCGGTGCCCTGCCGCAGATGATCCTGCCACATGCCCATGTACTTCTCCCCTCTGACGGGAAAAACACACACAAAGCTCTCAGTTAAACAGCCAAACTTGCTCTGAATAGAAGCATCAGATAAACTATTATAACCATTAAACTATTTCTACATGAAACTGATGGAGGCGTACTTGGTGATGTCGTCAAAGACTCCGTAGCCGGTCTTCTTGTCCTGGAGCCACTGGCCGATGAAGACGCTGGGGGACGAGGTGTTGAGCTTGCCGCTGCGCAGCATGCCGTGGCCGTGCCGCATGCCGTCCTGGAAGGATCCATCGTAAACCTCGCCGCTGGCGTACCTGCAGACCGAGGAAAAGACGGCCTGCTTTACTCTTCTTAACATTGTGTGTCCAACAGCAGATTTCTGTACATTTTTCTTTCAGATATTTAATTTCAAACACATTCTCACCTGTATGTCCCCAAGCCGTGCATCTTCCCATCCTTCCAGTGACCTTGATAGTGATCGTTCTTGTTCAGCGTCTTATTGGGAGCCACAAATTCACCAAAACTAAACAGACAGACGTACATAAATAAAGAGGATAGAAGAAGACAAACTTGTGCATCGTCTCATGATTGATTTTGATGACTAACACTCACCCGTCCTCCAGTCCGTTCTTGAACTCCCCGGTGTATATTCTCCCATCAGGCCACTTTAACACTCCCCTGAAAAGAAAACAATCACTTTACATATCAATATCAATATCTGAAATACTTCCTGGAAGTGCAGATTAACAGTTTGTGTGTCCTACCTGCCGTTGGGTTTGCCGGCCAGCCATCGGCCTTCATACGTCGCCTCTTTCAGCCGACCGTCCTTGTAAAAGGTGTAGGAGGCGGTCCTGGAGATGGGAGGCTCCAACTTTTGCCCCGCCCCCGAGCTGACAGACGCCGTGTCCTGCCCCGCCCCGTTCAGCGCCTGGTCCACCGCCTGGTTGATGGAGCGAAGCCACTTGGCCTGCAAATACATAAACACACTGAAATTAAACCTGCAAGTGAACTTTGTTAGCAGACAGTTGCTTATTTATACGTCCAGCAGTTCATTTAGAGTCATGTTTCTGTCCACCTGGTGGCTGTAAATACAACAGTTACTCTCCTTTAGCTTTTTTTTTGTTCTCCTGATGGAAATATCTGCCTCTTTATCTGCTAAATGCTCCGTTATATTCACCAGTGGATTTGGAGCTTTTTCTCTGCCTGATGTGGTACAAAAAGTCGCTGATGAGAATGAACCAAAACAGTGAAGATGCAGATCAAAATAATTAGCTGAAAGATGCTAAAATGTCTGTAAAACTGTGGTGAACCTGTCAGGTGATAATTCTCTATTGATTTATGACTACGAGCTTTCAATTAAAAGTTGTCACGTGATCTGTTGTTAATATAAGATTAGAGCTCCTTTAACGCCTTAATTGAGCAAAAGGCTTGGCTAGAAAACTATTCTGTCCAGTCAGAAGCACTAAAAGTTGGTCTACCTTCTCCATGGGAGAGCAGGCCAGCAGGGTGAACGTCTCCTCTGGTGTGATCACCTTTAACCCATATCTACACACACAAACACACACAGGAACAAATACATACATGACTCCATTCATACATTTCAAATTTCACATAATTTAAAGGTCATTTTGTGACTGGATCTAAATATTGTATCAGCAACATAATTATGAACAAGAACATTAAGCAAAAACTAAAAAAGCTGCATAATATACATGATATATTGTATAATTATAATGATGAAATAATATTTCTTCAATACATTTTAAAGGTTTTCTGCAATTAGGAAGTTATTTGTCAATAATTCCCCCTAAAAAATGTGTATTTTTGCTGGTCAGACTCACAGGCCAGTGTTCTCCTCTGGGATTGGTTCCACCCACAGCGTGGCCAACGGGAAGACATGATGGGTGGAGAACTGGAGGAGAGGAGAGATGAATAAAAAAAAAAAGACACAAGCATGAAGAGTGGAGGAGGAGAAAGAGAAAGAAGAGAAAGAGTGAGTGTTTATAAAGAGACAGAAACAGGGAACATTATTATTTTATTGACACATCTGACAGTGACACAAGCCTGCCTGCTATGAATAAACCCAGAAGGTTTCTATAACACACAAACAGCAGGTGAACTATAGAGTTTCTATCAGCAAATCACTCATAATAAACAAGAAAAATGCACAGATTTGCATTTCTACAAGATTCTACTATAAAACTAGTGCACTCTGAAGGTTTTAGCATTTATTACAAATTATTAGTCAACATTTTTAATTTAAATACATCACCAGTCAGCAGAATTTTTAAATCTTCCTACATCTCAGTTTCTTCTTTTTGGTGACATTAAATAAGAGAAACTGTGTACGAGGCTGATTCTGATGACATTTACAATCATTATCTATTTATACATAAATGCTAAAAGTAAAATTGTGGATTTAAGCAAAAGACAAACGTGACAATCGTTCACTTTTACTTCTACTCATCTGAAGCAGCACTGTATGTATTTTAGCTGAACAGTTGCAGCTGCTGTTTTTTCCCTTCATTCAGTGGTACAGATGACAAGACTAAAGCTGATATTACGTGATGATGATTGATCGTTTAAGAGCTGCTCTAATAGGTCAGTTTTTCCAGTAAATTACTTATTTATTACTTATGTATTACATTTATTCAGGCGTCTAAAATTGGCTGCTACAATAAAAAGTAACTTTAAGGACACTTGAGTCACTCATGCAAGACAACATGTCTACATGCTCTTTCCCAGCGACGCCACATCACATGACGCCCGGGACCATGGCAGTCTGTTCCTGTCAGTTATAAATGCTACGTGCTCAGATTTGACCATTTAACGGTACACAGCCCTACCGTTTTCTGGTTGTTCAAACAATGACAGAAAGAGAGTGAGTCAAGGCAGGAGTCACACGGTCAGGAAGTAGAGGGGGGGGAGGGGGGGACATTGACAGATGCAGGAAAAAAACCACATGACAGACTGGAGGAGAGAGGGAGGAATGGACAGAAATGCAAATAGAAAGAGAGAAATGGGAGACAAACAGGGAGAGAGGGAAGGAAACTGCTTCGGAGAGGTGTTGGTGATTATAGAAATTGAAAGGATAGAATCAGTATTTCAGCTAAATGAGTGATTATTGTATCCTTTCAGATCCTACAGCCAGATATATATTTATATATATGTGACAGGATCGTCACGTCAGCGGGTTTCTGTGTTTCTCTGTTGAATTTCCAATGACTACAGTAGCTGTAGCATGAACAGTGACGTATAAAACCCACTGAGCCTCGGTTACAGTCAGTTCATCCTTCCATGCAGTGTCCTTCAGGTAGAGAGCAGGCAGAGGGCGGAGGGGATAGGGCTGAGTATCACTGGAGATATCTGTGTGTTGTACAAACCAGGAGATCTGCTCATATTTAAAACAGATATAAAGAGTAAAGATACTCCAAAGGCGTTGTTGCAAGCTTTGAATTTTACTGTCTAATTATCATCAGGAGCAGGCAGAGCGGAGCAAACAGAAGTAAAAGTGAAACCTTGAAACTGCAACAATCATTCTTCAGTGCATTTTTTTGGAGTAACTCTGCTCTTATGTGTTAAAAACCTCTGAGACAAACTTGTGATTTTGGGTTTTATAAATAAAACTATAAATACACTAAAAGCACTTTAAAGTAGCTTAAAGCTTATTAACATTATCTTTCAGTATTCTTCATTGTCTGACAGTATAAAACGTATTCTGTATGTCTTGTGCATCTTTGGAAAGATGTCTTCATGTCTTGTGGTGTCATTGGGAAACTTTTGGACCCGACTAGAATTGGAAATAACATTCTGTGGGTTTAATCATGTTTGGCTGCACAGCTTGAGTTTGCACTGCTGCTTAACTTTGGCTTACGAGCCTTTGTTTGACTGAATTAGAAGAGTGTGAACATAGTATGTAAGTACTACACTGCCACTAGCTTTAATTATTTATCCTGCTTAATGCAAAACAAACTATAAGTCTGTCATCACTGGCTCAGCCTCATTCATGTTTATGTGTCCCATGAAAGTCCAGCTATGACTTCAGAGCTGCAATAATCGATTAGTTGATCAACAGAAGATTAATTAGCAAAAATCTCAAACGTTAATTGCTGCCAGTTTCTCAAATGTGTCGCACATGACAGTAAACTGAATATCTTTACACTGTTGATCAGACAAAACAAGACATTTGAAAAAGTGACCTCAGGCTGGAGGAATTATAACGGATAATTTATATAAATTTTCTGATATTTTACAGATAAAATGATTAATCAAGAAAATATTCTGCATATTAATACATATTAACACAATGTTTGCTGCAGACTGAACTGATCTACAGGTTGTGTGTTTACATGTGAATCACAGGGTTTAATTCTCTGACACAGAGCCCTAAGCCCTACACACACACACACACACACACACACACACAGAGGAGGATGAGGGGTGGGACAGGGGATGAAGGGTGGCGGGGGGCGGGGGGGGCGCTGCGCTGAGATCTGCTGCTGACTGCATACTTACAAGATTTTTACAAGGCGCCACGCCCTGACAGCACGGAGGCAAGCACACACAAACGCTTGAAACACACCAGGTTACAGTGTCTAAAATATGAAGGGCTTCATATGAGATAGATGAACGAAGAAGAACGTGTGTGTGTGTGTGTGTGTGTGTGTGTGTGTGTGTGTGTGTGTGTGTGTGTGTGTGTGTGTGGAGCTGACCTGCGCGTGGACCAAAGCGTCGTTGAAAAGGATGAACCAGTTGACGGAGAACCTCCCGGCGTTCTGCAGGGTCAGGGCTTTGTTGCTGCTCTCGCAGATCAGCCGGCGGTGAGGCTTCCGCAGAGAGTCCTGACGACGCACAAAGACGCCATTCAGCTATAACATGCGACACCATACGTGTATCATGTGACACCTTGAGGGCTCGTTATGAAAGATACACTTGGTTGGAAAATGAAAAGGAAACAAAAACACAAATGTTGATCGAGTTTACCGTCATCTTGCCGGGGAAGCTCTTCCAGAAGTGGAAGGTGTATTCTGCTTCCTTCCTTTTTCTCTTCAGCTGAAGAACCAAAGCTTCAAACTTGGAGCAGCTGTCCTGCAGCCTCTGATAGTCACTGGAGCTCTGACAACACAAATATTTACCGTCAGACATGCAGTGAGGTTCAGCCAAAAGAAATATAACATAAAAGGAAACCAATATAACACTAAAGGGATCAATAATGGTAAATAAAATATCCAGCGACTGTCGCCTGTGTTTTATTCACCTACCACTTCGAAGCAGGTGGCCAGTTTGAGCAGCAGCCGCCCGTATTCGTGCAGGTGGCGCGTCGGGAGGCAGAAGAGCGCCACCAGGAGGTCGGCCATGGCGGGGTTCTCCTCGCTGCACTCTGCCAGCCTCTGGAGCAGCTCGGGACTCTTCCCGAAGAAATCTCTGTAGAGGAAATGATCACCGATCACTAAAAATCCTACATAACAGCTGTTGATTATCTGCTTGTTTCCCCATCAGATGATTGTGGTTTAAGCTGTTGCCACACAGTTTGTACTCACAGCGAGGGTTTGGTGAGGGCCTGGAAACCTCCCATCACCTGGAAGTTGCCCAGAGCGATGCAGTATCTTGAGGGATTAGAGGAGATTCAGTGTTATTTTGTTTTGACACCTTCAAATAATCAAACTCATGACACATTTATAGTGATTGTGAACACGTACTCGTGATAAGAGTCGAGGAAGATGTCGGCGTGGTCGAGGATGAGCAGGCTCTTGACGTCGCGGCCGCGGCGCAGGTTGGAGGTGAGGCTGGCGGCGTGCTGCCCGGTCAGGTGACACATGAGGCTGAATCTGCCGGCCAGCGTCTGCAGGAGACCGAGGGTCACCTGACCCAGAGCTGAGCTCAGAGATTCTGAAGAGACACAAAGTCGAAGCTTTACCTTCTATCGTTTCCTGTTGTGTTGTTAATCTTTTTTTTCCCGCCTCTATGTGTGGCTCTTACCGAGCTCCAGCAGGGGGCGAATTATCTGCGTCTTGATGTTACACAGTTTGCAGTAGAACTTTCTCTCAGCTGACGCCAGCTCGTGGAGGCTGGCGATGAAACCCATCACGTTCCTGTCGGAGAGCGCCACGCACCGCCGGCCGCCCGCAAACACACTGCTCACATAACCCAGCTGGAACACACACACACACACACACACACACACACACACTCACTAGTAACTCACTAGTAACTCACAAAAAACAACTACATACTATATGATACTGTATATAATATTTGTTGTCCAGATTTACATAAACAAATATTTCAGTCCAGCAGGTTTCTGCATCATTCAGACTTCTTTTTATGTGCATATTTCTTCTTTTTTTACCATCTTTGAAGCAGGTTTTGGCTTAAAAACCCACAGAAATACTGTAGTGTATCAATTTTATGCATAAAACTGTTTGTTTTCAGCACTGCTTATAGTTTGTTTTGTGTTTTTTGCAGTGTGTGTTATGTTACGAGTCTCCTTACATGCATGCAGAAGGGGAGCAGTACAGGCTGCTGGGTGTAACCTCCCACCCGCTGCTCTCCTTCCTCTTCTTCCTCCTGCTGTCCCGTCTCCTTGGCGTGGTTTTCCTCCGTCCCCTCCTTTACCTGCTGTCCGCTGTAATAAATGATGGGTTGGATGCAGTCTCCGTCAGCCAGCAGAAGGGTGTGTCTCTCTCCGGCGCTAACATCCCAGACGCGGATACCCTCTGACATCTGGATGTGGAGGCAGAGAGGAGTCGGTGTCGTATCAGATGAAGCTCAAGGCTTTATGTGTGTGTGTGTGTTTTTATAAAAACGATGGTTTCCTCACCTTGGCCAGACGGGGGACCGTGCTGGGTGACTCCATATGACCCAGCTGACCAGAGCTGTTACTTCCCCATGAGAACACCTGAGACACATACAGACATATAAGATTATAAGAGTATCAAAAAACAAACAATATGAAGTAAACACACAGACAGCTGTGACAGGAAGCTGTCCACTGACCTGCGACTGGGCCGTCAGAGCGAGGGAATGGTGAGCGCCGGCCGCCACTCGCACCACCTCCTTATTGTTGAGACTTTTGATGCACAGCGGCTGTAATCTGCAAACAGACACACGACACTTCTGTCAAAAACAAATATCTTATGAATAACAACAATATCAACAACATCAAGACGTTTTATTGCTTTTACACTTCAATTTCTCTCATATTTGTTTCTTTTCTTCCCGTTTTAATCACATCTTTTCGTCCTACCTGGCCAGGTTGTCTCCGTGGCCCAGCTGTCCGTGCTCGCCGTGGCCCCAGCTCCACACCTCCGTCTGCAGGGTGGGCAGCACCTCCTGGGCCTCGGGGACCGCCCCTCCCAGCGGGGTGAGAGCCACGGCGCGCATCCTGGGACGACCGGCTTTACGCAGCAGCCGCGGGGACACTTTTTAGAAAGAAAACAGCATTCCTGAACGTCTTTTACTTTATGTCTCTACTTTAAAGCGTGAGTGAATCTGCTTGTCTGTTTACTGAAGGCCTCACATTAGCTCATGCTATTAGTGAAACAGTAGAGAATAAATGTAAGGTGACATATTTCTGTATAAACCTCTTCGTTGGTATGTGTCTCTTAAATGTTGACATGTTTTTAAACGATGAAAAGTAACCAGAATGAACCTCAGGTGCAAAGTTCAGCAGAACAAATCAATGTGTGTTATCAATGAGGGCACAGAGACAGCAGCGACGTCCAGCTCACATCAGCCAGGTCATGTCAAACAGAGAAACATGCAATCACACAGCAGACAAACAATGAGCAGAAGCCTGCAGGCAGCAGACACAGCAAACACTGATATGGATACAAGAGACAGAGGCTGACAACACGAAAGAGAATCTACTTGTTTTTTCCAGAGAGAAACGTTTTGATCCTTGACATCATTTAGTGATATTTATTGTTACTTGAAGTAACATCTCAGTTTATCATTTAAGCTTTTTTATATGTATTTATGTTGTTTGGAAGCACCTGATATCACTGTAAAAACAGTACAATGCAAACAATGAGATGTTTCATTCAGTTATCATTTAGACTAATTCCAACTTTTTGACAGTAAACTCCAAAAACTTTCCTCTCAGATCCTGATGAGGTGTTTATTAATGTCTTTTCCATTGCTGGAAACTATAAGACTGATGGACACAATATTATAAATAATAATTTCCTCTTTTGGAATCACGTTGCCAAAAATAAACACAAACACACATCTTCATGGCCTCCAGCAGGGCGCCATCTGGTGGCCCGAAGGACGAGGACAAAAAAAGTAAACTGACAGCTGAACCGAGCCTCTAATAATAATAACAATAATAATAATAATAATAATAATGATAATAATAATAATAATAATGATAATAATAGTAATACTAATAGCAGCCCAGTCAAGACTCCTCACAGCTACAACTTATTTTAGGGAAATTCAGCACACATAAATCACTATTATCCAGTCTGTATGTCAAGACTTTGGCTGGTGGCTTATATGTTGACAGCGTCTGGTTGATATAAAGTTTGTTTCACAGTCAAACAAAAAGTTTTTTTTACTTGCTTGAGAGTTTTCAGGATCCGGTTTCCTCATCCAATCTGATCTCTCAGTCTCAGAAACTTGACATCCGTGTAAAAACCCACGAGAGGTCGGTTTAAAAACAGATGATGAAACTCAGAGCAAATGATGTCAGGTTGTCCAAACGGAATGACAAGATACGGGGGATATGAAGGGGGTAAAGTCCACTCATCCTGCTCGGAGTCACAGAGTAGCTTAGACACGTCTCAGCAGACTTTCTTCCTCTATCTTCACACCCGAAAACTTCCTTCTGTTGTATTAAATCAGCTTCTGATGTCTCTTAGATCACTGAAACACTCTGTCAGGCAGAGAAAAGGTGACCGCAACCTCTCGCCCTCTATTACCTCTGACTGCTCTGGTGGAGGCAGATTAACTCAATTAGAGGCTAAACATCAATCTGCATTCCTTTGTGCATTCCTCTGTGGTTCTTTTTTTTTAAATCACACAAAGGCGACCATTCAGACAAGCTAACCCTCTTTTAACTCAACATACAAATGAGACACATTCTCAAAGACTAACGAGGAAACAAAGCTATGTTTCGTTATGGTGATGCGACACTTTGTCAGAATAGTTTGTTTTAGATCATTATGACTCTGCAATATCTCGAGTTTATCCTCACTCAAGTAACTTTTCTGGAAAAACGACCTTTTTTATCATTTTTTTTGTTGCTACGAGAGACGACACACACAGAATACAAAAGACTGTGACACAAGAACGAACCTTTGCCGTGCTTACAAACAGAGTGAAGAAGCCTGAAGCGAACACAAAACACACAAACACAGACTCGACATCGACCTGCACATGCGCAAGGCGTACTTACGCAGCAAGGTATAGGAGGAGGATAAGAGGTGAACAGCGTATCTACCCTGTGAGAGGAGTCCCGGGAGCGAGAGGCGGCGCCGGAGACCCTCGGCCTCCTCCTCTCGGATGTCACCCGTGCTGGAGCTCTTCTTGGCCTGCATGGAGTCCTCCTGGCGGACGCGCTCGGTGGTGTTATCGCCCACTCCGGGTACGGCCCCAGTGATCCCCGCCGACCTCGACGCTCCCGAAGGAAGGTAGAAGTTCATCATCTTTTTAAGGGACAACGCCTCGTAAGTGGAGGCGACGCGCTCGCCGACCGCCGAAGCGCAGGAGGCCACCAGGCTGTTGAGCGTAGAGCTTGTTTCTCTTCCTGTTGAAGGCTGGAAGAGAAAGTCAAATGTGACAAAAACAATGAGAGAGAACTATAGTACAGTGTGTTTATGTATCACGTCATGCACTGCTGATAAGTTGGAACTTCTCTGACTGCAGCTGTTTAGGTAAATAATCTAATCATCACTTAGAAAACGGATATTTTGACGAGGTGCAGAGTCCAAAAACTTGTATCTGTGAATCTAAGTAAGGAAACACTGTCATCTGCTCTTATTAAAATGTCTTCATCACATTAAGAAAGGCATGTTTGTGCTTAACGAAGAGCCGACTTCAGCTAGAAACATGATACTTTTCTCAGTGTAAGAGGTTTTAACAGAAGCAGATGACAGTTTTGCGAGAAAAGAAAGCAGCTGGTTCTGATTTTTTCGTTCATACAAATCGGCGATAGATTAGTGCTTTTATTTTTAGATGATCATGTCATCTTTATATCTGGGAAACAGTCCAACTCACCAGCAGAGCGTGCAGCCCTCCAGCTTTAGCCGTCTGCTCTGCCTGAGTGTTGTCTGACAGTTTCTTTAGGTAATCTTTGACAGCCTGCTCGTCTGGATAGGGTGAATTTTTGACCCCCGCGACGGCACCGCCGCCATCTGCGGACTCAGCCGAGGGGTCAGAGTCTGAGGCAGGAAGCGCTCCGTTAGCTAAGGATGAGTCTCCTTTCTCTAAGTCCTGTGGGTGGGAGGGGTCACTGTTATTAGCGGGTCCTAAGGTGGAGGTCTGAGAGGGGAGGACCGGCTCGGACGGGGATGTTTTGAGCCCCTGTGTCAGAGCAGGCGCCTCCAGCCTGCCCTCATCCTCAGTCAGCTCCACGCCAAGCGGGCAGTAGTGACTGTCAGAGATGATGACGTGGTCCTCTTTGTCCGTCATGGTGTAAAGCAGCTGGTTACACTGTCCGCATTTGTCCACGGGGGGCCGATGGACGTCCAGAGGGCCCAGGCAGCGCACCAGAGCCAGGCTGTGCGAGGCCCCGCAGGCCACCTGGAGTACATACCTGCCAGCTAAGTGCTCGACCTTTTGCGGTTTCCAAACAGGAAAGACGGAGACGTTGAGGCCAAGCTGGCAACCGCTTCCCCACGCCCACACCTCCCGCTGGACCGAGAGCGCCAGCGTGTGCTGCTGCCCGCAAGCCAGCTCCAGCACCGGTACCGTCTGCGGAGGGCTGGTGTCAGAGTCCACCAGAGCGACTGGAGTCGGGTTGGGGACGGAGCTGAGGCTCGACAGGCCGCATTGTCCCGCGCCGTTGTCCCCCCACATGTGGACGCCACCGTCCTCCGTCACTGCCCCGCTGTGGAAGCTCCCAGCTGCCACGGCGACCACCCGCTGGCCACTGAGCGCGCTCTCCAGGGTGGGTTTCGCCAGCTCGGGCACTTGACTCTGCTTCCATGGCAAGTCCCCAAAACTGTACACCTGTCCTCCTGAAGTGAGTAACAACAGCACAAGAATCAAAGAGGAACAAAGGTTTCTCAGTTCTGGAAAAGCTGAAAGTTAGAAGGAACTATTTAATATTCTTTAACCAAATCATTGCAAACCTCCTTTGAAGAATTATTATTCCCAAAGTATCAGAATTGATCTAGATCAATAATGACATATATCTAATTGATGCTAATTTCCTCCCAACTCAACGATAATGAAGTCTGACCTTCCACCAGCAGAACTCCGTGCCGCGTGCCCAGTGCGACCTGAAGGACGGGCCGGGGGAGGAGCAGCCTCTCGGGGGTGATGCTGCACGAGTAGCCCTTCCAGGTGTGGAGCAGGCCTCGCTCTCCACCGCCGTCATCCCCAGAGCTGCGAGATCAATGAGTCCGTCACATAAATGAGAAGAGTTAAGAGTCATTTATCAGGCTGATAGTTGCACTTTAGTTCCTACTGTAGTTGTAAACTTTTAAAAACAGCTCACAAATATAAGTATCAGTATTTTCCTAAAAATAGCTGGAAACTGGAGTTTTTGGACAGCAACGGAGCTCTATGGCACAGTGGAAGATATATCAGGCTTTGACTCATAAAAAACAGAAGTATCAAATGCCAAATGATTGAGTATTCACCCGATCTGTTTGCTCATTATTAACTTTGTGAGCTGACTCTACTTTTAGAAGGCAGAAATGTATCTCTGGGAAATGGGAACATGACGTTCTTTTACCAAAACTGAGGAGAAACAAACCCAAATATTGGGAAGTGAAAGTGCATTAAAAAAAACAACAATTATAAGATCTGAAGAGGAGACAGATTAGAGACAGAGAGGTGTGCGTGTGTGGGAGGCTGACAAAGCAGACAAACTGCCAGCAGGTCCCTCAGTGTCCCCCCCCCCCCCCCCCCCCCCCCCCCCTCTCTCTCTCTCTCTCCTGTGCGGGATTACATTTGAACAACAGATGTTTTGTGGGTGAAAGCAGAAGTGTGCACGACTCAATCCGTAGGCGATGTCACATGGTGATCACAACCAGCCAGCCAGCCAGCCAGACAGGGAGTGTGAAAGCAACTGTGTGAATCCTCTTTAGGAGGACTTTTAAGGGGACCTACCTCTTCCTCTGGGTTTCCATCAGTGGGTTTTATTTCTCCATCAGCATGTCAGACTGATGCTGTCACGCCTGAAACCTACAATCCAATCAATTTTTAGCTGTCAGTGCAAACAAAAAGTCATCACGATGACTAACCTGAAGTCTGTTTATCTAAATGACAACCTGAGATAACCACCGGAAATATTTAGACAAGACGTCAAGGTGAAATGTCAAAAATGAAAGTGTGTTTTAAATCATTCATAGCAAATAGAAACTTATCGTAGAGCTTGTTTAGTAACAAACTCCTCAAAATGCTCCTAAAAATGAGCATTGAGTAGTTAAATGTGTCACCTCTGGCAGGTGTTTCCATCCGTTATTGACTGCTGGTAAATAACGTATTAACGTTAATCTTAGCTAACATTAGCTAATCAATCCAGCTAACTAGCCCAACCACCAGCAACCAAAACTACAGGTGTTTCTTCTTTATCTTGTCGTAAATGAAGAGTCCATCTTACCAGCTGCTTCTTGTCACCAGTCCTTAATGCAGACAGTCACACTAACAGGTAGTAAACACGTCCGTTAACTTGGTTAGCAGCTAAATGCCGCCGGTTGTTTTTCGTCTCTGAATGTTGACACAGTGAGCTGCCGCTAACGACGAAGATCGTCTATGAACGCGAGGTCTCACTCTGAAGTGATATTAAGAGACTACAATGGGCCTTAAAGTGATAGTGCAACACAGAGGACACATTTTCATATACAAGTCATTTTTGCCAAATTTTTATTAATATGAGTTGCTCTAATTGTGTTGTTCCTCACTTACTGATGAGGAAAAATGACATTTGCTGTTGGATACAGTCATCTATCAATTATGTTCTGAAATTAATTGATAAAAATTTTTAAAAAAAACTAAATATTGAAAAAATAAATAAAACTGGCCCACGCTTGAATCTAATTGCTGGCCCCTGGCCCATGCATATCTTAAATCTGAGACCCCTCCTCACATGCTGCATTGTCTACCAGTTAAGTTGACAATTATTGTCTTGTTTCATTGGTTAATCGTTTTGTCCATAAAATGTCTGAAAATTGTGAAAAATATCCATAAAGTTCCCTACAGTCCAAGGTTACATCTTCAAATGTCTGGTCTCATCACACCAACAGTCCAAAACCTTAAAGATATTCAGTTTATCATCATGTTCCACAAAGAAAAGCAATAAATCATCACATTTGATAATCTAAAACCAGCTTACGTTTTCATTTTTGCTTTTAAAAAAAAAAGACTGAAACAATTATTCAATTATCAAAATAGCTGCTGATTTATGTTTGTTGATCCACTAATCGATTAATCGATAATGTTGCAGCTCTAGAAAGTTTTGTTGAGGAGGTAAAATACAGAAATCCACTAGAAATAAAGCAAGATTAGACAAAAGCTTGACAAAAAAAAATCACAATTTGGTATCCAAAATATATTGGGTTTTCTATCTATCTATCTATCTATCTATCTATCTATCTATCTATCTATCTATCTATCTATCTATCTATCTATCTATCTATCTATCTATCTATCCAAGCCAAAGTAGCAGCAGAGTGACACATCTTACTGTTTTCCTGCTCTTCGGTATCGCTCAGCTGCTGTTGTTGGACAGAATGGACGGAACCCGAGAAGACTCAGAAAAGACGTAGCGCGAAATTGTTTAGCATTAAGAAATACTATAATGCAAGTTTTACTGTAATTAATACGTGACTTGCACTATTTCATAACAAGTGTATATAAACATAATAAAATACAATTCTGTGCCACTGTGGGAAACAACTGTATCAGGTTTATACAGTATTTGCACTAAGAGGAGAGAAATTGTAAAGCTTCCTCTGTGCTAAATCCCAATATGAACTGAACAATTGGCTCTAAATATGGCTTTAAAAAGATACACTTTATAATTAAACAATTACATCTGATTTCCACTCATTAACTTTGTCCTCTGAAATGTCCTGAATTCGGTCCACACATTTTTGCTCTGAATGCATTGTCACTTTTGCTTTTATTTCTAATCAAACATCAACAACAAACATTGTCGTCACCAAACAACAAATAACTTTTATTAAGTATTCATTATTTTTAAAAAAAAACAACTTTATTGCAAGAATGTACAATGTAGACGTGCACAAGTTTACATATGATAGTATTCATACTTTTAGCATTCTAAGAATATTAAATATTTTACTGTGAAGAAGTAAACAACGAAAGAAAAATCAATAAACATATGGATGGAAGAAAGATATCAGATAGTAATATATAAAAGGGGGTTGGAGGGATACAAAAGGGAAAAAAGGAGATTAAACATCTGTATTAAATGATATTTTAAGCCATGTTTGAAACTGAATTGATTACAGTTCTCAAGTCTGAATCCTTATTTTATAACACTAGAAAGTATTTATTTTGTCTGTCAAACCATGTTTGTCCTCCCTACACCTAAAAAACACCAAAGAAAAACCAACCAAACTAAACAGTAACATAAACAGACTGTTTTCAGACCTCCCAAACTGACTTTGTAGAAAATAAGTAAATGAAAAAACATTTTATCTCCTGTTCTTTAACTGTCAGTGTTAGACCTGCAGCCCAATCTGTAAACTGGATGTTTGAATTCTAATGAGCTTCATTAGTCAAACGGTGTGCAAACAGATTGTTTCACAGCCCAGATAAATTTAAGTCTGTATGGGTCAAATTCAGCAGATACTTAGACTTTCAATCTGTTATAGAAACATTGACTTGCTTTCACTAAAACCCTGAAAACAAGTCATGTGTTCACAAATTTGCTCCATGTGTAATTCTTAAAGTATTATTTTAGAACATATGCCATGTATATTGCCAAATTCTTGACTTGCTTTTTTTAGGTTGGGTCTGGTCCAGAACCCCTTTTATGGAGGCAAATATCCATCAGGAAAAGAAAAAAAAAAAAAGTAAGTCAAAATGATGAAACTATAAGTTAAAATTTTGACTTATAAAGTCGACATTAGGAGACATTAAGTCAAAATTATGAGATACTAAGTCAAACTGTTGATTTCCTACATCATAATTATGCCAACATTATGAGCTATAAATTCAGAATTATGAGACACAAGTCAAACATTTTACTTACTGAGTCATAATTACGAGCTATTAAGTCAAAATACTGAAATTGTAATCCAAATATTTAACTTATTTGGTCAATATTAATGAGATAAGGAAGGAAGGAATTTTAGATGTAAGTGGAAATGGGCTTCCAGATATTTTGAATTGGTGCGGTCATGTGACATACAGATAGTTAGGTGGTCTCCAAACAAAACAAACACATTCATGATAAGAGCCCCAGAAAGGTTGTGTGTCGACTATATAAATACACACTCATACTTCATCCCGCTGCAGCAGCTCTTTGTGAGTCAAACCTGAGATTTACGTCCTTCCAGCTCTTCCAGTTGACTTTTCTCCCTGACTGGTGTCAGTTCCACTCAGTGAGGGAGGCGTGTAGAGATGCAGAAACATTTAGTATTAAAATCAGCACTTTAATCTGCTGATTCAAGCACTTTGGCACGTCTGACTTTAATGATATATTCACACCCCAAATACTACTTACATACAAACCAGAGAAAGAGAGAGGGGGTCACACACTGCCTGACTGTAACAGAGAGACTATCGACCCTGGTGGAGTGTGTGTGTGTGTGTTTGGTCTCCTCAGTCAGTTATAATCCTACTGTGATCCTGAGAAAAGAAAAAACTTCAAATCTTTATGCTTTGAAATTGCCTTTATGGGGTGTTACTAGAAAAAATGGGTAAAATGAGTAAGGGCAAAGTGTTACTTTTAGAAAAATGGGTAAAATGGGTAAGATGATTAAGGATGGGTGTTAAAAAGTGAAAGTGTCCAGCATTCCACCAGAAAAAAAAGCAAAAATTAAAAGAAATGCCGGAAAAAAGTAACAATTTCCAAAGATTGTCATGCCTCATGATTTCTTCATTTATTTAACCTTCTATTAGATTGTTTTCAAAGATGTCCAGTCTGTCAGGTTCAATTTTGGGGAAACGTGTATAAAAGGACGCGTAAGACAAATGCGATATTTCAATCCGATGGACTCATGCAGCCACAAAAATAGAACGTCTTGGGCTTGAATATTTAATTCAGTGTAAACATCAAAGAGTTGGAACAAGCTGATATATAATACATGTGAAACTGTTATACTCTGAAATAAGATTTTAACAGAAAGAAGGCGTGAAAGCATTGGAAAAAAATGACAGATTGATACTAATTGATGAGCAAAAAATGCAAAATAAGTTTCGGAGAGAAAATCTGCTTATCAAGTGACATAAGCACCACACTTGATGATGATGAGTCCAAAAAGTCTTGAATACTAAATTAAATCACATTTTATTGTATTCTATTAATATTTGGAATATAACTGAGGACGTTTACTCCAGAAGAGCAGTTTACTTGTCACTTTATACTTCTACTCCATCTGTGGGAAATATTGTATTTTTTACTCTACTACCAGCAAAAGTTACTTTACAAATTGGGATTATGCAAACAAAACATAAAATATGATGCGTTATTATAGATTAAACTATGTTACTGTATATAAAATTGCTCAAATCTGCTCCACCTAACCCAACTACAACAGTAACACATTAACACATCAGTAGCTAATATTAATATAATCAAATGTTGACAGTTCCAGTTTTGTTAATGATACTTCTGTACTTTTAAGGAACATTTTGAATGCAGGATCCTTAGGATGAAGTCAAGTAATGTGGGACACTTTTTGGTAGATTACCAAACAAAAAAAACACCTAAAATTCTGAAGATTACCTTAAGTGGTAATTTTGTTACCTGTTATGGATCTCTGTTATATTTATATAAAGAAAATATGTTGCCAAGTAAAATCGAGAACCTCTTCCTCACTCCGATGACATGTTCAAATAAAATGGGACAGCTGGTAAGGTAAAATGGGACGCCAAACAATTCAGCTTAATTTAAGAACAATTGTATTTCATGCAGTAAAGTGCATTGTGAAAATACTTTGATAACAAAATGCAACATCTTACAACCATTTTAATGTTATATCCTCATCATTTTATTACCAAAAAGCGAAAATCAACATGGCTGCTTTGTAAGTTCTGGCACCAGATATATTTTGAATCTTTGCTCCGCCCACCCGAGTTATCTCAGACTACTCAAAATGATTGTTTCAAAGGACATTTGCAGCAACAATGCAATAACTTGTTTGGTGATTGGCTGCTTATATTAAGGAGCAAAAGATGTAAAACCTTATTTGTCCCTTTTTACCTGATGTCCCACATTACTTGACTTCACCCTCGTGGTAAAGAAATATTTTTTACTGTGTTTTATTGCTATTTTTACTTTAGTAAAGGGTCTAGCTAGCTGCATGAACTGATTTTATTACATTTTCAATTGATTTAGAAGCACTGTTTTAATACAGAAGGATGTTAATGGATCAAGTTGAACCTAAATCCTCCAGAAACTGTTGAATACTTCACAAAAATGTTTGGAATTTTTTCACAAAAAGACTTGTGATCAGAATATTGTAGAAATATTATAAGATTTGAAGATGCCACTAGAAGAATCGCTGAGCCTCAAAAGGAATATTACACCTCAGTGATGTGATCGCATCCTGATGACATGTAGTGTTTGGGAGGTTGTGGCTGTGATTCATCCAGCTGTGTGAGAGCGACCGGGACAGACTGTTTGGAGAACAAAAGGCTGAACACTTGTGAGGCACCTCGAGCTTCAGCTTCACCCACAAACTGCAGAATCTGTTTCTATTCTTTTCAAATGGAGCCTAAAATAGATCTGACACCGACTTCAGCGACCGCCGCGCTTTACTGCTGGAGCCTCATCAGCTGCGGTGAGTGAGGGGGACAAATCTCACAGCTTCTACTGGAATTAACTGATGTGATTTATCCTACAAAACAGGCTGATAATAGTAATACAAAACTTAACAGAGGTGTTCAGCCACTCAGTAGATATTCTGAGGCATTTTTATCCCCTAATGTTACTGTAGTGAGTTTATAATGACTTTCATCTTTTGTGGTATCACTTTGATGCATGTGTAATACTCAGAAATTTCATGGGTACCTGGAGGCATTTCACAATCTCCTATAAGAATCCTATAGTCATATTAATGAAGCCAGCTGTAAATGGGTAAATGAGTATTCTCATGTTGTTCTTTTAACATTAACAGAGTGGTTTTGACAATTAACATTTTGTAGTGATTTTTTAATATTTGGGACTTGACTTTCTAACATTTAAACTCTTTTTGTATCTCCTGTAGTATCACAGTATAGACCTGAAGCCAATTTTCAATCTCCTATAGCAATCCAATTGTCATATTCTTGTAATATCCATCTTAAATTTACAATATTGTAGTTTTTTTCTCATTCTGTTAACCTGATTTGGTTTGATGTAGAAAAAATAAAAGTACACTTTCAATCCAACTACCTAGAAATACAAAAAATATGAAGCTAAATAAAAGAAAGAAGAAGATGTTAGGCATGAAACTGAGGAATGACACTGGATGAATTATTTCCATTGCGGTCCTGGTTGCCGAAATCATGATAACAACAAAGACCTGCAGTGAGGATTGAATCTACATGTCACAACCTTCACAGCAGGTCTTTGTTATCATCACGATCTCTTCTAACATCTGGCAGATGACAGAAACATGATCTAATAACTACTTCACCTCAGATATCTCATTTGTACGCACTAATCTCGGCAGAAAGCACCTTTTAAATGGTTTCCATTTAGATTCTTTTACACCACATGGAGATTTTAAAATGTTATTATTTTATGTTTTTTTGATGCTTGTAACTGTCTTTATTGATCGTTTGTTGATTGTGACTGTCTGACCTCAGTTGCGTTGTTTCTGCTGGTTGTGTGTCTGTGATTATGAATGTTTTATGTTCTCAGGTCTCAATGAGAATGTCAGATTAAATACAATAAATACAAAGAATTAATGTGCAGTAGGAATTACTCATCACAAGTAGTATTTTTTTAACTGAAATACTAAGTACACTCTTAATTTTTCACTTTTAAATAAAGCGTTTTTAATCCAAGTATCTCACGTAATCTGGTTTGCTGTTCCAAAATTTGGACAGATTTAGATCCAAAAGAACCACATCTTTAAATTTTGACAAAATTTTTTCACCAAATTTCCTAAAATTTTAAATTCCATTGTAAGAATGAGCAGAGTTTATGCATCTTGGATTTGACCATGCCGGAAAATTTAAATTATTTTACTACACATTTCTGTAAAAATGATTCCAAAGCTCTGTATAACCATTTTAAAGGAAATCAAATTCAGTTCAGGTGTCGCTTTTAACACTGTGCCTCATTATAAGAGGGTGTTAAATGCTTGTTGTTGAAATATGAACAAGTATCCATGTTGCAAACTGAATAATACACAGATTTAAACATGATTCTCTTCCTGTTGTCAGCATTTAAATGCTTGAAGTTACATTTTCACACCTGTACAGATTAAATCAGATATGCATGAGCTGCAGTGATGCTGCTGTTCTGCTGATGCCACCAAAAATCAACTCCATAAAAACAAGCAAACTTAATGAGAATGCCACACGGTGAAGTGCATTTTAATCACAGAGGATTTGTTAAAAATGTCTTGCTGAGCAGAAACTGATACGTATCAACAACAGACGAGTTAAACCACAATTATTAGTTGTAAATACAAGATACAGTAACAGGATAAATATCACAAAACCACAAAGTACTCTGCAGACATTCAGCGTCTCATGTCTGAATCCTGGGACACAAACGGCAACACATCTGTCTCTCCCCCGCTGGCAAACCCTTACCTGCAACATCATTTTGTCGGTTATAAATAGCCAATATAATCACAAAAACTGGCATTACACACATTTTGCACAGTTTGTGCTCTTGGCTCACTGTTTCTTGCACTGGCTAATCCTAAATTGCTTGCTGGTGATGCCAGATTGCTTGCCAGAGTTCAAAGCTGTGTGAGAGAGAGAAAGAGAGAGAGGCAGGGAGGGAGAGATGCTGGTCTTAAAGAGAACAGTGAACAGAGAAAGAAGATATTTTACCACATGCAGCCTCAATTAATGCTCATTTAACCTTTTAAATTGAGATTAAATCTCATCCTCTGATGATGAGCGATGGCTGTCAGAAAACCTGGAGAGCTGGGAATAATCTCTCCTCTCCATCTCTCTGTCAGTGCTGGCTGAAGACTGGACTCGTGTCCACACTGAGGACGAGCTCTTCAGGAGTTTGTTTGGGGGCTACAACAAGTGGTCGCGTCCGGCGCGCAACGTCACCGACGTGGTCATCGTCAAGTTTGGCCTCTCCATCGCACAGCTGATAGACGTGGTGGGAAACACACACAGACAAAAAAACTGAGCACGTGCCTTCAAAAACTGATAATATTTCCCTTGTGTTAAGAATTCCAGAAACATTTTCACACATATTTTGTTTCTAAAAAATGTTTGGAAGTTCTCTCACTTCCAACATCCACACACAGCACTCACGGACTGTCTTTGTCAATTTCTGGCTCCAAAACAGGACGAGAAAAATCAGATGATGACGACCAACGTGTGGCTGAAACAGGTAGAGAAGAGACTGACTGTCAAGAGTTTTCAAATAAAGTTGCTTATTGTCAACCTTTTGTACCGATACTCATCATCTTTCAATTTGACCTCTCTAGTGTGTGAAGTGGTTGTTTTAAACTGTCTTATAAACGGTGTGTGTTGACAGGAATGGACAGATTATAAACTGCAGTGGAGTCCCTCTGACTTTGACAACGTGACGTCCATCAGAGTTCCTTCTGAGCTCATCTGGGTGCCCGACATCGTGCTGTACAACAAGTAAAAATACATTCACACATTAACACCAAAAATGCAGTATGCTTCAGTTGTATAACCCTCTTTATTTCTACTTTTACACTAAGGATCAGTGTGATCAATTGGCAGAAATATTGAAAGAAATGGAACAAAATATTCATAAGTATGTTTTAATTACTGTATAATCACCTGAAAATAAGAATTGTTGTGTTTCCATTACCTTAGAATGAGCCCTTTATATCTACATAGGGAGCAGGTCCTCTTCCACAGAACCCGTCATGTTGCACCGCCATGTTTCTACAGTAGACAGACAAACCAAGCACTGGCTCTAGACAGGGCCTTTTTCCTGTTTATCACGAGTTTTGCAGCCACCGTAGGTTCTCTTACATGCTTGAAAGGGAAGGGCAATCTGCAATCTCACTGCTGCATGCCACCAGGGTCGGACCGGTAATTCAGCCCTGGCAAGTTTTATCTGGACCAGCTCCATTATTCCCCAACATACGCACTTATGAGTTGCAAAAAGCAATATCAGCCTATGTATGTTATTATTTATAACTAAGCAATAGACATCACGTTGACGCCCTAACAACAGGTTTACTAAATAGCCAAAAAATAGCATAGAGGAAAAGTTGGCACCCCAAGAGGCGCACTTAGGATTTTATTTGTTTAACAATTGATATCGTACTCTCAACGCAGTTAGGCTACAAAATAGGCCTTGTCTAATAATGATCTGAAAATGTGTCTGAAATTGTACATTAATTAAAAGCGCTCTATTTATCGTCAATAATCCGACATTGTGTTCGACGCTGATCTGATGCAATTCACACATCAGGCTTAACAGTCAGGATTTCATGCGACTGACACTATTTAAACATTAATTCGTTGCTGTTGTCAGGCTGTGACAAGCAGCATACCTGCACCCTATTGGAGGGGAACCAGAGTGACTAATCAGCTGACATCATTTAAAAACACAGCTGTGTTAAACCCCATTACACGATTTGTAAAAATATATGGATGCAACTAAGAAAATACAGATGACTGCCATTTTTCCAGGTATAAAATGTATATTTTCAATGTGTACACACATCCAGGAGCAGAAACGCAAGGACACACACTGTACTTAACCAGAAATGACTTTCTGTCGGTGGAGCTGGAAATTATCTGTAGTGGTCAATTACCAGCTTGATCCATAACAATGTCCTCATCCGCTGAAGAGCATATAAGGAGGAAAGGTCACAAAGTGCTTTACAAGACGAAATGAAAATGGTAGACAACAAATGGTGAGAACAGTTTAAAAATTAAAAATACAACATTAGGAAGGAAATATAGAAGCACAATGAGTAAAATAATCAATAATCATAAAATAAGAATTGAGAGAATGACCTTCCTTGGAGTTTTTGTGCTTGATGCTCATGCCTACTATTATCATTAGTCATATTTCTATTATTATTATAGTTGTTATTGTTGTTGCTGTGCATCTCTGTGTCCCTCCCACTCCCTTCCTCTTTCTCTCCCAACCCGACCGGTCAAGGTCGATGGCCGCCCACCTAGAGTCCGGTTCTGTTTGAGGTTTCTTCCCGTTAAAGGGGAGTTTTTCCTTGCCGCTGTCACCAAGTGCATGCTGATGGGGGAAGGTTGGGTCTCTGTAAATATAAGAGTACAGTCTAGACCTGCTCTGTGTGTAAAGTGCCCTGAGATAACTTCTATTGTGATTTGTCGCTATATAAATAAAATTGACTTGATTTGACTTTGTAGTGTATTGAAATGATTTATAAGATGAAAATGAATTCAAACCACAAGCATTGTGAAAGCACACTTATAAATAATGTTTTTAAGAGGGATTTAAAAGAGGATAAGGGAGGATAAAAGAGGATAAGGAGCTCGCCAGTATATAGAGCCAAACAGCTTGATGATACCACAGCATTTCTGCATATTCCTGCATACCAATTGGTGATACATGCAAATGATCTTGTTGAATAAATGACCCCGATTCTGTTGCGACTATACGGCGATGTTGCATCATACAGTTTAAGTCAAAGTCTGGTTTCCTCCCTCGGGGCCTGATGAAGTATTACTTCTGAAATTTGTCTGGATGTAGAGGAAACTTTCTCCTCCCCCAGCGTGTAGGTTAAACGAGCTTGCATCATGATACAGCGTCATTGTCGTTAAAATTCAGTTATCAATTATTAAAAGTTGCCTGTGTTAACGGGCATAGCTTGAGGTTTATTGATTTAACTTTGAAACAAAATCAGACGGAAACCCGGGAGTCATTTCATCTGCTGAGTTCAGAGGAAAAATGATCTGTTTTTATCCAAAAAAATAACTCAATTTTGGTGTTTCTTCTTTCTTTCTCATCAATTCTCAATCTTGTTTTCCCCTCTGACTTTGCTTTCATCCTGGATTTTCACTCCTTCCTTCCTTCTTTCACTTATTTTTTGCCTTTTTCTCTTCCCATTTTTCCTTGTCTCTTACCTTTGCCTTTACCCCTTTATCTCCTTCTCTTTCCAGTGCAGATGGAGAGTTCGCCGTCACCCACATGACCAAGGCCCAACTGTTTCACACCGGTCGTGTCCGCTGGGTGCCCCCGGCCATCTACAAGTCCTCCTGCTCCATCGACGTCACCTTCTTCCCCTTCGACCAGCAGAGCTGCAAGATGAAGTTCGGCTCCTGGACGTACGATCGTGCTAAGATTGACCTGGAGCCCTTTGAGACCACCGTGGACCTGAAGGTGGGAATGGATCTTTCTCGTCCTCACGTCGCCTTTTCTGTTCTTGTTCCTCCTCTGTTTGTTGTCCTCTATCCTTCCTTTCTCCCTCTCACTTTTGATTTTGAGTTCATGCCAATTGGCGTCTCTGTTGTCCTACAATTTGCCACCTAATGCTTGCTCTGCCTCTTTATCTCCCCTTATCTGTGGTTCACATGTGCAGAAGGATGCCAACTAAACACTCTGGCTGTTTACTTTTTAATTAGCGGGGTATTTATCAGCTTCTTGTTGCATTGCGGCA